>NC_089724.1:9865909-10182409 GCF_035083965.1 Branchiostoma lanceolatum
TAATTTAATGTCTAAATGATTTGTGTAATGTAGTATGTGAAAATCAGGTGCAATGTACAAAATGCACAATTCAGTCTTTGGCTGCAAGCTTTTTATTAATAAACCATCTTGATTGATTGATTGAGTGACATTTAACGACGATTTTGACAGATAAGCCGCTGCGTAGAATGAGAAGGTCGAGGTCATCAGCGGCCAGTTTGTACTGGCTCACAAGGTCTGTAGTTTGACTCGTCTGCCCGGTGAATCTAGTGGAGAAACATCACGGAATATCAACATATTACTTTAGTACGCCTAACTTAGCAAGAACAACGGCATCAATCTTAAAAAAGTATATTTTCGTGCCATTTTCCTTCGCAGCGAAGTTCCTTCTTTGTATCACCTTTACAACACGTCATCACCTCGCATTCTTACTTTCCAGTATCTGATTATCAGATTTAAAACATACACCTGAAAACGCTCGACGTTATTCAAATCTAGAATTTGCATTTGATTTAGTGGAAGTTTGCCGCAGGTAAACGATCGGAATCTCAAGCTCGTATTGCACGAGTACAAGCGCATAAAACCGTAAATAAATGTAGATAAAAGACGTACCCGGAAAAGTTTGTATTGTCAAGCATTATTCACAGCCCTGACTTATTTCACCGTTAGCTTTGCTCATTGGATCTATCAACTTGTATTCCCTACAGGTCTGTAGAATGAATGCACGACTTATGAAGTTATCTGCTCCTTTCTTTCGAACAGCTTCCGATCCCCTCATGTTATCTGCTCCTTTCTTTCAAAAATGTGAAGCCAATTTCCCCTCAATGAGTTGCACAAGTCAGACCAATCCGCCACAGATACTTACAAGTTGCCAAGTAGGTTTGTATCATTTGTAGTCACTTTGTGTGTTAGGCAAGATCCTTTCACAGCGGGATATCTTTAGTTGTGACATACAGGATGACTTTGGCAATCTCTCGGTGACTTTCATGCCGACTCTTTCATAAGTTTTCAATGCGCGGCATCCTCCGTAACCCCATGAGCAGGGAAAACGGTATCAACATGGCTGCAGGGCAGCTTTCTCTAACACCCACATCGTTTTACACTCTTAAGGATCTTCCTAGAGACTAAAAATCGACAAGGAATTTGTCTTAGTCTATACACCGTTGCCTCAGCTTTTCTGGGATCCCTTTTACTTAATGTAAGGGCGAGGGTTCCCCAGGACATGTCCGTTTTGGAGAGTTTTGCAATTTGTCATCATTCTCAGCCCATCCAGGGCGTATCCACTGCGGCGCAGTCAGTACTGAGGTGCAGTAGGAAATAATGATGACGCATTAGCCACTACCCCTGTACCTGAAGGGAACATCAGAAGTCCTGTAGGTTAATGGCCAGCTCTAATTCCGCTATCATTCGATCTGATGTACCGTTTTATCACCACTGATGAGCTGCATTACAATTTTATTCCATGTACCGAAATTGGAGACGGCACTCCCTGGCGACATAGTCGGGGATTACGACCAATTGCGAGTCAGGATTATGTGACTCAGTAACAGTCTATTCCTTAAAGGTCTCCCATTCGTCATCGCATTATTGGGGAATTAATTAGATTACAACTCTAAAAGCATCTCTACATTGACGTAGAATGCACTGATGCTTAGCAAATTTTGCATTCATTATTAAAATGAGTAAAAACGCTATACAAAGTAGATCTAAACATTGAAAAGAATCCAACCGCAAAATTTGCATTCACTATTAAAATGAGTACAAAGGCTGTGCAAAGCAGATCTAAACATTCAAAAGAATTCAACCGACGGACCAAGAGATTGAAAAAATATACATAAAAATTCTTTATTGTACTTCCTATAGAGGTGCCAACGCATAAAATGTTTTTCTTCAATCCCTTAAGTACAAATGTCCCATAAGGAAGCGATAATGGCGGCTCGTCTCTGAGATAATAACTGACTTTTTAAATTCATAGGATATAAGCCTTTTTTGCAACACTAACCGAGCCAGTCGCTGTCAACAGTTGGTCTCAGGAGTGCAGTGTGCTTGATTAAACGAACAATTTCCTTCCACCGTGGAAACACATGGAGAATATTTGCCAGTATTTCCTCTTGTTCCATCTGATGAATGCGTCCTGTTAGGAATTTCCGGCATATTGCAGCGCTGTATGGATTGTTTCAACTTCCGTGGACAATTATTGCAAACCCCAGGGAATAATAAAAGTGCATTTGTCAGCATATTCTGTCCTATTGATCTAATTCATACTTGATGCATTCGTTGGCAACACACTTTACACTGGGAATGTTGCCAGACTCTGGCTGCTGAACCGTTACAGCTCCAAGCGTTTGACATCGTAGGTGGTTCACAATGCTTATCATCGGAAAGGAGTGTCACTGATTGATGAAATGTGATGCATACATTATTCAACCAAAGAATACACGTAGAAGATACCGTACAGTACAGTGAATCATTTCAAATATCACCGGTAAAGCAGACAAAAAAAGTGACCACAGAAAGTCCCTTCCCGGAGGCAACTAGCGGTCGTTACTGACATCTGAATAGAACTTTTTCTACTTAGGATCAATTATGGATATTATACAGGCTTCAAAGCCTTGCTTCTCTCTTCACACACACTCAAAACACACGATACAACGCCAAGAGAGCATTTTCTAGTACCACTGAAATAATATTGAGTGAATCAAATTGAAACGTATTTCATCAAGCGCGGGTGTTGGCCTCTCTTAGCGGAAATGAATTCTTGCAATATCTCGGGAATGTGAAAACTTATAAAGTGTCCAATACAGCTCACACATACAAATGTTTAATACAATAAGCTAAAAAAGATATATTCACCGTAAAACTATCAGTGCGATTATTTCCAAGCTCCCCGGCAAAAAAAAACCCTCTTCGGTTTAGTTGATGGGGGCTATTTCAGTCCCTGCACTTATCCAATATCTACACTCTGCTTGTTGCCCGCAGTAAGCCCCCGAAAATGATATTGCAGAAGCTTCAAGTTACTCCAAGCCTAACCTTCGTGACACCTCCGTGGTTATGATGCAGTAACGGGATGTAGTGATGGATACAGTTCACGAAATAAAGGCCTACTTTAAAAGCATGCTGCCAGCTTTCAGGCCATTATGGGTCGCAACTAAAAGCTCGCCATATTCAAGTGGCTCTCTGTCACTCATAAAACCTACCTGACTTGTGGAGAGTCATATTTGTGTCAAATGCCATGCGTAACACTGTCGAGTCGAATGTCCATGGTTGTTTGTGGCTGACTTGACATCCTACCGGCCGATCTAAGGGTTGATAAGAATGATTTCCCTGAAGACATCCTGTTGCGCAGTGAGGTTTAGAATACTGATCCCGGCGATCCTATGAGGTAACCTCAGCGCAGGCACTTCCGACTACCATATTTCCTGTAGATTGCAATCTTTCAAGGTATAAATTCAATGCTGGTGTGCGTGTGTGTGTGTTAACGAAAGGTTCGATCGGAATTTTTTCATCAGGGTATCTTCGCAACGATCAGAAATGAACCCGTCAGCAGTCGTAGATTTGAATCACCTCACCAGGAATGTCAAACGTGGCCTTGCTGTGGTTAAGCTTACATGATGGAATTCTAATATCAACGATTGAAGTAACAGGATTACAGTGAATACGTATCCACCTTCTGTGCAAAGCTCTAAAAGTATTTGCAGCTTCCTCACGCAGAACCCTAACGATGGGAAGGTCTTCACCTCTATTTCACGCTGTGGCTCCTGCTGGGAGGTTGATTCAAACGGAGCGAACTTCAACATGTTTCCTGGCCAAGTAATGACATCCTCCGGTTAAAGATATCACCAGTGAAGCATGGCACAATAAGCAGCTTTAGCTGCAGCAGATTAAGTAAGAAGCGACGAAGTTAGCTGAATTTAAAGCGTGCAGATAACATCTTTATGAGGGTTCTACAGGTAGATTTGGCATATTTTCAGATCATGAAATAGCTTGAGGGGCATTGGGGTATTTCTCTTTTAAGATTGTAGGATGTGTTTTGAATGTAAGCCATATCCCAGGAGAGGCCCGTTTATTTGCGTCTATCATCACTTTCCATTGGCAGCAGGTGGTTTCCTAGAGCAATCTGCCTGCTATGTGCACTCGTGTTAAGAGGAGTAGGGCAAAACCGGTGGTAGGGTGATTGTAATTGTGAATACGTCTGCTATTTTTGGCGGAGTCAATAATTTGCAGCAAAGCTATACCTTCCTTAACTTCTTTGTACATTTTGTGATCTTAACAATGACATGCATATCCCATCCCCAATTGCCCCAACAATTCTCACGATCTCTCTCCGGGCTCTTCCCTCCTGGTGCTTTACGACACCGCCAGTCTATTGCAATAACGCGGGGTATAGCGCACGATAACGACAATGATAACACTATGTAAGGGATTATCCAATTTGTCGTACCAGCTTTTCAATAGCACTCCATGGCCATCTGCACAGATGGCCATGGTGAACAATTTAACCCCTTTCATTTTTGTTTTACGAGTATTGTCCACTTGGGACGAGCCTTCAACGATTTTCCATACAATAATCTGGGTCGGTTCGAGAGATGATCAGATCTTCAGTAGAAAACTTGCATTGCTTTATATTTGCTGGAATAACTCACTCATATTTGCTGGAATTTTACAACATTTTTGCAATGAATCATATCTTATTTCTTTGAAATGATAGAACATAATGACTAGGTTATCATAAAAGTAATCAGTTTGATAATGTACCATTGATGCAGACATTCGGTGCCTTTGTAACTGATAGCACATTTTGACTAGTTTTCACCACTGAGACAGTCCTTTACAGTCTCCAATGTCTTCAGTCACACATAAAAAATCCCTAAAAAGGTTTATCAAAAAACACTTTTTTGTCTCAATAGGCTTCCAAATGATAATGGTAAAGCTCCAAGGCGCCATGGACAGCCGAATGACACATTCACATAATCTGTCCACTGCAATAAAGAACGGAATTGCCAGCCGAAGTACCAGAAACGCATGACAAAGACAAACCCGCAAGTCATATTGATTTCCGTGGGCGGTTTTATAGATATTGACGTATACATGTATAAGCACTACGTTTTTACAGCTTTACTGACTTTGCTCAGTTGATGATAAATATCCTCTACATGAAAGGATGGCCACTCTAAGATATAACATTACGACATACATGGACAAATGCATTCAACGGAGCAATAGCCGGCGGCAACAACAAATATGTTGCATCGATTTATTAGAGATATGATTGACAGGTACAGAATGAATGAGCTGGTCTGAAGGATGTAACACGCTGTACCTCTGTCACCTTTGGTCAGCACTAATGCGTGTAGTGGTTAGAGTGGATTGGATACAGGACGTGCATCAATGCAGGTCGATACGGTGATGGGATCATCCCGTCCGCACCAATAACGGCACCAGCGGGCTATCGCTAAATGAACCAAATGAAGTCTATTTGTGTCCACTTTATTGGGATGTCGAAATGTTTCGGGAACTGTGTAGATGTGCGGTGAATCCCTAATGCGGGTTTAGAACACCAAAGTAGTAGTGATCTTGACAAAGATTGATTTTCGGGTTGTCTACCTCCTGAGACATGACCTGGAGGAAGCTGCTTGTAGAAGGGTCACCTATCTGTTGCAATTTGAGCAATTTGTAGCCTTACATATTAGCATGCCTCATTTTGCGATTCTTTACCAGACAACCCGGCGAAAACTAGTCGTATTGTTTCTCCGACCCAGATATCTTACCCACTTCACTACGCTAAATTTCACAGCAGGAGATATCCCTTTTCGACTTCGTGATACGCAGCGACAAAATAGTTTACATGTATATCTATTTGTCAGGAGTAAAATCTTGTCCATACATTTTTCCATCTAAATGAATCGTGTGTATCTGACAAATCCATTTACATTGGCAATTTCATATCGTACAAATAGATAGCGGCTTTGTTTTGGTTGCAAACGTTATATTGCACCCATCAGATATGTATGATTTATCTCTTTGTACGTAAACTCATTATTACCGTACCAACCCTCTCCTTTGTTTTGATTTACCGACGGAGGCCATATAAACATTCATTTATCCTTCCTTCTGTGTATTCACCTCAGAGTCTAGTCATTGAATGAAGCACACAGACAGACGCTCCCCCAATGAGGTTCCACCAGAGATGTTGTCTGCCTGTGTGGGCATGTCGATAGTGTTTAGTACCTCCATCAATTTTGTTTCTCTATGCATTCCCAACGAAGTAAAGGCAATAGATGGAAAGACCAATTCTACTACTTTATCTCCGTTACCGAAGACGAATCGCAGGGATCTGATTGTAGTTGCTCGCTGGTGCTTCGGGCTTAAGAATCACTTGAAGCAGTATGAATAAACCAGCAGAGGAGGGCGAAATTTGAACGCTCCTACCGTACATAGGGTAATTGAGGAATCGAATACCTGTGATACCCCAACCCCACTAGCGGTGGATATAAATCAATAGTAAAACGAAGCATGTAAGAATAGGTGAGAATTTTCAAGTTGATTTATATATATATATCTACTGCCAAAAATAGTTACTTAAGCAACTGGATACAATTTTTAGACAATCAGATGTTTCAGACAGCATCCGCTATCTTTCGTCTCTGACTGTTTCAAAATTCATCCAGTTGCTTGAGTAACTTTTTTTGGCGTAGCTTACTACCTGGATGTCTAGCCTTCATCAACTTATATATTTACTGCCATGGAAAAGTTTTGACATCTTTTTGTCTGTATCGTTGGCATATTTTTCCAGCTGTTTTTGTAGCGGAAGACGATATGGAAACACCACTTTGCCTGTTCAATCATGACGGCCGCTTCGCCACTTATACCCACAGCTGACAACAATGATTCAAAGGGGACCTTAGCTCCCATTTACAATGGAAAAGGTTTGATAAGGTTGGATTTACCACATGGAAAAGGTCAGGGTCAGGTAACATAAATCTGATCCAGCCTCTTTTGCCTGTTCAGAATTCATTTAACGGTCCGTTTTGTCAATGACGAAAAGAGGTCGAACTACATTGAAATGCTTGGAGAACTCCATGCACAAATTCGCCGTTGAATTGATTTTGATATAACCTGAACAGCCAAGTACGCATGATAGATGTCGACGAGGACAAGCCAGCATTGATTCCACATAGAGATCATTGGCACCTTTTTAGGGTGAAGATAAGAGGCGTAGTTAATATATATGGTTTGCAATGACAGCAATACATCAAGATTTCCCAGTCAAGGCAGGTCAAAGTTTTTAACGCCAATAACTTTTATCGACGTGACACCCAGTACTGATTATTTCTGCGTGTGGAAAGTTATGGCTAATAGTGAACCAACAATGTTTTCATAATCATAATTTAGCCTTATATCATCCACAAGTAGATATTTTGGAGGTATACCAGAAATGTCCAAGTTACCTTGAAGATTCATCTAGATCCTCATTTGATGATTTGACATAGGGCCACTCTTCATCTAACAAACCATGCCAAACGTGACTCTACATTCTTACAAACTTCGTACTGAGTCATTTTCTTCCACACTTAGATCTTTCCACCCTGGCAGGATGGATGGCAACTTTTTAGACATAGCACCTTTTAGCCTCACACTGAGGTTGCTTTGCAATTCTGTTAACTCTTTCTTCCGTCTTTCCAGGATTACACCATAACTGTCTTCTTACGCCAGTACTGGAAGGATGAGCGCCTGGCGTTTTCCAATGCCAACCAGAGTCTAAGTCTGGATGGACGTCTTGCTGAGAAGCTCTGGGTTCCCGACACATTCATTCCCAACGCAAAGGAGTCCTTCATGCACAAGGTTACTGTGGATAACCGTCTGATCCGACTCGATCCTGACGGAGGGATACTCTACGGAATGAGGTTAGATATTGTCTTTCGTACAATGTGCCGTATACGCGTAAGACTCTACAATGAATCCGTTGCTTAGGTCTCTAACAAGCACATTCTCCGGCTGTCTTGTTTGATTAGATTCGAATAATGTGAATATTTGTGTGTAATTCGCTTGATATTTTCAACAACCCGGCATTGTAACAAACTGTACATAATTCAGGGAGGCACAAGCCATTCTCTGTGCATGTAAGTTTGTCGTTCAAATGAATGAATAAATGAATGAATAGATAAATAAATAAATATATACAATAGTTTTGGTTATGATTTCTGGGAAGTGGTGATATCGATGCGTTTGAAGAATCTAAATCTAAGTATAACGTTCTACTTTACTAATGTTCATAGTTGGGTTACCTGCTTGAGACCATTGCATGTTTGCTGGAATGTCAGAAATATCACACCTTTAGATGAGCAGAATCTGGTAAAAATCGATGAGATACGGCAAATGCCCCAGTGGACTCGAAGCGTAGGATTGTACATATGTCGTAAAATTGATAAAACCATACCGCATCCATCCAACTGAAGATGACATGGAGGCCGGTGTGACCAACCGAAACCAAAATCTATATGTCCTGATGACATATCTGGTCAATTTGGTTGAATGTAGACGCTTGGATGGGATTTATCATGCACACTGATTGAAAGCCTCCTTTGGCCCCTTGAAAAGTCCCATGCGTCCGCAGATGCGTTGTTTGGATTATCAGCCCACTCTAATGAAATGATGAATGTCGCCAAATTAATCAATAGATAAGCAGTTGGGACCCTATTCATGCAATATGTTTAGTGACCTTATAACAACGGGGGATCTTATTGATTTGAAGTAAAAATCCTTACCCTATAAATCATACATGAACGTGGTAGTGACCATGATGGGTGAGGTGTTCGTTTTTATTGTATTCCTCGGACACTGTTGTCAGGGATGATGATCTCTTTTAACTGCGGTTGTTTGAGTCTAAAATCGATCAGTCTAGCGTTAAGCATCTCTGACTCCCGGATCCCAACAGACGCACATTTCTAACGAAGCGTGAAATAGGGTAACCTGGCGGCCTGTAAAGCACATCACATATGTGCTAATCACATGATGATGGTCCGAAGATGCTGTGCAGAAGATGGATCAGCCTCATAGATTTTAATGCAGTACGCTGGGCTGAAGGATCATAAACTTCGTTCAAAACAGATCATTACAGATCTACATCAATACGGTCGAATGACTTGTCGCTTGTGTTTGATTTAACAAAAAGTGTAGAAGCGTCCTCCTATTTTGTGAGAATGAGAAAAATAGTAGTGGATACTGTGTCGAATGATTAAAGTTTGAAATATACGAGACTGGAAGACATTGTTATCACTGAAATTACTTAGAAATGACTAAAATACTTGTTAAATCTTTGGGGCTGGTCGTAAAGCTATGGGTAACGGGTAACCTTTTAAAACAATTAAGGTAAAAGGTAAAGGTACCATAGCCTTTTGGGGCCGTTGGAGCAGTGGGTTTTTACCCACTGTGTCTATGGCACGGTATTGGAAGGCGGAGCCCATCCCCCTCCTTCCACCGCCTTTTACCTCCCCAACCGAAGTCAGGTACCCATTTCTACACCTGGGTGGAGTGAGGAAAGTCGTGTAAAGTGCCTTTCCCAAGGGCACAACATCGGGACGCATGTCCAGACATGTCTGGGGGAAAGCCGGGATTGAACCCGAGTCTCCTTGTTTGACAGTCCAATGTTCTAACCACTACGCCACGGGATGCCAAAACAATTAGGAACCGTGAAAAGTTGTGCTTTCCAGTTTCCTTAGAGTGTTGTTGCAATTTCACGTGCGATTTCTTTCTAATTGGTTTCCCATTGGCGAAGAGAGATGCTGCTGAGGGTGGGAGTCGTGAGACAAGAAAGACTGTCAACTTTTGACGTATTGTAGACTGTGGTGAGAGTACACCAAAGTCAAGTCAAAGCGACATGTAATTCTCAAGATGGACGTCATGGAACAAACTTCGTGCACGCAGTCTCTGGCAGTTTGCCAACAAGTACAAATTGGAATTCCTCGGCTCATTCCCAGGACAAAGCTTCAATAGCTTCTAGACATGTAGTCTGATGGGCGACACGGCTAAATCGTAACGCCACACTTTGATCGGACACTGCAACCGTCTTTCAACTTGTTCCGCAACATTCATGAAAGAACCGAAATGGGATTTCGGCGTGATTTCAGCGGTAACGGTCCACGTGAAAAGAATAAAGGTCGCATTACATAGTATTCGGAACATTTGAAGTTTACCTTTGGAGATACTTATGTATGTTCTGAGTGGAACCGACCCTAGATTAAGACGAGAGTAATGTAAGTTTGCAGGACCAAGCTGCCAGATTCTGCACGAACAACTACGACGGGGATGAAAGTGTCACCAAAATGAAAACAGATCTACATTGGATGCCACTTGAAGACAGAAGAAACATGTCCAGACTTTGCATGATGTACAAAATGACCAATAAACTGATTGACGTACGGACTGATAAGTATCTAATACCAGCTCAAAATCACAATTGATAGCCATGCCTTCAAGTACCAGAGTTACCAAACTAGGATTGATGTGTAGAGTGGAATTCATTATCACCCAGTACAGTAGTCTTCGCTGGATTGTTTTAGACAACACTTATAGCTAGATGTGCAAAAGGTAGGTGTGGCAGGCCGTTCAATGTAATATAACCAGCTGTTGTCGCGCCGCGTGCCTGTTAAGCTGGTGTGTTACGCCGAAGGGTGGTCATACCGGCTATATCGATACAGATACAGATACGAAAGTCACTATACATTTATCTGCGAAGAAATTAGAACAAATACGATTTCTAAAAAGATTTGGCAGTGGTGTGTAGACTTACTTTCAATATAGTGAAAATTTGCTTCTCGACTTATGAGGAATGTTTTTCAACGCACTGTTCATACGTTGACAATTTCCGGTTCTATAAACTAGCATGACTTCTAAAAAGGTGGTGGATAACATTACAGTGGTTGGGCGAGGTGTCTTCGCTTCCAGTCCTAATTGGCGCCAGATTACATGGCTATATATGGTGGCACTCAGCAGCTGCGGCAGCTCGATACATGCTCCATTAACCGCCTGACTAATCATTGCCGTTGTCGGGAAGAATTTATCTCCTGCGCATTGCAGTAACCAGATGATGCATCGATCTCTCTGCGCCACTGATTTGTATGGTTTAGGTTGCACCCACTAATGACCATATTCCACTCTTTGTGCCCCGAACTGTGCATGATTCACGTTCAGAGATTGTATTACACCTTTAGTGGGTCTTATCTGACAGAGTTCAATGATATGTTAATTTACCGTTTACAAATGGCGTATGCTAGCTGTGACACACACGTCATGGCCAACTGACTTTGGCAGTCAACGTTGGCACCATAATGTAAATGTCACAAGTGTGGACTATGCCTTCGATAGTCATTTGGTATCAGCACTTCTCCAGCGCTTCTCCAGCGAACAGTAAGAAATGTGTTATCACTGACAGCGTCATTCAATATCAAGAAAAGGTTGTATGCTCAGTTACCTCTGAGAATAGAATTCCATTGATATAGATGGTCTGACATTCTCCCTGAACTATGATTCAACCCAACTCGGCAGTCTCTCCGATATATCATCAGCAAATGTCCCACAAACTAAAACTCGAACCCAAAAGGATCAATGGTGCATCAGAGTCTGTCATAAGATGACGGGGGTTTCGCATTAAATCGCTGTCAATTCAAATAACTGTCGTGCATTGTTTAGGAAATATCTACATGAAACTTCAAGTTGGCAAATAAAGTTAACTTGTGTATTTACGAACCAACTGGACCTCAGGAAGCCGTCTGCAGTCAATCAGATCAAACACTGACATTCACTCACGGTTCCACTGGTTTTCCAGGATCACGGCAAAAGCTGCATGTGACATGGATTTGGGGAAGTATCCGATGGACTCACAAAACTGTACCCTGGAATTTGAAAGCTGTAAGTAACATTCATTACATATATTAATGTAACAAACATCCGATGATAGTTTGTATAACATTTTGCACTTATTGCATTTCACGTTTACCACAAGAAGATTCGTCTGATATCATCAGAAAGCTCCAATGTGTGTTACTCTTGCGAACGATGAACAAGAAAGTTATCCACACATAGATATATTGTATATTAACAGTTTACATCGCATGTTTTTACTGAAATATGATGCCCAACTTTGTTGTTCGTAGATGGGTACAAAACAGACGACATCGTGTTTCACTGGAAGAACGGGAATGCGTCCATCTACGGCGTGGAGAGTCTGAAGTTACAACAGTTCATCATCGGTGAATACAACGTCATAGAGGGGACGTCTAGATATGAGTCAGGTTTGTACTTAAAACACAAGAGATTGTCATTTTTCTCTACCGTTTTGTAGGTTTCTAAAATTTTGTTTTATTTATTGGTTTGGGCACACACAGCCAGAGTTGCCCAATTAGCCTGTTGCTATTACAAAGGGATAGCCCTGCTGACAAGGACATTGGAATTTTGACATGGACAGAATAACGAGCTGTAACAATATTCTACGAACATGTACAAGTATGGGTCGCCTGTACATTGCTGTGCTGTGATGCATGAAACTTATCGCGTGCAAATGTAGTCTTGATAGAAGTTGATAATATGTAAAACCCATTAACACCTCGTCGAATGGGGAGAAAATGATGTCTCTAAAGGGAATTAAGATGTCGTCTTTCATCACATTACATCGTCATGTAATTCAATCGATCAGCCTACTCAGCAACCATAAAGATAATGTTATTTGTTCATGCCTTTCTTCGTGTACAAAGAGAAATATAGCATGCAAAATTTGAAAATGAATAATGCGTATTGTTAGTAATGGTTATTTGAAAACACGCTGAAAATTTGTCAGCCATGTTGAATGTCTAATCAGTATGTTTTTATCCCCTCCCGCATCTGTTGGAGCAGAGGAAGGTGAGCATACCTACTGACATTATGAGCTGTGTATACCTTTTTCGCATTTATTGATTATCTTTGCGTTGAGGCGATTCCGATACTTACGGATAGTGCAAGACGTTCATTTACTGAATTGTTGATTCATGATTTTTATACCCTAACCGTAACAAATCTTATACGGATATATTACTTTCCCCCGATACAGGACAACATTCCAACGTTCGCTTCTGCTTCAAGCTCCACCGCCAGGCTTTCTACTTCATCTTTCAGACGTATCTCCCGGCCACCCTACTGGTGGTTTTGTCTTGGGTCTCTTTCTGGATCAACTCAGAAGCAGTGCCCGCCAGAGTCGCTCTTGGTGAGTCTTAGATCTTTTCCAGCACCTTTGGTACTTATCAACGGAAGACAATCATTCATTGTTACCGACGATGTCTCTTGTTATGCAGTGAGAAAGAATTTCATAAGCTTTTTGCCCTAACAAGACTGATCTGCATGAGTAATGGCATAGGGTTGTTGCCAGTAAACAGATTTGTTACACTATAGTTCAATAACTTCATGTTTTGTTATATCCTCGGTGGTAACATGAGTGCGACAAAATCTGGAGTCAGGATGTCCTGTCTAACTGAAGGGCTGTCACCATCAAAGTGGCCAAGACTTTGTGACGACTTGATCAGCGCATGTACAGATAAAGAGTTCTTAGCGTTGCTCACGGTATCTGGTAACAGTTTCTTGTTGAAAACTGCAGGTATCACCACTGTGCTGACCATGACGACGCTGATCAGCGGTGCCCGAGCCACCATGCCGAAGATCTCATACATCAAGGCCATCGACGTCTACTTGATCACGTGTTTCCTGTTTACCTTCGCCGCGCTGGTGGAGTACGCAGCCGTCAACTTCCGGTCTTCCCGAGTCAAGGCCTCGAAAAGGAAGATGTCTGTGCCAGTTCCAGAGCCACTCAACCTCCAGGAGGTGACTAGACATTATATTTGGGCTTAAGATGTATTTCCATGACCCTCACTGTTGAATGAATTGACTTATATTACTAACTATTTTACACACAGTTTACAGTAATCACAAACCAATACCACTGTCACAAATACCACTGTCACAAAACTATATGCTTATTTTGCTTATTTTGTCTTGTTGCTAACACCCCCATTCTACAAGGGTGGCCGTGCTGTAACCGAGCGATTTGACAGAGCGCTCAACGAATTTCATAGATAAAAACCGAATCTTTTTACGCTTTATGTGTTTTGTTGTCTAATTTCTACATTTTGCATATCACAAATATGAAGTTACACCAATCCAACTTAGGTCGCAGCAAGGACGAAGCGCGATCGCCGTCTAGTGGAATGGGGGCTTGATTTATCTCTATCGTAGTGAGGGCCCTATCACACTTGTTCACATATTCAAATGCGTATGAGTTGTGTATTAACATTTTTTGGCTTAAGTAAAGTTTGCGCGGAAGAAGTTATTTTTTACTTTGACCGACCGTTGTGCAGCCTGGTTATCGAACCAAATAAATGACGTCTTCGGCTGAAAACTTGACCTGAAACAAAAACATGTTAATGTGCAACTCATGCGGACTTGTATATACGCACAAGTGTGAAGGGGGCTTTAGTCACATCAATGCTCACATACACAGCCATTTACTGTTTTATCAGGAAAGCGAGGAGATGTCCATGAAGAAACTGAATAACGAGGGGGCAGACGCAGGGGCGAGGGTTCATACAATCCTCGACATCGATGTGGACAATGGCAACGCTGGGAAGAAGAAAGTTCAAGTCGACATGGACATATCTGAAGACGAAGGGGATCGTCCAAAAAAGATGGGCCTTAGCTTCCGGAACGGAATGCGTTCGTTCATGAGACAAGTGTCACAGGTGCGACCTCCTTCTCAAAACGTTTTCATTCCCAATTTTAACAGGCTGAAATTTCTTTACCCATTCTTTCTTTCCTTGGTGCTGTTTCTAACAACTTACAAAATTAAACCATGTTTATTATTAGAGGGGGTCTGTTATGACGTATACAAATATGTAAATGCTATATGTTTCATGTTCTATATTTCAGGTGCCTCTAAAGGGTGGTGTCGCTGTGATTGACAAGTACTCCCGATGGCTTTTCCCAATAAGTTACTCTCTGTTCAACATTTTCTACTACGTCTACTACAACGAACCCTGGGTGAAATGGACTACACCAAACTGAGGCATTTCTCCCCGTTATGGATTGAAGGATGGACTGAAACCGACGCAAAGATTCTCTCAGCTCGTACGCCTGGCTGATCAGAACTGAGTACAAGGCGTGGAGTACATTGGGACAAGGGGCTATGAAATGTAAATAGAAGCTCTTACACGTGGAAAACTGATCGCGACATAGAAACAACTTTAATTTGGCGTCACATCCACCTATTTGTGTTAAGGCTACGTATACGATAAAGGGTTTCATCATTAGGATAAACAGACACTAGTTGTCACAGTAACTAGTCCGTCGTGATCGGCCTATTTCTTCTTCTTTTTCATGAACTAAGTTAACCAAATCTTTCGGAAACTTTGCTCTACGCGATCAGTTACTCTTTTCTTAACCGTGTGTCTTTCTCATCCATTCAATAACATGATATTCATTGGCATGAATGAGGCGTTTATGATGATTCCCCAGATATATTGGACGATAAGCAAACCAAAAATAAACCTAACGCTCACTTCTAAAGACAGACTTCTAAAGACAGAAACAGTACTGGGAAGGGTGAGAATAGACCCAGATTACCTAAAACAGGCTGTTTGTTGCTTGGTTGGCTGATTGGTTCCTCCGAAAAGCAGGAATGAAACCATTTATCTTATAGCTAACGGTAGAGTACACCTGGGTACGGAACTTCTCACGTTTAACAATGATGACGCTTTATCATATCAGGTTTACTACTTTATAAAAGAAAAGTTACTAGCTTACGTATGATAAAATAAACATTCAGAATTCGTGACGCTATGTAGTCGCCACAGTGTTGTTGGTGTCGAAAGACTTATTTGAAACAGGTCCTGTAAATAGATGTCAGTGTAGTGCTTATGTAGGCTACAAAAGAAATTCAAATTGATGTTCTCTGTCTACCTTTGATATCGCCAGTACCATTAACTTTAGCGTTATGAAATCAGTAATCATTTCGTATGGAGTCGAAGTGTGCCACGTCCACGTGGCACATGCACATGTAGTTCTTCGTTTATGAAAATGAGAAGAAAAGACACCGACAAAAATATTTTGATTTCATAGAGAGTCTGGCAAACAGTAATACTGATGTCGCTACCCATTTGGTACTTCGATACAGTTGAATAAGTCTCGTTGCACACGGAGCCTCGATCTGACGATTCTGATGGTGTACACGTGTACTTCATGTTTGTTTTATGTCAGGAAGAATTATGTTATATGGTTTTGAGCAACTGTAGCAGTTTCGAGTATGTGGTTTTATTTTTGTACACTTATAAAAGTTAGATCAAGCAGCTTTGTGTCATCATGTGTGAAGAAGGTACTCGGCAAAGATCCTTTCCTTGTATGTAGGCTTATAGCTCCAACAGAGAGGTCTTACTTACGATTGTGTGCACGATTAATGATGTACGATGCTATAGCTCTAGGTGTAAGATTTCCGGGACTGGACCCACGTATGTATCTGTGCCATTATGTAAATAAGACGTGTGTGCCCTTTGGGTTCAGTACTGTGCCTACCACTATAGTTATAAAACGTCGTGGATCCATCGAGTATATGGGCTGTAAGTAATTCTATGGCGTTGACTGTCCAGGAGAACCACGCTACACAGTGTAGACAATTTATGTAAGTTTTATATACAGGTATGGAGTTGACAGAATATAACACAACACAGGCATATATGTGTGTTTACAATAGAGAAGAAGGAAGCTGATTTAAGAATTAGTGCTGAACTTAATTGAACTTCTGTGCCCTCCGGCCCTCATTACCTTTGGCAATAAAATGACCTTGGAGGAAAATGTCAAGCTCCGTTTTGCCATGGCTGTTCCTTCACACAAGCTACATTCAATGCTGTAAGGATGAGCATACTGACTCTATGTCATGCAGTGTTAATGGCAACCGCTAGAAGGCAGCTTTGTAGCGTCATAGCAGTTGCACACACAATTTACATGCAACGGTGACCTGGATTAACAGAATGACCATGTCGTGCAGTGCAAATGGTAACCGCTAGCAGGCGTGGCTCAGATTTACTATAAGCACTGCACTAGCGGAAATGCCTTATGATGGTCGAATGCAACTAGCTTTGTTTCCCATGTGTATATACGATAATCACTGAAATGTCAAACAGAGATAGTGTTTTTGTTCTTGAACAAAAGAAATCATTCCCAAACATATACAAGTAGCATTAACTGTGTGGTACATGCACCACATCTGATATGTACATACCTGTAGAGCACTTCGCATGTACAAGTTAGCCAATAACAGCTAAATGTATCTTAGTATCTATGGAATAAAGGTTGTATACAAAACGAAAGAATTGAACCTTTTTACATATTTCTTTGTTTCAGTGTTTTAGAACGTTGTTCAAGAGCTCAGAGCATTACACGTAATTAAGCCGCAAAGGAAGTGACGTCATATTCTATGTTACTACATTTTTGTATTCGGCATCCCTATTTTTCCAATTTAATTCCGACTCGACTAAAGTTGCATCTTCAGAAGTTAAGCCCCCCTCTCACTGGACCCACGGCACGCTGGCGGCGTCGCTGCGTCATATACTAGATTTGTGTTACCCTTGACTTTAAATAGGGAATATCATTCAAAACGTACAAGTTTGACCAAAAAGACAACAAAACATACAAAGCTTAAGAAGATTCGTTTATTGTCGATGACATCCGTTGAGTGCTTTGTCAATTTGATCGGCCGCAGCGACGCCGCCAGCGTGCCGCGGGTCCAGTGAGAGGGGGGTTTTACACCAAGCCTTTCTAGCTGTTCCGTCTCCTCCTGCGCGATAGTGTCACGGCCAGCTGATGTCCCTGGTATATAGATGTCTGTGCAATTTGTGGTCAGTTGGTTCATAATATGTCTAATCTTGGTCGGTGAACCTCCCCATTCTATGGTTTATAGATGCAACCTAGCATTTTCTAAATCTATTATTTTTGTAAATCTTATATCTTACAATAACGAATCCGGGCTAAAATGATTTGGGATCCCGGCCAGGCCCAAAAATAGCCCGACAGCCGCAGGGTGTCCCACGGGGCCACGTAGGGGTCACGCCCGAAAGTGCAAAAGAACACATCTCGTCAACTACCCGGCGGGGCCCGGTCCCTTTTTACAATTGGGACCTAAGCATTGGTTAACACCTGGTATTAGCCTGGGTTTGATATGTTAGTAATGTCGCCATATTCATCGCATTTTTTTCAATATAAGGTATGTCATGATTTTTTCTGACTGCCCCAGATATAGCGCCGATTGGACCCAGAAAACATCAAATTGCCTTTACCTAGGCCAAGACTTGTCCACTATATCCTACAGATCCGCTCACAACTACTCGAGTTATAGCTGACACACACTAATGCAAATCTTGTTCTTATCAGTGATTTTACTAGGTGGCGCTACATGTACATTTTGTATGTTGTGTGTCATTGAGGACTTACACTGACGGTGCCTATGTATATGCCAGGTATATATATTACAGGACAATGAAAAAGTCGTTCCACCACATAGACATAGAATGTTATATGTGGATTTTATGTGATGATGCATAAATATGTTAAAGTTGATATTTACAGTGATATGCTTTATCATTATATGGTTTGCATGGGCCACAGTCTCACAAGTCAAACACAGCTAATACCTATTGTTTATTGATCTATATGGTTTCTCAAATTCACAGGAAACACGCCCTGGGTGATGTGCTCGTTACACTCTGCTTTCAGACATATCCAGGCGACAGACATATCTGTTTATAATGGATAAACGGTTTGCCGATCTATTAATGATGGTGCACTGTACAGTTTCTAATCATAACATCATCATGTTAACTGGATCATTACATGCCTACTCAAATGAGAAAACATCATCATCACAAAATCATCTTTAAGCAAAGAGTTTCCAAGTGATTAGTTTTCTCTCTAGCTCTGTATGTATTTTCCTTGCGCTGACGCAAACTATACAATCGTAAGAATCCCAGGGGTTCATTTCTAATCAGCTCTAATCAACAAATAACAGATTAATTATCATCAGACCAAATAAGTTCATGATTGTATCATGTAATCATAATGTTTCAATCGATTTACAGCCAAGATCTTGGATGTGCCAAGATCTTGTGTTTCTTCTTCTTCTTCTCCTTTTTCTGCTACATGTAGTGCATTACAGAACACAACTCCGCAAGTTTACATGATTTGGACTCATTTCCAAGACCAGATGACACAACATGTCTGCTATGCGCGACACAATTCACTTACTCTAACCCAACTATTCCAACATTCCATATTCTAACATATCCCTAGACTAATTCATTTTAAGTCTACCGACTCCACGGTATATACAACAGGAGACTATTAGACATACAGTAGACTTATTCACTCACCCAAGGCTTAAAACTCGCGTGCACTTGAAACTCTATCGCCCTTCACGCTAAGAGTCATGTTAAGCCCCATCTCCAACCCAGAACAATATTTCACATGACATAACGTCATAACGTTGCCGTTACTCTACATGTGGCTATTAGGAAGCTACTACATTAAGAAACGTCAACGTTTTGTATATACACATTATTTCATATTATCCCCCTATGAATCTATACATTTCAGTATAGACGCAAAAGATGTTATTATACAATGGGCTCTGGGAAAGCCGCCCTAGCCTCGCTACACCACTAGTTGACAAGTGTTGTTTCTGCAATGTCAAGTCCGGTGGGTAAATGTAAACTCTAATGTGCCGGGGGAACTTATTTTCTGTGAAAGCTTTTTAAAACTGATTGACTTTGACAGTTAGGGCGTTTAGGGATCTACGTCTGAATTCTTCAATATCGTGTGAAATAATCAAGAACGACAGCTTTGCGTTTCGTTGCTCCCATGTGTACTTGAATTTGCAAGCATGCATTGTGGGTTTAAGTCAGCCATCCCTGCCAGGGCTCGGTGTAGTGCAGGAAGTAGCTCAGGTTGAAGAGGAGGAAACACAGCGGGAAGCCCCAGCGGGAGTAACGATCGATGGACGCCACATCTGCTCTCACCATTTGAACCTGAAGAAAGAAAATACCACAATGAACGATAGGTAATAGTTTTTAGAATCAGAGTATTATTATAGGTTGGATATGAGAACAGTGACATCAGATGCTTTTGAACCATCGTAAAATTTCCACAGTTTGTTTTGATTGCTTTTGTCGATTGAGGTTCGGTTACCAGTTGGACGCCACATCTGATCTCACCATTTGGACATGAAGAAAAAAATAGCACACTGAACGATAGGTAATAATTTTCAGATTTTTTTTCTTTCAGTTTTTAGTTTCCAGACGTATAACGTTATTAGAGATTGGATATGAGAAAAGAAATATCAAATGCTTTTAGGACCATCAGCGTAAAAGTTGACATTTTGACATTTTGTTTTGATTGCTGTTATGGATTGAGTTTTAGTTGCAGTAGCCCCCTTTAGGCTGTTTACACCATATAGAGTTCATTTGATATGTTTAGACTAGAAATGAAAATCATGCACTATTGGCAATCAATAATTAACAAAACACAGAAACGTCCAGTAAAATAAAAATCTGAAGAGTGGTAGAAATGTTGCAATCACCAAATTGCATGGAATGAAGGACAATATGTCGTATGCATGTTGTTTTTTCTGTGACAAGACCGTAAGATTACAATCATACATGCATTCTATATGCATCACGTTGTAGAGAATCTGAACCCTAAGTGATGAAGTTTAGATTAGTCGGTGTTGGCTTTAAAGAAAATCGATATAGTGTCAAAGAAGCTCTGACAGCAGCCCAAGGTGTTTTACCATATCTTAAGATAAAAGGATCATCCCCACAAGCCTTACAGGAAGTCTTCTCCAAAACCACTCTAGCAGAAAGGGCCTGTTACGAAAGGTTATCATTCAGGGTACTTTAGCGTGATGTAATAGAGTGCACAGTTGGCGCGCTCTCCAGTGCTAGTATTACATATGATTTCTGCGTTTGTTATGTTTGTTGAGTGAGTAAGTAATAGACCACCTATGTATTGGCAGTAATATTGTTGTTGAACACTAGAAGTGGTGTGGAGAAGGATTCAAAGCAATCGATATACATCACAGATTTGCAACACGTCGTAATGAAAATACACATATGTAGCAGTTCGTTAGCATTTGAAATCATGTAAGCGCAGCCAACGTCGAGTGATCTGAAGAAAGACTGATTGCAACTACAGTGTGTTCAGACCACTGCAGCAGCAGTACACAGTGGTCTACCAAGGGCAGTCATCTACGTTTTCTGGAAGTACAGTCGCTTTCATGTGAAAACACGTTATTACGACAAAGGCAATTATCTTGGCATCATGCTCTGAAAATAAAAGCTGGGCTAACGAAGGAAACATTCTGATTCAGGAGTACTTAGTGCATGAACCAAAGTATTCCAAATTGCATGTGTTTCAGACAACCTTGGGTGAATGTTAGCCACTTAATAACCCCACAAGGGAAAACACGTAATTGGCGTCCTCAGTTGAGACATCCAATCTGCTGTCTGTACACATCCTGTCTCATTTTTACTTCAGCCCAAAGCGTTCACAGCTAGTGGCAGCTATTAGCTACACCTACTGTACAGGAATCATCAACTCTTACTTCAGCAATATTGACAGACAGCTAGGCATTTGACGAGAGGCCATGAGGGGAAGAGAACATTGAATTTCATTTGTGTCATTTGTACAGTTTCCTACGCAAAGTGCCTGTGGCTCAATGTAATCAATCATAGCACTCCCCATCTCAGTCTGGGATCATCCGCCAAACTGCACTTGCACTGCAAGTACAGTTATCCATAATTCATGGTGATGGTGATTTAATCAATTCTTTTCATCTGCACAACGCATTTGTGATAGACTTCGTCAAGATGCCTTTGAGCATACTCACTCCTCGATTCCATTCGTGCTCATATAACAAGACACGGCAATTTTGCCTGAAAATTTGCACTGAATGTTAGAGAACACGTAATCACCATCATTCACACTGTTCCAATTAAACTATGCTTTTTGATACAACCAATCAGTACCTGAGATACGCTTCGGACAAGATGTCGAACCCCATTGGCGAAGGTCACTCCAATCTTCTTGGACGTAGTTCTCCGCAGTCTCTGTCCGTCCATGCGCGCACCCTGCCCCACCGTCCCGTCGTCTGCCATGTCGATGTCCAGAATCGTGTGACGCTTCTCGTGGTTGTTCTCCTGCTCATCCACGCAGTGCAGACCAGTCATGTTAGCTCTTATCTGAAACGATTTCTTATGTAGTACTGTATTTTGTCAAGTATAATAGTGCAATATTGTTTTCGTTTGATGAGCTACACTTCGATGAGCTAAGCTCTAAGGTTCCAACTTTGGACAGACTTTTGATCGGGCTATTCAAATATTCTCTTCGTGGAATAAAAGCTAGTCTGCAACTACGTACCACAACAGAAACTTATCCTGTGCTATCACCGGTACCACATCCCATTAGAGGCCTATGTCTTTATACTTTACTAAACCTTCAAGCCCAAAGAAGGTACCTTATTTCTACACTTCTTCTCAGTTGCCATCTTGCGTTTTGCCTCCTTCATCTTCTTGATGGAAGACCGGAAGTTGACGGCTGCGTACTCCACCAGCGCGGCGAAGGTAAACAGGAAACACGTGATCAAGTAGACGTCGATGGCTTTGATGTAGGAGATCTTCGGCATGGTGGCTCGGGCGCCTCCGATCAATGTGGTCATGGTCAGCACAGTGGTGATACCTGCGGCAACCGAGAAAGATAGAAGCATGGTGTGAGCTCGAATAAAGTTCTAAGAACTATGCGGCTACAGCGTCTTTTCTGAAGATATGGCGTGAGTGCGTACGGTTGGCTTGAGGTTGTCCACTACTATTTGCCCAAAAAGAGAAAAGCATAATTACAGTTCACGATGTGTGAATCTACATGCAGATGCAATTTGGACGATAACGTGTTGGTTATTCTGTCACTGACCAAGAGCTACTCTCGCAGGAACAGCCTCGGCGTTGATCCAGAAGCCGACCCAGGACAGAACCACCAGCAGGAGGGACGGGATGTACGTCTGGAAGATGAAGTAGAACGCCTGACGATGCAGCAGGAAGCAAAACTTCACATTGGAATAATCACCTGTTAGGGTAAGAATAGAACAGGAAATCAAAACATGTTAGTATTCGTGAATAGTTTCATCAGGTTTGGGAACGCTTCTATAAACAGCGAGACCTATGCTGCAGTGCAAAGTGAACCAGTTAGAGGAAGGTGACAGATGTTCACCGAAACGTCGGTTGAATAAATCACATGGTTGTGTTCAAGGAGTCTTTTTATTCTGTTAGTATTCGTGTTTAGAACAACTGTCGTGCTAAGCCTATTTTCTGGTAAGTTGGAACCAAAACCTCCCTTACAACACAAGTGAAGTCTGCGACATATCAGTCAAATCATTACCAAAAATGGTACTGTTCAAAGCCATTCCTTCTTCATTCAACATATTGAAAGAAAGCGTACCTGATTCATAAGTAGCCATGCCGTTAATGACGTTATAGGAGCCGATTTTGAACTGCTGAAGCTGTAAACTCTCTACGCCATAGATGGAAGCATTGCCAGCTTTCCACCGAAACCGAATATCTTCTGTCTTATAGCCATCTAGGGGAAGAAGAATGACTAAAGTTAGAACCACCGTTTAATTGAATGATCATAATTCTGGAATGCCGAAAAGTTGACCTCATCAAAGTTGACAACATCAAAAAGTGGAAAAGTATTGGTACATACAACTCTCAAATCCCAACGTGCAGTTTTGCGAGTCCATCGGATACTTCTTCAGATCCATGTTGCATTCGGCCTTTGCAGTGATTCTGTCGACAGAATACAAAATAGTTTAGATAGAACTCTTACGATCCCACGAATGTCAAATAAGCAGGCAGATCCCTGGAGGCTAAAGAATTTGCAATATCATATTTTGCATATTCTGAGGTTATCAGTTACTGAATCACTGATTTTTAGAGCTTTGTCGTTCACTGCCACACATTGCTGTCGCGGTTTTACCCCCATTCCACTAAGGTGGCGACCTCACCGCGCTCTCTCTGCGACCCAAGATTCACCAGAGGGCTCAACAAATTTCGTAGCTAAAGAACAAGTCTTTTTACGCTTTGTGTGTTTTATTGTGTTTTCAGTCATACCTTTACATTTTGTATGATATTTCAATTATGAAATCAAGGGTTACAGAAATCCAGCTTAGGTAGCACCGAGGTTGCAGTGAGAGCGCCGCCGTCTAGTGGAATGGGGGCCTTATCAAGAGCTTGAAGGCGCATATAGAATAATGAAAAGAAATAACTTCAACAACGATATATAGTTAACAGAAAGTAGGCCACACTATCTGCTTTGCCCATACATCATGCATGTAATGCCCAACCAGTACAGACCGAAGTATCCAGTGATTAGATTATCGCGACATTACCGTCAATCATACATCTGATGTAATCAGAGACAAAAGTCGGCCCGAATGATTAAGTTTCCACCCACTGTTTGGACGCACACTGCCGAGGTATTTGTTATTTTGATATTCAATTTGCCATTTACAGCTTTGGTTACTATAAGCTTATAGATATCTACTGAGATCCGTAAACTTGTTTTGAAGATACCTGGTATTTTGTATGTCAATAAAGTAGCCAAAATACTCGTACGAGATTGACAACTATATAATAAGTTATGGGCATGTTGGGTATTCAGATTGACATACAAAATAACAGGGATCTTCAAAACAAGTTTATGGATCTCAGTGGGTACCTAAAAACTCATGGCGACTAAAGCAGTAAATGGTAGATTGAGTTTTACGTGGCTCACCGGCGGACCCTGCAGGAACAAACTCGATTTATCATTTTCTGCCTCGTCCTACACAGATTTGTTAGTACCGTTATTCGTGTGCCGTAAGGTCCACATAAGGACATAATACAATAGCTATCACTAACACAACAACTGTGATAGCAAAGCAGCACTTAGTTGGTAGTAAAGAAAATTGCATATTGCAGACAAGTGCATGGTACTGTTTACGTAATAGGACCAATGGAAACACGTTTTTATCTTTTGTTCTTAATCTTTTTTCGCTATCAACTCATTTACTTAAAGCGACATGTTCTTTTTCATTTTCAATCACTATCCTTAATTACTGCTGGTACATGCCCGTGAGGGGTAGCGATCTATTCTAATTCACCGTCCTAACCGTAACCCTCCCGCTCTAATTGAACGTTAAGCGTTGTCGGTAAATTATTCGTGAAGCGTTATGGGTCGCTTTACTTCCACGTAGTTGTAATTGTATTATGCTGAATTTATCGTTAACCGTTATTGACAAACTCTTCGTGCGGCGTATTCGAACGCCAGGTTACCCCAAACCAATAAAGAGCATCCGGTCATGTAGGAAACCGCAGCCATTTTGAAAGATATGCCAGACACCAGTTGAAAACAAAAGAACGATCCAATAAAGTAGGTTCCAAAGCCTTATATATTTTAAGAAGATCTTACTTTACCCCCGTTAATAGTTTCATCAGGTTGGTAAGACACTGAATAAAAAGACTCTTTGTCCACAACTAAGTGATTTATTCAACCGGCGTTTCGGTGACCACCTTCCTGACGGCAATTCTGACTGGTTCACATTGGGAACGCATCTATAAGCACCTCTGCTGCAGTGCAATGTGAACCAGTCAGAATTGCCCTGAGGAAGGTGACAGATGATCACCGAAACGTCCGTTGAATAAATCACGTTGTTGTGTACAAAGAGTCTTTGTATTCAACTTACTTTACCATTCAGCGTTACCGACCTTCCTGAATGTACCTTAAGCATAGCCAGGAACACCCCCCCCCCCATGCAGACACGCACTCTTTCCTGATGTGACCACAGTAAGTTAGAACGACATAAAAGAAACATTTAAACCTCATTCCGTATAATATTCCTCCGTCGGGGAACAGTCGGATGAGCTTGTTGTCCACGGTAACCTTGTGCAGGAAGGACTCCTTCGCGTTCGGGATGAAGGTGTCGGGAACCCAGAGCTTCTCGGCCAGTCTGCCGTCCAGACTCAGGCTGTGGTTCGACCCCGCAAAGGCCAGACGCTCGTCCCTCCAGTACTGACGTAGAAACACGGTGATGGTGTAGTCCTGAAATGAAACAAGGCCTTTACAGTAATCTCCAAAATACTTGACCATCTAAACATGTATATTTGTGGCTATTTACTTATAGGTGTTCCAATACGCCATTGCTTGCCAAAGTCTATTCTTAAATATCACAAAAGCTTGCAATTATCTTATAATTCAAGGACATTTTTTATACCAAATCTGTGACTTGGTGTTGGATTTTGTATGCAATTACCAATGGTTATGTCAGAACAATTCAGGATATCCAGGGGAGATCCTGGTATTCTGCATATTTTGAATAAAACATAAAACTCTATCGGTGGCAAGGCAGTATCAAAAAGGGCCAACCAATATGAGGTGACTTTTGATACTGGTTGGTCCTTTTGATGCTGCCTTACCAGAGATAAATCTGCTTGGAGATTACTTTATAGAGGACTAGATGTGATGCTATCAGAGTTACATGTATCTAATGTGACCATTGACGGAACATTGAAAAAGACTGCTGGACCTGTCTTACATTTTCAACGTTACAAGTGACCATTGGGCTGGAGGGTACAGAACGGCAATACGCATCCATCAGGCTAATAGGTCACACATGTTTGTATAGGTCCCATTTGATGCTGACAAATGACAGTTTCAGTGCATTATAGATCTACTCTGCTATTATGCACCATTTCATGTCAGAACGTAATAGTAAGGGGGGATCTCACTGGGCTGCGCCGAATTGCGCGACATTGCGAAGAGACAAGATGGTTAACTCGTAGCCAAACGGCACCAATTTGTAACCTGAAATTGCGAATCAAAAAAACAAAACAAAAAACTATAAAGTCAACAATTGGTAAAAATGCGAAAGTGCTGCAACTACGGCAAATCTATTTTTGACGAATTTTAATCATTGCACATTGTTTTGTTTTTAATTGAGTGACAACACTGCGATTTCCAATTCAGTTGTAGTTACAGTTCATAACAAGTCTCATGGTAGATAATCTCTCCGACTTGATAAAACAGAATTCGAGAACATTTACTCAAGTAATTAATCTTACTACGCTCAGGCAAGATCTCATCTATCAAAACGAGATTTGGCACTGAGCCGGTTTACAGAGCCAGAAATATCCTCTGTTTCTTTCTTGGTTGGCAAAAGAAACGCACCAGGAGCAGGAATCGGAGTGCCTATCTGCCTGGTGCCTGAAATCACCATGTGTTTTTCTTATGTCTATCCTTTTACCTAAAAACAACCTACTGACAACAATCTTAAAATTATGGCTTTCAAATCCACGTTCCAAAGGAAACAATGTACGTAATCATTACAAGTCGTCGATATCGCATTTGAAGCGCTGCATTCATCCCATTGAGCTCACTGTTAAGACGCTTATTCGAAGTGCCTATCTGCCCGTAGACTGAAATCACCATGTCTTTTCTGATATGTATCTATTAAGCTACTGAGAACAATCTTAAAATCAATGACTTTCAAATCCACTTTCAAAGCAAGTAATGTACATAGCACGCCAAAAATAGTTACAAGCAACTGGGCAAAATGTTGAAATTTACATAGTGATTACACGTCGTCGCCAAGACACTCTATGATCATATTAAGTTTGAAGTGCTGCTGGCACTCATCCCCAAATAGGCTTAAGTACAAGAAGCCATCGTTGTGATTTATAGCCTGTGAGCATGGCCATGACGTACTACAATTTCAAATACATTAACATTCTATGGGCTGCTTGAGATGGTTGGAAAGGAGAATTACTTGTAATAGAGAGGAAATGACTGTCCTTGAAAAGTTTTCAATACCAGGTGACATTTGCCAAAAAGCTTTCAACGTCGTCTGGGTGACAGATTCCTGGTATTTAGTTGAAGTATCCCGGCATTTAAGATAGCACAATTTTCTCACCTTTTGAGCTTTAAAAGCATCAACAGACAGCTTTGGTTACATGCAATAAATACTACCAAATAGATGACTCGTGACGAAGGTCAAGGCATATTCAGTTAAAAGGTACGTAAATTGCATTGAAAGAAGATTCAAGCCATAGCTTCTTATTCGAATTCAAGAATTCTTGATGCATATCTGTAAATTTAATAGCAGCAAATGATACTGAAATATGGTATATGTTAATCATCGTCGTTCGCTGTTTATCATCAGGACATTCCAAACATAAAAAAACCGCGGAAAAATATTTAGAACTAGATGCTTTTATCTACGCTCTGCAAATAAAGCAAAGTTAGAATTAGTGCAGTTTGCAAATATGGAATTTGGTGGCCTCTTTGAACAGCTCCCTTCTACGATCACGAAAGAATGGAACTGTTCAAAGAGACCACCATCCTAATTTTTCCACGTTTACAGACAAAAAGAAAAAAAAACATTACAGAAAAAGTGAGATCATTCGTCTTCCACTGTCTCGGAAAAAGAAGTCGAACCCAATTTTCTCTTCTCTTCTCAGGAGATGGAGATTCTGATGAACAAGGCTCTGGCGAACATTCTTCCTACCAGGATCAATGAACTCCCTCTTAAGCCGACGAGTGGACATTTATTTTGATAAGCGCCGATACGCTAGGGACATCTTATCTTTCCCTGGAGAGCACGGGATGTCGCAGGAATTATTATCAGCAAGTTATCTACAGCGTATCATGAGTACAGTTATTTTGGGTTGAGGTTTTACATTACGCAAAATACAGGTAAATTAGGTGGACTCGTATTACTTTGGAAATGGTCAAAAGCCTTCAAAATTTGGTTGCAAGAAAGTTGACATATTTTGCGAGTTTTGTACCAAATAAAGGAGTAGAAGTGTATTATCTGTATTTACGTAAGTTTAATGTGGAAAAATGCTGGAGATACCATCCTGTGTGAGAAAAACAAATTCCATCAGCATTTTTGAGGTTATTGACCCGTTCAACCTTGAAGACCGGTCACTGTTTTCAACTTGGTGGCGAGGGATGTTGTCCACAGGTATTTCCAACACGGTCCCATTTCCTCCCTTCGTTATCTCCTTTCCCCGTGCTTCTCTTTACAGCTATCTTGATGGATAATACTGCGGTTCGCGGAAATTCACCATCACTTCAAATTCCCAACCTGCAGCTTTAAAATCGAACCATATAAACGGCTGACAACGTCGGTGCGAGATTCTATAGCGAGGTGACCTAGAAATAGTAGAATAAACTAGTATGGACCACCAGACCTGTCTCTTGTAGTGTCCCAAAGATTTTAAACGCAACTGATAGCGTTTGATTTTACTTCTAGTTTGTAAAAAATGTTGTGAAACATGAGTGTCCACGCACTATATATACTGTGTTAGACTTGTACAGTAATTTCGATGAACAAGAAATGCTAGGATTAATTGATCACTTGAAATTTCATCTGTGTTGGTAGAAGTCATTATTATCAAAGTTAAACTGCAAATTTCCAATACAAGATTTGGTGTTATCAATTGCAGTTTAATTTGTTACATTGTAAATTAAAAAGTCATTATGTATCAAAATTAAACTGCAATTGATAAAACCAAATCTTGTATTCGAAATTTGCAGTTTAACTTTGATACATAGTGATGAATCGATGATATAGAAGAGCAATCGATACGACCAGTCTTCCAACAGGATTTTGCCTTTATGCCCCACCGACAGTGCGCAAAACGTCTGTTATCCCTAAATCTGCACCTTATAGGGCCAATGCTCTTTTCCTATATTTCAATTGCATCAGAATCCCTAATGGCTGCATTTGCATAGCCTTCACGGTGTGCCTTGAAGACTTGAGATTCTGAAGTTTCTTGTACGGAAGTCAATCACCATGGAGCCAGCCCTACGCACGCCTTTTCAGACGTACTTAAGCGTTCTTACCACACATCGATCGTTGGTGTACTTTGAAGTGTTGATGTATTCGTTCTATTCAACCTGTCTGTGAAGGATTCCATTTGCTTTGATGTTTTCCATAGCATTTCAACAGCATCTACCCTGCTGTCTCTGTATGTCTGAAACACATTATGACTGAATTTGGCAGACCGAAACAGAACCGAAGCCCAAACTTAAAGTCTTTGAGTCAAAATTGCTACCTGATACTTCAAAGAACCCACCCAACACCCTGGACACCTATCTGCACTCTCACTAATTGTCTTGAGTACGACGCTGAGTGTTTCTTAAAGACGTTCCGTATCAAACTTGCCATAAATCATCTGAAATTGTTTCCTTTGGGTATTACCTGCCATGTATTTAAATTTGGTACAAATAAGGTACCTCGCATCTTAGTATGCTTCATCTTGGAGCTGCTGGTTGAAAGGTCTTCAAGGCAATGTTGATGTCGTGTGGAGGAGAGACCTATCTAATATGCAACCTCTACTTGAAGTGTTGCCAAACTTTATATTACCAACATGACATTGATGGATGAATTGCTTACTACAAGAAAGATAAATGAGCACCACTTGTACGACTTTGACAGGTGAGAAAAGTACAATGAACTCATCGATGCTGAAGGATGATGAAGGATGGGTAACACGACGAAGATCTTATAAGGAGGCGAATTGCCTTTTAAGGAACGACGAAAGACCCTATGCAAATGAAAGATTTCATTTCTTTAGTGTGTCACTCGTGTCGGTACCTTTATATGTCTCATCTGTGCAACAGAAGTGACAGGTATATATTCATATATATATGTATCACGGATATAGCATCTACATGACATTTAGACTCCTCGTCCAGTTGAAGGAAAAGATGGGCAATGAGCCAATGACCTGTAACGAATTTAGGGCCCCCTCCGTTAAGTCGTTAAAGAACTTAAAATAAGAATGCTGGTCACGTCAGTACGGTGGGTCTCTATTAGAAATTACACAAACGATCAAGACGAGATATAGAACACAAACATATTCAAACCACATCAGACGGTATACAAACAGAAATCTGATACATGTAGGAATTATCTGTGCAATACTGATTGTATTATGCAACATACAGTATTAGCAATTGCGGCTACGATATAGATACAGCAGATGATTAGTCTGTAACCAATTCTGTTACGACGTAATTATAAGGCAAAACTTAAGTTTGTTGGTCTGGATAGATAATGATAATTGCTAAAGGTTTTCATTAAATCATCTATGTATAAGGCAGCTGAGGACAGTGACTGCTGCTAGCTCGAGTGACGTCTCAAAAGGCACCTTGAGGCTTGTAGACACCTGAAAGTTCAGTCAGAGAAAAGTCGGACTGACTTTGATGAATTGCTGTTTCACTGCACCACCACGAATGCAAACCTATGAAATCCCCGAGAGAGAAGAAAAAGTGGCAGACTTAAGAGCAGCTGGCACCGCGGTCTTAGTAGAAATTTAGATGTGAGTAATCTACAGTAACAGGCAATGCTGTAGGTGGAGCCGAGAGTAGGTATCTCACTGGGACGCGCCTGTTAGCTACAAATGATTGCGGCAACTTTGCGAATCTTTCGCCAATTTTTCCTTGAGGTAACACTGAAGTTTGACGCAAGTATAGATACCGCCCGGAATGTCACATCCTCAGTTTTGGCCCCATGCAAATTAGATACGAGATTGCCACCGACTTAAAAACAAAACAACGTACAATGATTAAGATTCATCAAAGATTTAATCACGCTTCTTGGCGGTTAGTTTACGACAAGTTCGCGCCTGTTCACGGCATTTTGCCAATTGCATTTTTTTTTTAATCTAGAAAAATCATTATTTTCTAATTTGCATTTTAGGCGACAAATTGGAGCCGATTGGCGACTTTTCAGACCAGTTGACGTATGTCTTTCGCGAACAGGCGCGGCCCGGAGAAATACCTTCTTAAAATGGCTTCATACGCTCTGATCTGATCTCGACTTGCCCATCTCCAACTCTACTTTAGAGAGAGGAGAATCTCCCAGTTGCATAGTCACCGTCTCTGCAGGCTAAAGTTTTGTCGTTCGATGTGAAGAATATTGGGAACAATAAAAAACAAAATCGATTTTGAAATAGAACGGCCGAAAACGGAATCGTCAAAAGAACACCCTTGTGAGGCAATAAAAGTAGGGACATTCTACGATTTCACATATTGAATGAACATATTGGAGAGCAGTACATCTCGGAAGGTGGTCAGGCGGGACCAATGAAAAGACCGCTGTAATCTGCTATCCACCGGTGCATGTCGGCAGGAATAAAGGAGCCCATATCTTCTGACCAATCAGACGTCGGGTTTCAAATTGCAGGAACAGGCACAGAAGAACATAAATTTATTCACAGAGGAGGTAGATCCGGGATCAGCAAACCGAAAAGATTTCCTACTTTTTGTAAGTCGTTCAAAAACAGAGGTCTGCTTAAGAAATACTTTTCTTTTATTGATTGCAGTTTATGGAGAGGTTGTACGCTGGTAAATTGCCATGGCAGTGTGATGGTGTCATATTTATTAGCGTAAAATTCAGACAATTTGTCTCCAACGAAGCATATCTCTAGATACGAGTTCTTATGAGTATAGAATCCTTATCTGTATTCAACGGACATGCTGAAACTGTCAATGTGCATTGCCAAGGATGGGACAAAGCCTCTCTAGCTTTGGGTTTCCTAGAATAGGAATAGTCCGTTTTTTTACAACCGACGTATTACTACAGTTTCTATTGCATGATATGATTTCAAGATCCTTACTTTAGTCAATGTTTCGTGGATGATCATTGTTTGTTTGTTTTTTAAATAATTTTATTTAGTCGTATCAAAACACTACTTAGTTGCTTCACGGGAAAATGAGCAAATGTAGAATTCCAGCACTTAATTGTCAGTGCTCCTAGTGTTTATGACGATTTGGTTTCATCATTCAAACTCAAACTTACACAATGTCCGTATACTGTCTCACTGCCAACAAGTATGTATCATACATAGTTAGTTGAATAGCACTGTGAGTTGGCACAAATATTGCCAATCGGGCTACGCGCAACCGATACACTAAGACAATTACACATTCATTTTGAAATCATCTGTTGTTATTGACATAACAAATAAAGATGTATTGTACATATTATTGTTATCTAAAATTGCGATTAAGTTAGAAATGTCTTGATCTATATATAACTATGTACGATATGTTTTAACTAATAGATTATACCTACGGTAAAACGAAAGATTCTGTATAAAATAAAGTTTGAATGCTCACCATATTGACCTCCGATATCTGATCAATACTGGAAATAGTCATGCTCATATCCACCTGCACCGGGGGACCTAAAAATCAAACCAGAACAAATCAATAACAATTTCACAGATAGCAGACATCCGTCATACGTATCTTTATCGCCCAGTACAGCTCTGATGGTTCGTCACGCGAAAACGTTAATAGTATTGAAATTTACCTTTAATGTTATTAATGATGATAAGAAAATATTATGTGGCTCATGAAGATTTGAATGAAGATTGCGCGGAGGTTTTATGAACTTGGCTATATTGCCATAATGGCCACAAACGTAGACGGCGAACGATCAACCCTTTGGTAATGTAAATTGCTTAAATGATAAGAAGAATATATCATTGTGAAGTGACTGCTTTCCTCAAAACATGTTCAAAGGTGCATGCATATCTATATGAATACATACATTGACCGGTATCTTGCGCATACTGTCTAACTCGGCAGCTACCTTTCATGACCAGTGTACGATACTACTACGAATCAAGTGCAATACACCTCGCGGCCTCTTGCTTGGAATAAGGCCATGTTGATTTGATTATATGGATGACATTCGCGAGCGCATCAATTTTCGTCCGTTTCCAAAGAAAAAAAAGCTGTCTACCATACTGTAAATCGTGCAAAGAATCTACAAAATGAGCAAATATATGCTGTGAATTGCAAAAAGATAATTCGGAAAACGGATACTAATGTCTAGAATGCCAAACACAAAGAAGAAGATGTAAAAGACCCAAAAATGAAGAATCCATTATTTGGTATACCATTCTCTGTGTGATTAATCATTTGTTCAACCTTCCTGACCCCGTAGATTCCATAATGAAGGCAACTTTTTTTGGGTGGAAAACTTTTTTATTATTCGCACACTCACATTAGTTTGGGGTTCCCAGATGATGTCATCCATATAATCAAATCCACATGGCCTAAGAAGAAATAAATGATTCAGTCGTACCGGACCGGAAGGAATCTATCTTAATTTATCGGCAATCGAACAGTATTAACCTATAACGTATTTAAAAAGTTTGCACTGGTAAAAGTAGGTCAATCGAAACCACCATAGTAACAAGTTGCCAAAACTACTTACCCCCGAAGGAAGGTCGCAGGAACCTGTCGTACCCTCGGCTCACGAGGAGGCTCTCTAGGGTTGGAGCTCCTTGAGAGAAACTACAGAGACAGAGAAGGAAACACCCTGTGTAATATAGGTCAATATGTCAAAGAATGTCTAAACCTTAGAACAAACTGTAAAAATGATACGTTGGACTCAACATGTTGATTTACTCGTAACTATTCAAATGCATTTATGTATAGGTTAATTCATTTGTATCCATTTGACTGTTTGTTTGTATGGATCAATAGACCTTACGAACGTCGCGGTACTTGAAGTGTCAATAAAGATTTCACATATGTTCTTTAAGGCCTCGTAAAAAATGTTGTGTTTTCTGTTACACGACCTATCCTAGGGAAAAAATGCCAATCCCATAACCTGGGGGGGGGGGGGGGGACCACTACCAAGGGACATAAAAAGTTCAACTTGACACCTGAGTGATGAAATTCAAAACAGGCTATTTCGTACCCTGTTGACAGATTAAGGCTTTGAACAGTTTATGTAAGAATCTGTAGTAAACAGTGTGCTTCTTTGTCAACTTCATTGATATGTATTTGTGCTAGCACAATGCATATCTGTTTTACATTGCTAAATGTATCTGTTGGATCACTTCGGCCAAAATCTATTTGAAAAATAATTAGAACAGAATAAGAGAATCCCTAAGAACCGACCCTATATTTTCAGGACATTTTTCTCTAGCCCTGATATATAATGTGTGGTGAACGATACAGCAGGGACATTCCACTAATTTTTTTCCCAACCCTAATGTATAATGTATGGTGCACGATACAGCAGATCTAGACGCTACCCGTGCTCCACGTGTATACTAGTAGTGTATTCGCAATGCAAAAATGATCAAATCAATGAAATGAAATTCACCGCAGGACTGGTAAGTTTCCTTTTAAAGGTTACTCGAAGACGGAAACTTTTCTTTGTTAGCAGATACATACTGTGAGATGTAACGTGAGACCCAACACTACTGAAGTTTGTTACTGCCCGGGGATCCGGATGTAGGAATATCAAACCAAGTCTAACGGTAATACAATTAGGGAGTATTGGATTTCTTCTTAATTTTTCATCTTTTATGTATGATCTTATTAAAAGCCCTGGGAAAATATGTCAGTGAATGAAGTAAAGAAGGACAGCTTGTAGAATTGCAAGCAAGATTTTAGATGAAGGATGTGCGTTGGGTTAAAAATCCTTCAAACTACAACACTGAAGATGCATTCAAAACACGTATGGCTATATCTCCCACACTAGAAGCGAGTGCTGTGTCATTTGTGATCGTTTCCGTGTATGATGACAAATTGTACAGTTGATGTGCCATGATGGCACTGTTGCTACTTTTGTACATAGCAATGAGTACGAACTGCGTGTGCGAAACGATTTTATTTAGAAGAATTCATCAGTTGCAATTGCCCCTTGCATGCTTCGTGACAAGAATCGGCATACTATTCTCCCTTTCGCCACCCGTGGATTTGAAGATACCATGAAACAGATGCTGTGAGATTTCCACACTCACAGATTGAAATCACAAGACCCCCGCCTTGTAATGTTACTGTACTGTTATATAATTCAGTTCAGTCTTATTTCCAAACTGCCGGCACTTTGAAATAAGACTTTTGTCTTGGATGGAGGTCTACCATTACACAAGTGGTGATTTCCACCCACAGACACTTTTAACACGCTCTGAAACCAGATGTATGCATCTGTCAAAATCTCAAGATAGAGCTTACCGTGTTATACTGCCTGTCATTCGGTCTTTTGATGCTTCAAGGTTTGGATGTAGCATCAAGTCCCAATGTTCATGATTCATATTTGCAAGTCTCATATGTAGGATCAGAGAATGCAATATACAACATGGCTATGACGGATAAAAAGACGTTACAATATTGGAAAGACTCATGAGAGTATCATGTTTTGGAGACCAAATTTTTTTCATTTTGTTTTGACGACGTGGCACTGCACTCCACTTTTTATATAACTTATTCTAGCAGTGCCACGTACAGAGAACAATATACCCATTTTTACACATGGGAGGAGTGAGGAAAGTCGTGTAAAGTGCCTTTCCCAATTAAGGGCACAACATCGGTAGCGTCAGGGTATTCGAACCCGGGACCGTTGGGTTCTGGGCCGACCAGCCTGCCGTTACGCCACACGACCCATCTTACGCCACACGGCCCAACGATACCATTCAATATTGTTACAGATGTACGAACAGTATCGTCTACGTCATACGGCGTTCCAAGGTAATGAAAAAGTACTAGGTGATTAGAAAAGTGTACTTCAGTTTCATGAGAACAAATGACGGCCTTAGATACCTTCCCCATTTCCTCAGAGTGCAGACCTCAGACGGATGTTTCAAGATTTTACGCCCGCTTAAGTTTGCGAAGGGTTCGATCCTGGCGAAGTTATTAAGAATGTTGTGGTTAGAAAACGACGGTAGCCAACCTTGCGATTAGCGAGTAATTTATTATTTGATTATTGCCTCATAATGATAACGGTGACGAACCCATGACGGAAGGTTGATTACTTTGCAGAACATTTTCGGCTTGTGACGTTATCACCTATGATAGCAACAATTACAGTGCTACACAAGATTCACGCCCCGGTGATCAAATAGGCCATTATCTGCAAGGTACTGGAAATCTCGATTCCCCCTTCTTACGGAACCATGAAATGAGATAAAGAGATGCTTACCTGAAGGGAAATGTTCACTTATGTGTTGCAATTGTCGTAAATAAGGACTAGTGAGACTGTAGCCGGATGAATCATAATGTTATCTGTTCGCGCGTTTTTTTCTGTTGAGCCTTTAAGATAGAATGGAGACGTTTGCCCATTCGTCGTAAGTTGTTCCCTTTGGTGGAGGGTAAAAAAGGTTTAACTATCTTATAACTCTTCACTTAAAGTCGAGATTGAAGACGTGTGTGATTATGAAACCTGTGACTTTTTCATCTAATGTCCTTCAAAGTGTCACTGCTCTGTGTGCTATTTCAGTAGATTTGGACTTCCTGCCCCGTATCATTCGTCAATTAATTGAACTCACATAGAAATAACAAAATCCCGTTTGAACCATACTGATCCATCAAGCACTATTAGAAATAGTCACCTTGAAAAACCACAAAGCAGACAAACATCTGGGAAAGAACGTCTTCCATATTTGTTTGATGAAAGATATGTTAAAGATTGGGCAACACACACCTACGTGCACATGTTGGCTGGGAATCAAGGTATGTTGTGAGTTGAATGTTAACTACATGCCGTTGGTGGAAGTGCATGTGGGCACATGATGAATTGACTGCGTAAAGAAGGTAGACACATAGACTGTGGCCCTGAAACACATTCCGATGAATGAGGAGCCTGAACGGACTGAAAATTGTGATAGAACCCATCGAACCCTTTGTGGTCTATCTACATTTGTCCTAATGCCATAAATGCGTTGCTAATATCCCCGTATAGATGCAAGTTGCAGGCGAGGTAGATAGCTTCTGTTAAAATAATGGAAGAAACATGTTTGGAACCTATGAAATATTTCAGAGACTACGTCTATCCAGGTCAACTACGTTAGGAATGATTTCCAGTCAAGTGATTTCCAGCAATTGGAAGGGTTCTTTACGGCTAGTAGCGTGCGCAGTCCAGTGGTTAGTGACCCTGTTTCTGGACCAAGAAGCCGTGAGTTCGAATCCCAGCTGTGTCGCTCATCGAACATGCAAGCTACTGGCCATGGGTAGGGTTGCAGTCCTTAGAGTGGGACATTAAGCCATGGTCCACTTTTCATTGTGCTTGTCGAAAACAGCTAACTGTTTGGAGAATTTCTCAAATACAATGAACCTGTAACCTTTGTATTTAGCGTCTGCCTTCTCTGTCGCGACCAGTGAAGTGGAAGATTAGATCTTCAGTGAGCTAATCTGGTTCGAGATCACTTTCACTTTCACAACAAAAATATGATTCGACGCATCAATGCTTAATTCTCCATGCGCCATTCAAACTACTGTTAGAGGGTCAACGACTAGCCGCGCGTGCCCAATTTCCTTTCAATTTCTGAAGGGCGGGCTCCAGGGACAACTGGAATGTGTGAAGCAATACTACTGGTAGAATCTGAGAATGCCTCAAAGTAATCATCCTCTCCGTCCGATATACGATGAATACCAAGTATTTATAATGATTAATATGGACTTAGGGCAATACATATTTCATGTAGCAGATTGATATGGTTAGTTGACATGATTGAGATGAGTCTGACCATTCTCGACGAGACGAAACGGAGGTCATAATAAGATAGCCGGGTACCTTCGCCCTGAGGATGGCCTGAACTGACCGTTTCTGATTAGAGATTCCTTATCCTTTGAAAGTGAATCTTATCACCACACAGGTAGAAACAGATAGAGAAGCAGATCACAAAGAGGATGAAACTTACCATGTTTGAAGGACTCCGAAGATTAGAATGAAGATTGTACTTTCGCGCCATCTGATGATCGACTCCCAAGGCATCGTGTCTCCTTGTCGTGTCCTTTTCTTTCCCTCAACTCGAGATATCAGACGACAACTGGGTTACGCCCTGTCGTCAATACATTTACTCTTCGTTCCAGTCATTTGAGGCTCAATGTTCCGTGAAGCATAGTCTAGTTCATCTTAGCTGACTCCGTATTTCAGCCGACTTCAAAGATCAGCTCAACAGCGATCTGGGAATAGAAAGATAACGAAAATAGATAACACGAATGTTCGGCTCTTCAGTCAGAGTAAGCCAATACGTTGGTTGTGTTGTTTAAGGTGAAGCATAAACATTTGAAGCTATAGCTAGAAGGGGACCTGATCCGTAGAATCTTCACCTGTGAAAGGAATGCACTCAGTATTGTAAAGTACTAATTGATAATTTAATCATTTGACAATATTGAATGACACGGAATCGCTTAATAAGCGACAGACTAATCGAAGGGCTGGCTATAAAGCAATGCAACGCTAGCTTTTGGGCTTTTTTAAGATACGTGGAATAACATGATGTAAGATATTGGTGCTATCTATACAAAAGGATTTTCAGATAACAGCGGAGACGTAAAAAATCATCAAACATCAAGAAACAATAATCGCAGGTGCCAAGCTGCTACAAGGCATGCACGATACGGAACATTCTCAAGACTCTACAGTCGAAATTAGAGAGAGTTATTGTTATGTCCCGAAACACAATACGCTTCTAGAAAACCTTTGTATGAATAGGAAAAACGCACTTGTGCTCTCGGTCCACTAGAATCATGCAAATTATTATGATATTTGTTAATCACCGGTGCACCATGTTGAAATAAACAGAAACAGAAATTGAGATTATGCGTTACCTCCTTTCCCCGATGGTAGGTTATCGCCGTCTACACATGTTCCGTATCAAAGGCCAGTGTTGAACCGGTGAGATTTCTTCAACTGCGTCGACCGCGAAGATGAAATGTCAGGAACGTTTTTCTAAGGTGTTGCCACAGTTTAAAGAAGAGGAAGAGCCTATCGAAGTGAGCTGGCTTCTCATCCCACGCGCCAAGCGAAAATAGGTAACGTTACATATCGATCGGGGTAAACCAAAGTTGGGGGTGTCTTCGTGCTCCAAATACGATGGAGTTTTTACATCGCTCACTGGCAATGAAGTCTTGCAGAGCTATCAATTATAAACAAAAGGCAGTACCACCAAATCAATGAAATATGACCTGGAACTTTATTAACAAAATGAAAAAGAGAGACATCTGGGTATATTACGCATACTTCACTACCCCTATTGATTGGTATTGTGACGGATTCTTCCTGCTGTGCAAACTTATGACATAGGCATAGCCAAGACAAAAGGAACAGTCCACAGCACAGCGGCTTTTTAAAGGTGCTTCAGTCAGGCGGCACTCGTCGTAATCTCTGCATTCATAACATGTTAAATCAAACCTAATTAGCTTTGCCATGACAAAACAAGCATTTTGCCATAAAACATCAGAATGGCAAAGTCCATTGCGAACATTTAACACATTCAGCAAACAATGATGTATCTATTTCCTTATCATGTATAGTGGAAATAATGGATGATCTTAAACCCTGCTTCTCCTAAGTTGTTTTGGGAGGGAAAATTTCCCCAGGCTTTACAATGAGAAACAGCGATACAGAGGTTTGTCATATGTTTCGTTTGATGCTTTGAAACATCCTTGGCAGCTATGGTGCAGTATTTTGCGAAGGCGTCTCGGTGCAACAACGAAATCAGTCATCTCACCGGTAACAATCCCCAACACGCGATTGAGGTTAGAATTGGTCTGATAAGAAATTATACAGCAAAAAGATTGAAAACATATCTACGTGTCTGTAAAAATCTGTATTTGGCGCCTTTATTTGTCCATAGCTAAGTCTTTGGGTGAGTCATACCAGACTTCACTGTTGATTTTGATTTATGTTGCACAAAGACGCAAGAGAGTCTCTTCAAGGCACGGCCTATTATCAATTCTTACTTGCATTCGCAATCCGTTTAGATATGCTGACAAATAAAATGCCGACGATTATGTATATTGCTTTAAAACTCAACATCTAGTCTTTTTCGCTCAAATGTTCTCTCTTAACGTCAGAACTAAAAGCCTCATTGGATTAAGAGAAACGATATTTTTCGTGAGACGTACATGGAATACGAAAACCGAAAATGAAAATTTACTTAAGCTAGAGAACCCATTGCTTCACCAGTCTAATAAAAGCTACTCGGTTTATGAAGTTATATAGCTGCTGCAAAATGTATTACGGTATGGCGACTTACAACGTTTATCTTCTGGTATCATAACTTCAGACGGCTGTTGAAATGACTTTGTTAGATGTGCTTTATTGCTTTTCGTATTGATTTCCGTGAACACGGCGGTGCCTGCGGAGTCAGTGTGCATTGACCTGTGAGCTGACTCATAGGTACATGATTTACAGGATGCAATCAGGCAGAGACTAACGTTTACTTCATATCGTTCTGAAGGAAACAGATGCTCGTTCTGATACTTCACAAGCCCGCGGCCTTCACATATAAACATAACTGCTAATGTTTTCATTATTAACAGTCAATGGCCAACCTTTATGACTACCATTTCCTGTGAAAATCCCCTCGAGCTTGATATATAAAAATCTTGTCGACCCTTCTGATTCTGATTTATAAAGTAACTTAGAGTGATGCATTTGCATAGCAGCAGATAACGTTATAAAGATGATCGTCTGATTTATGACTGTGAATCAATACCATTAATGTAAAAGGCTGATATAGGTGTAGACATCACTATTTGTTTAACGGCGGGACATTTAACTTTTATTACTTGTCGGAAGAATTTTGATCAAAGTATATTTCATGGATTTTCTTTGAGGATTTTCAATAGATACAACGTCAGTAGTGCTTTTGTGAGATAACAAGACGTTCCAGAAGAGAGACATTAATACACGCGAAAATCATTTTGAAAAAGTTTTAAACTTAAGTAAGCGCTCTTCCCTAACCAGAAGACTCACAACTTGGAGAAATACTCGCATACTGCACGCCGATTGCAAAGCCTGCCTGTTATTGTGTGGTGCTTTTGCGCCTAACAATGTCTCTTGAGATGAGTTTGAAAAGGCAGAACCAACCCGTTTATTTTCATTTCAAAAACATTGTCCCGGACATACTTCACCTCGGTCCAGCTGTTTGAAGCCGAATGCGATCTACAGTGTCCTTACTTAGCTGACGCACTTGTCCTCGCTTGTTCAATTCCAGGGGATCTCATATTGTTTCTTGCGACGCAAATTGTTCCCTGTAATGACCAGTCTCCTGATGAGGACAACTCCTCATTTGTATCAAGACCAGCGACAGAAACAAAACTCACAGCAGTCATTTCATTTACGAGTGACATCCGGATACAAGATTCCACATGATATTGAAAAAGTACATACTTACTTGACACTTGATATGGTACATATACGCAAGAAATACAATGGCCCTCATTTAGTTCTAAAGGTCACGCTCTATTTGTATGTTCTGAAATGCACGTCGCCTGGTCTCAATCAATTTCAATGCAGTAGCAGTATGTCAGTTTAGTGTAAGTCAGACCATACATGCATCTACAACTTGTGGGACGTACTAACAGCTGGGATAAATTTATCTTATTTCCATTACGTTCAAAAGGTCACACTCCTGTATGTCTTGAAATGCACGAGATCTGGTGCTCTGTCTCAATCAATCTCAATGTATGCCGGTTTACGCCAAAAACAGTCACTCAAGCAACTGGAGGCAACAAGTATGTCAGCTTAGTTTTAAAACGCCAGACCATCCATTTACAACCTGTAAGACGCACTAAGTAGGATAAAGACAATTTTTTCATAGATTTTTATATACTAGTATTAACCTCCATTAACGTTAATCCGCCATGTTACATAAATCCGTATGTAGCAGAAAAACAGTGGGTTTGAGAGATCTCTAACGCAGCACCGCCCAGGTATGCACAGTTAACATATACATGAGTGCATATTGGGTTAGAGATCTGTTTGGACGCATGTTTTTAGGGTGGCGGGATCATGAACCCCGGTGGAATTATGTTAGAAGATGTTACATCTGGGAAATGAAATTGAATAAATAGAATAATGTTTTGCTCTTATCGCGTCACTACGGTGCTTCGACCATCATGATAGTTTGTTTTTTTCCTTCGTCTTTTAAACAATCTCCAATTTGATACTCTCCAGTTAGTTTTACTACATCGGCTTGAACGTTGCAACTGAGATGAACATCCTGCATGAGCTAAGTCTGGAATTAATCAGTCAAGGATTGCAGTGTTTGCAGAATTATAGGCAATGAACGAACTGCGTGTGTTTATTTCAACTCCATAGGAATCGGACTAACATGTATTTTGGCAATATGCCATCTCGACATTCTTGGGTACCTCATGTGTCCCGAGATATCAGCCCAACATGTCCTGTTAACGATAATGGGTTTTTCTATCGCTGTTGTTGAAGTGATTCTACATAGTAATCTCGATAAAAGAGTTTCCTTTTCTTTGAAAATTCCTCTATTTATTAGAGCGTTATTGATGATAAAGCTCACTTGGCACTAGCCAGTGTCCTATTCAATAGTCAGCCATCATACTGTCGACAACCTCAGGATGCAAACCTGGAAATGAGTCCCAGTCTGTATTGAATCATGTTATATAGTCAAAACACATATAGAAAAGAAGCAGAGGGATGAAGTTCAATGCGCGAGACTGAATCGGAAGAAAGCTTCGCCATCATTCGTTGTTGGCATCCCGTAAAGACTGTTTTCATGCTGGAAAAGTGAATTACAATCAACTGAACTACAGTCGGTTTGGCTCAGCTGCCATAACACTATTAGTCAAAAGCCAATCAATATATGTGTTGCACCAAATAGCAGTTACTCAAGCAACTGGATATGATTTTGGAAACGATCAGACGTTTCACCTAGATGTATAACCTTCATCGACAAATAAAGGTGTTGTTCTATCTAGACCATTTGTTTTCGATGGCAATGTGATTTTGATTCAAATACTCTAGGAGGCAAGAAAATAGATCTATCAAACCTTCATCTTTCAAGAGGTAACAGAGTTTGGGAATCAAGATTATATTTTCCCGCTGTATTGTGGCGGCATGCGATCTGTTCAGCGATGTCTGACAGGCCTTCCCAAATCACGAATGTACCACTGGGCGATCTATGTGTTCGTTACTGGTGAACAATCATTGGTTCTCCCGGGGGAAGACTGAGTGATTTTAGAGTAATAAGGTGCTGTTGCAAGAAGAAAGCTTGGAGCAAACTCTGAAGAAAGCGCTTGTTAGCAATGATGTGTTTCGTGTACTTTGTTCTGTATCTGGAGAATGATGATGATGATCCACTGTGTTCTGCAGCTCAGGTAGTTGTCTTTCTTCATTTCTTTCTTCATTTCTTTATCTTGAGATTAAGCCTATTGAAAACCACCCGTATCAATGTACAGCCTTCTGTGCCCGAATTTGAGGTCCTTCATGGTCCTTGATCCCCAATCGGGAAATCGACCACGAAAGAGATGATGAAAAATACAATAAAGACCAGCTATAATGCCATGATCGATAATTGGCGGAAAAATTGCATCGTCGGGTTGAGCGAGTTTTGTTTCATAACGCAAAATATAACTTTCATCCGCCATCGGCTTTGTCAACGCCTGGGTTGTGACTGGATTTTGATTATCAAACCGTGTTTTTGCTTCATGCTTGAGACTCTTCCGCTGCCCTTAAATCACTCAAACGGTACAAAGAAACGACACCTCCATTCCTCTGGTTCAGTAATGAGGTCACCAAAGGCCTGACATAAATCCGAGCGGGGCATTTAGATTCAATCTCTGTAATACAAAACGGATTTCCTCCCAAGGTGATAAAGATTAATCTGCCGTTTTGTACGACTAATGCCTGTGACGGTTAAGTGGGTCCAGACGTCTCAGTCATATCCACGGTGGTTAACGATAACGAAGTGTGGCGGACCCGTTTGATTGTTTGTGATGAAGAGGTGCAATTTTCAACAAAATCTTACAACCGCTAATTTGGAAAATCCACTTAAATACCTCCTTCCACCAGGGCGGCGACCTCGCTGCGACAGCGCTGTGATCTCATGTAACAGAGCGCCCAATGAATCTCACAGATAAAAACGAATCTTCTTACGCTTTGTGTGTTTTGTTGACTCTTTATTGGCCATACTTTTACGTTTATATCTGATATTCCAATTATGAAGTCAACGATTGCGCAAATCAAATTTAGGTCGCAGCGCGATCGCCGTCTAGTGGAACCATACCAATTATCGCAGACACTGCTTTAGATATAAGATGCAAATATGCGATTTGTGTCATCAATCTTAATGGTTAAAAAATCCTTATCAATGATGGCAGCGACAAAAATAAAGAAGTTACCCAAGGATCTATTCTGGGTCCATAACTCCGAATGAACCGTAATTAATGAACCTACTACTAGTATCTTTAATCAACAATGTCTGTGATAAACAGATCATCAATTAGTCATTTGGTTGATACAGCGTTTAGTCTCCCAAAGAGACATGTACTTAATGATCCCAAGTTGGGAGGAAATTGAGATTCAATTACGATATGAGGCAGGAAGCCGGTGCTTGAACAAGTGATACGGATTAACACGTGGATGTGGAGTACAGATAATAATTGTTTTCCCCACCAGGAAATCAATAGACGTCATACAATAAGAAACATCTTGGGTATGTACAACTGAATCTAGTTAATCTAACATTCATTTTTCACGTAGGCAACATGTCTGTCACGCTCCCTAACGTGCGGATTTGCTATATATCACTACACTAAAGAGACCTCATTTGCCTCTCCAACTATTCGTCAAAAGTGCCATGTTATGTATGGGTTCTAATTTGCTATATATGTGGCCAACTTGTCGCTTTTCATAAAATCCTGAGTATACCTAGATATCGCATCAAAGGACTGCCACTACTCCACAGCAACATTATGTCTCTCAATAAAAGTGTGATTGATCATAAAACGACATTTTCGTTGACATATAGTTCCCATTCTACGTAGAAGGTGTGGCCGTTGCATCTAGACACGAACACACGACAACTCAACGTCAACGAATGGTTACCCAGTTCTGAAGTCATCGATTCTCCTTCTGAATTTTGAATCACCGAGAATTGAGTCCACTCTGTGAAGGAACAATTTCCTCCCATGGCCTCTGGCCTTCATAGGAGAGTGGAGCGCATGAATCACCAACAGGACATTTGCTCAAATCGTCCCTAATGGTTATAAGCGATACTCAAAATCGAAAGAAACGATAAGTTAACGAAACTGATTGGTTATGATCTCAACGGGGACGTAAAGGATTATTAATATCAGGCTGGGACCGATAACTGAAAACTCGATTATGGGGACGGAGAAATATGTCATATGATAATGACCAATGTGTTGAGATTACAGAAGGGGAAAACATTACTTGTGATCCGCTATTACGTGCATTTGCAGACAGGTGGCCAATCAGACGGAGATAGTTTGCTGCTAGAGGTTTCCAGAGCTTAAGGGACAGTCGTTTTCCTTGATACAACACTCTTGCAGTTGGCAGTCAAGAGCAGATTGAATAACTGTGTGTGGCTGGTGATATCGGGAATCAAATAAAAGGTGCTACGTTCCGTACACTCAAAGGATAAGACTCTTATTTATGAGACTGATATGTATATGTTCACATCACAAACTTTTACACATATTTTATAGACACATGCACGCATACAGGTAAGCTCCATCAATTTACAAAGATACCAAGATGTCCTTTGTACCCTGAAGACACTCTTAGATGAGACAGAGAAGAATGCGGTACCCAGTGATATTCAAATCGCGGCTTACGCTCGGCAGTTTTTCGCCCATTCCAGAAACCTTCTGACCTCATAGCTCCATTGATAAATATCCAGGGCAGTGACTTTACCACAGAAGCTGGATTTGATAGAAAAGTTCCCCAAGGATCCATCCTTGGACCATAACTCTTCCTCCTGCACATACATGACCTACTAGAGCAGCTTAACCTACATGGGAGGCTATTTGCGAAGGCTGCCTGTTATATGTAGAGCTGCACAGACAGACTTTTGCACAACTTCTTCAAAAGGCCCGAGAAGGGGGCTCATGAACATGACAAACTGACCACAGAAGCCAGCACCTATTTCGTAGTTCTCTGGCAAGGCGCTGAAATCAATAAAGACCAGTCTGTGTGTAGGTGTCATATCAACAACAGACCTACACGTATATAGTGGAGCATTCGCATAAGGAAAGCATCTGATAGCAAAGTTTTAACTTCTGCATAGATCATTTAATTCGTTTTCCTTGAATACTCATTATCGCGACAACTATGCATTGACATAAGTGGTTAAGGCTAGAAAGATGCAAACTGGTCTTGCAACGACGTGCTTTGAGATCCCGACGGCCCTATTTCAGTTGTTTTTAATCCTCTTGCACTTGTGAGGGTCCTTCCTACGTCATTACCTGCCAACACGTCGTGTTGCTATGATACCAGCTCTGCTCCAATGATGAACTTCTGCGTACTAAGTCAGCTTTAGGCAGATGTGAGGAAGATAAAACCGCTTGTTACTGAGAAGAAAGGTACTTCCGTAATCCCATAATCCCCTAGCCGACTACATTTCCCAGATAAGGACTAACGGCACTCTTTCTTCGTGTCATTCTTAAAACTTAAGACGACGTCATGTCGTGTAATCTTAGATATACTGGCAATCAGTCAGACTGTACTGAAAGAATTTACACAACTTAGATATAGCACCAGTTGTTCACTTATATGATAGAAATGAACATGACCTTGCTGGGGATAGAGTATGCTTTCATGAATGTTACCAAAGTACAATTTGGCGTTTTACATAGACCGAGTCTGGCACCATTTATTGATTTATATACTGAATGACTCTGACTGCAATCTGTGCAGATTCTTGTTTATCTCTTTCACGAGGAAATGCATGATACTGGCCTTGCACTACTGTAAAAGCAGAAATGTTCGCGATGGTTTTATGTTCGCGGTTTTCGCGGTACGCTCTTCGCCGCAAACTTAAAACCACCGGGAAATGTTTGCCCTCCTACCCCCTTGTCTACTATTATCTCAAACGCGAACTTAAAACCACCGCGAATACTCCATTTTCTCATTTTTTCTACCGCGAAATTATAAACACGTGAACTTAAATGCATTTACAGTATTTTGCAAGTCGTTTGCTTTCTTGCTTTCCTGACTCTAAGATGATGTCTGCATGCCTGTCAAAGGGAAGGATGATTATCATCATCATCACCATAATTTCTTCTTGATCTTCAAATTCTTTGTTACTTAATCTTAAATTTTCATACAACAAATTAATCCATATGAGGTTATTCTCAAAGTCTTACTTTTCAGTAATGTAACATAAACTTTACTTACAGGTATCTAAGTCAAACGTTCATTATTCTTAGGTTTTATTAGCGCACATCAAACTATAAGGAGATTGAATCGCCCAGGTACGGCGGTATTTTTTGTTACCCTCTCCAGGTAAGCAAGCCATATGTAGCAGAAATAAACATCGTATTTAGGAGAGGATGTTAGGATAACTTCATACCTACATGTTCAAGTAGTAAATAAGTTTGTCCAAAGAGACCAAATTTCCTGTCTTAAAAGGATGATTTAAGCATACTGTCACACACCACGATCATCTTATTGCAACTTGAAGCTGTCCTAGCAAAAGGAAACCCCTTCCTACATACTAGTACTGTTAATGCGGTGGTTTTATGTTCGCGGTTTTCGCGGCGACCGTTTCACCGCGAACTTAAAACCACCGCGAACATTTTTGCCTAGTACTGTGGCAGTATGTGACTATAGCGCTGCCGCAAACTTAAAGCCACCGCGAACACCCCATTTTCCCTTTAGCACGAAATAAAAACCACGCGAACGTAAATGCATTTACAGTATCGTGAATTAGGTTCGAATTGGCGGACACAACAGAACATGTGATTGAAATTCTTTCTGGCAACTTTACCGTCCTCGCCGCTTTCCAACAAGTCCCCGTGCGCATATCAAGTCTTTGGAACTAAACTGCAACGTACAGCAATCTGCGGGTATTCTCATCGGCCTCTGATTAGTCTCTATGGCGTCTTTGCCTGCAAACTCCCCTGTCAAATACGCTGCCTGAGAGACTTACTTTTGCAAGAACGTTGCGCCGGTGAGAGTGTTTCCGTGTTTCTTGATGGATCACCCCCTTAGAAATACAATTTGCACGGATATCACTTCCAAAGAATAGAACCTTTTAGCATCTTGGATTTCTTTTGGCATACAAAATCTCATAAGTGAGGCTGATTATATATAGTACATTTAGTAGATACAAAAAAGCCAGCGATGTCACATGTAACTTTTCATATGGAGTTATGTTTGTTCTGTGAGTGTTTTTATATCAAAGGGCTGTGTCAAAGGTCTCGAAAGCGTCTTCTCTGGCAGGGTTTAATCGGACATTATCATAGAGTGTCACGACCTCAGAAATTGAATGACCTCTCCTCCGCAATAGAATATGAAAGTAAAAGCTAACGTGAGGCGACAGCATTAGGTTTTATGTGATTAAGTGATGGTACTGGTCGCACACTAAACCCAATTCATATACATAACCTTTCTGTAAAAATAAAGGTAGGGGCCAAATCTGATTATAATTTGATAGCCTGACGGTTGAGACAGATTGATGAGGACGTCTGGACTTAAGTGTACAGAACACTGACCCTGTCCGTTGCCTTGAAGCTTTTTTTATTGTCTAGACAGAAAGGACTCGCAAAATTTATACAGTCAGATAAGGTCTGACAGCAAAACTTCAAAAACCACGCTCTCCCTTTTCAGCACTCGGTTCCAGTGCAGAAGGGAGCTTCCGCATGATCTCCAAGCAGATCTATCGGTGGCAATGACAGTATCCAACTCGTTGGTCAATTATACTGCTTTTGCCCTTTGGATACTGTCTTTGCGACTGATATATCTGCTCGGCGATTAGCATCCGCACTGCATTAGACGTGCCGAATATTGGTCAGCACTGTAAGTCCAGTGGTGAGGCGCTTTCAGCACTGGAAACCGATTGCTCAAACGACGGTCCGCGTTAGAAAACGAGTGCTGACAAATATTCCGCACAGGAAACCGTCTCCCCATGTCTTGAGGTTCAACGTCGCCTCTTCAACAACGAGGCGAACTAAAGTCTCCCAGCACTTCCCTTCTGGCTCTTTTCATGGCCACCAAAATCATTCCCAAAAGGGCTGTATCCATCACAGTCTCACAACAGACGAAGATATAACTTGGTCACCCAAAGTTGTTGAACATACCTTTTTTTTATGATGTCTGTCTCTTATATCCGTATCCTGTAGTTTGCAATTACACAATGAACAAAATCGTAAAGCTGCAGTTTTCTTTTCTTGTAATTGGTCATAACTTATTTTCAATTTGTAACTGAATTAAAGGAAGGAAGACAGGAAGACAGGTGAACCGGTGTCTGCTCTCAACACCAAGATATCCCCGTTCTGGAGACGTTTGAAGACGGTTCCAGTACTGACAATACGTCAGCACTCGTGTCCAGTGCTAGCACTAATTGGCTGATGATTTTAAAGGGGAGCAAAACTTAAGATTGAAAAGCTTACTTTACTATGCTAAATATACCCCAAAGTCAAGTTCTCACATGTTTTACATAAATCCGTCACACATCATGGCTCTCCCGCCGTTTGCAACTCGCGCCGTGCTGACGGCTACTGGACCGACTGATTGAATTTGGTGACGTCAGGAAGCGGCATGTCCCCATCAATTCCGATATGTATGAATAGGGATTTCGAGGTGGGGTTCCTTGTAGACCTTCCCAACATTGACCCTAACTTGGAAAAGCCCGAAAACTCCCTCTAATTGGTCGGAAAATTCCTCGAAATATATCCTCGGAAAAGCCTGCTTTCATATATATCCGAACTGATGGGGGCATGTAGCTAACTGATGTCACCAAATTCAATCAGTCGGTCCAGTCGCCGTCAGCACGCCGCGCAAGTTGCAAACGGTGGGAGTGCCCTGAACTATATGACGGACGTATGTGTGAACTTGATTTGGGGTATAGCAGGCTTTTCAGTTTTATGCTTTGCTCCCGTTTAAAGTACTCTGTGTGTTCCCGAGCACTGGTAAATCCAGCTCGGCTTTCTTCAGCAGTGTGTGTCCAGTGCTGAGACCGTTTTGACCACTCAGCTATGGAACACTTGGGACAGACTATGGCTGTAAGTTGATTTTCAGATTAAAACTTTAATGATTTTTTATTCAGACCACCAGGATACAGTTGTATCTGCTTGTTCCTGGGAACAGGTCTACAATTTTACATTAGTTAAAATCCCATTAGGTCATAAGCCAGCCAGGTATAATCTTCAGTTGGTTGGAAAATTGAGTGCATCAAGCCTACGCTCAGATAGTCTAGTCCTGAAGCACAGACATCTGGAAAAGGATTAGTTAAGTAATCCTAACTTAGTAATCAGGCCACAAGACAATGTTTTCAAAATAATGCTTTGAAATTTATTCATTCATACAAACACCCATGATCCCCATTTGATGTAATATAGTTATCTTTAATCACCAAGTATAAAATATTGCTACAAATCTAGAAAATTACAAAGCTATCTACATATCATTTTCAGCATATGTTTGAAAATATAGCAGCATTGGAAGACAGTTGAAAGTTTCTTGCACTTTCATCATCTTTACATTAAAAAAGCTCCACATGTACGAGTGAGTTGCACTTACATGTACTTACTGATGGTCACTCTGAAACTGGAGTGATAAAACTAGGTAGCACTAGTGCTGCGACATGACCCTACTGGTGACATAAAGTGTTTTAAAAAACACAAAAGAGCAAAAATACATGTTATGGGTCATTGGAACATCATTGTTACTGTGGCAAAGCATCACAAAGACATCTGTTGCTGTTGCACACAGCGATGTGTAGCAAAGCAACAAACAGTTGCTCTAGTAGACAGTGCTTTATAGCAAGGAATATACAATACCTTTATAATATGTGACAAGCAAAATCTCACTGCAGTGTTATATCAAATACTGTTGAAATATTTCCACATTTCTAGATTATTCTGCTTTCAAACTTCTTATAATCAATATCTGGAAAAACTGCTGCTTCAATAAGTGTACTGATCCTTGCCTTATTGGTGTTAGTATTCATTTCCTTCTGGAAGACTTAGACCCAAGTGTGTCATACAGACTAGTAGGATCCGGGTGTAGTAATGCACTTGATCATACACATATAATATAATATAATATAATAGAACATCATATTTATAACATCTGAGGATGTCAAAGCACTTCCTTGCTGACTCACATACAAATCCAATCAGCTCCAACTCACGCATACAAGGGTGCACATAAAACTATTTACTTCAATTTTTCATATTACTAGTACCATTTCTTATTTCCCTTCAATAAAATATTGTAAATTTGTTCTATGTGTTGTTTGTTTTATTCCAATCTATTTATATGCAGAAGTCAACTTTGACTTTCAATGCTACATGTACATATATTTTTATGAACTTTTTCTTGGATATAAGATTTTTTTTCATGTTCAATCTTTATGCCTTTACAACAAATTTGATTGGTGGCCTTTATACAACAAAATTTCATGTGCCAACCATAGACATCTGGTCTTATCTATAAAGTTAATGTTAAAAAAGATTATTCAAATCAAGCCAAAGATCTAAGCAGCTGCTTGTGCTGCCTTCTTCTTCATGCTCTTGAGTTGTTTCTTGAGGAGGTACTCCTCAGCGCGGCACATGGGCTTCTCCACGGGGAGGAAGTCCTGCTTGTATATCGTGGTCAGATCCTGCTCACCGAGCGAAGCGACTGGCTTGTTCTCTGGTTTGTAGTTGGTCACTTTCTCTGCCTTCAGCGGAACAAACTCGTGTTTCGTCGTGGAGTATCCTTCAAATTTTTTCAGGGGCGGGATGTAGCGTCCCTCGTGGAAATCTCCAAAGCGAACGCGCGGCGAGGTGCCCCAGTCTTGGAAGAACTGGTTGTTCATGGTGGTGCCGTCCAGCTTGGCATTGGTGGGCTTCAGGCTGGGCTGCGGTTGGACGGCCGGGGCGTTGTACGCGCCGTGGAGGTCCTGAGTACGGAAGTCCTGCATCGTGATGGTCGTCCCTTCAAACGGCAGGTTTGGGTCCGTCTGGTATTCCTGGTAGAAAATTGACACATATAAAGATTGATATAATTTCCAGTGTGTCAAACAAACAGCATGAATGTTAAAAGGAACCAGAAATGCCACAGTGACTGTAATCCGTGGTAACTTAGTTAAACTTTTCATAGCTTTGTACTGATGCTTCACCCGGAAAAGTAACTAAGTAACAAAAGGGTAATTTTGTAGATAACCCTATGATGTGGAAATAACAAATTGCTACCCATGAGCTAGGAAATACCTTTTTTAAAATGCATAGTTACCTATAACAAGTCAGTATGACAATACAGTAAAACCGGCCAAAGAAGACCACTCAGGTAACCAGTAAAGTCTGGCCTATTGTGGACAGCTGGTCACTATAGACTATGTTTGTGCTATATATACTATGTTTGTGCTAATCTAAGGGACCATGAAAAAGTGCTCACATTAATCAGGTGGTTCTTATGTAGAGGTGGTCACTTGTACAGGTTCCACTGCAATTGACCCCCCATAGCAAGATCTACAACTTATCTGCAAACTGGAAACCAAGGAACACGGTGAAACAGTGGGGAGACCACTCACCTGTTCCTTCCTTATAAGGTCGGGTCGCGGGTGCACGCGGGCGTCGTAACCCGGAAATGACCCCATCTGCTCCGTCTCGAAGTTGCGCATGCGTGACTGCATGGTCAGCCTGATGGTCTCTGGAGCCGGGGTGCACATCTTGGTCCGGGCCTGCCTCCTGCCTTTGAAGTCAAACTGATACTTGGTCTGCATGTTTTTGTCACCTGTGGATAGAAAGATGATATTATCTGTGAAATGCTGTCAACTTTATACCGTTGTTGCATCCATTTGTTCCCAACTACATGTAGAAGTTCATCTCTAAAATATGTTCCACGGCAAAGTATTCAATATCATGTATCTGAATTTTACCTAATCTAAATCAAATTGATGAATTCAGCTGAATCTACAAGTTTGACATATCATGGTATTAGTTTATTTTACTAAAGTCATCAAATTTTTGTTTCTTTTCCTTCATATTTTGTCACCACTACCTGAGTGGACTAGCCCCCCCACTGCAGTGGCCTATCAAGGGACTAGGTGGAGCCATAGGTAGTGGACTGTGTGGCCCTAGGGCTGTAGAAACAGAGCACCTCCCCTATACACCAGAAGGTGTCGTAAGTATTTTTTCTCACCTCTCCTGGGAATGACCATCTCCTGGTCGCGTGCCGGGGCGCGACTGGCCGGCGCGGCGTCCCTGTGACCCCGGTACGTCTTCATGTTGGTGGTCTCCAAATCGTGGCTCCCCTCCAGTAAGATGTTGTCTGGTTTAGACTTGACCAGCTCCGTCTTACCAGCCAGCTTCTCTGGGAAGTCAGCCATGGTGACGGACCTCAGGTGCTTCTTGGAGTCGGAAGGGTTCGGGTACAGGATGGAGCCTGCAATAAGGTTTCAAACATTGGATTAAGCTGTACTTAGATGTTTGCATTTCTTAATATTGAAAAAAATCAAAATCATTATTTTGTTTCCTCTGAAAGACATAATCAAAATGAAGATGCCAAAACTCTTTGACATTATCAATCATGTACAGGGACTGAGTATGAATAGATTATTTACTCTCATTTGTGCATAACTGGAAGTTGCCAAGTCGATTTGAACTGGAATTATATAGTGTAATTCTGCAACTTGGGTTTACCCCTAGATAACCCCGTCAGGGGCAAAGTAGGGAGGGGGGAAGGAGGTCCCGGGCTAAGGTTGGCAGGCCTCCAGCCTGGCCCGAAAAGTCTCAATTAATTACTAGTCATGTAATTATAACATAATACTCTCAAATTTGGTTTGGTTCTTCTTTGTTTCCAATTTGAGCGTAATTGTGAGGCTGATTGAGATCACATGTAAACACCCTACAAGCAGCAACAACAGAGTTGACGAAGAGCCATGTTTACCTGTGAAAGTTGGAAGTTCACCAAACTGGAAGCGAGGCTGCGGCACCCAGGGTTTGTAGAAGTCGCGGTTGGCCGTGCGGGAGTCCAGTTTGTGTCTGGCGGGCTGGTGGGTCGTGACGGGACGCGTCAGGTGTGCGGGAGATGACGACTTCTCCAAGAACTCCTTCCTGTGAGGTTTCAAGAAATCAGACACTTCAGACATCAAATTCATTTGTTTGTTTGTTCCGGTAATTGCCTTTGGGCATAACACACCAGTCTTTTACACTAGGTACAAGCTGCGTAAGTAAGACTAGACTGATAGGTTTGATCCACTCACACCAGAAAGGACCCCTATTCCCAAGGGCACAACGTTGGGGCTAGGGATTACAACCCAGAACCTTTAGATTCTACTTCAACAACCTTAACCACAAGGCCCAGACCTTGCCACCAGGAATTATTGAATATGATACTTATCTAATAAAACCATATTCAAGACATGATTAAACCATATTCAAGACATGATCATATCAACTTAAAGGTGACTTTAGTTACACTGTCAGTGTTTGACAACAGTTACTAGAAGAAAGCTGTAAATGCTTCTTTACAATGACTTCATCTTGGGACAAGATTGCCATTCTCGTATCAACTCTGGAATAAGCATAAAAGCCTGGCTTTACCACTTGACACAACTTGTACCCTACCTGTATTCTGTCATCCCCTCCACAGGCATGTTGGGTAATTCGTAGTTGTCCTCCTGTTTGATGAGTCCGACGCGACCTGTGACCCCCGGCAGCTGGTAGTCGTTCTTCTGGACCGTCATGAAGTCCATACGCGCAGGTCGGGGGTCGCGTGCGGTGGGCGGGGGACGTCTGGACATGCGCGGCCGAACCCTGTGATGTTTGAACGTCTCCTGGTAGTGGGTGAGCGCGCATTCACCCATCTTTCCCTGTATGCCTGTGCCTCTGACTTTCTTGCATCCCTGGAAGCAGAAAAGAATAAGTCCTATCCTTTAGCACACTGAAGTGGCTGTTTGACTACCAATTCTATATTGGTTATGGGGTTAGGCAACAAGGAGAAGGTTAAAAAACTTCATCTTTTATAGTCACATATATTATCTGCAAGAAGCTTCTCCCTGGAATTTTGAAGCTATGGCCATCAATGGGTGATGTGTAGAAGTTAAAGTTTTTATAGCTGTAACAATTTTCATGTACTTTGTAAGTTGTATGTTGCGTCTATACTCCAGGAAGATTAGCTACTTACTTGTTACTTGTATGATAGCTAATGGAGGAGATAAAGTATTCAAAGTATCCATTGGCAGAAAAGTGCCCTACCTTGTGGTGCTTGTGTCGCCCACAGTCACACAGCTCACAGATACACATGATGCCATCTGGTAACGTCACATCAGTGTCGGCTGTACCCGGCAGGATCGCTGACTTGTGGCGGGGTTTAGCTGAACTCCTGGGTGCCATGGCTGTCTGAAAGTCAGGATTCATACATTTGTCACAATCTGGTACATTTGGTGTCAGTGATTTTTAAGATAATTTCTAAGTGCATGACTAAACATGGATAACTTTGCCAATCACATTGCTTCTGTCTTTCTATTTCATTATCTTTCATTGGTAGACTTGCTATAAAACACAGAATGAATATTGGAAGCTAAACAATTCAGAATTGTTGATACTCTTCCATTGTGCCAAGTAAAAGAAAACCTATGATAACCTATAACTTTTGCACAAAGCAGACTCAAAAGTTGATATGGTTTAGACTTAGAGGGAGGTTAATTATTGGTCCAGCATTTAGTAAACCTGAAAAGGGGCGGACTTCTAGACATGACAATCAACCTCACACTGATTTGTAAACAAAGAAGATCAAGTTCCATGGTTGCTACACATGTACACACAACACAACAGCATTGGGCTCATTCATAAATTTCAAGTCGACCTGGCTCTTTTTAGTATTGGAACATTTTAAGCGGTACAAAAAAAAAGGAAAATTAAAACATGATATGCTAAAGAATGATAACGTTATTCAAAGGTATGAGGCTAGATGGAGTTCGGAAGCCCAACTGTTTTCAAGTGAATTGAAGTCCACTTCGCCAGGAAATTGTTACGCTCCAATAGTTTTGCCTCTCGAAATTTAGGTTGCCACTTGAAATGAAGTCATTAAGTTTCTTTCTCGCACCTAACGTTATCACCTTTAACAACAATCTTGAAGTCATTACCACCAATGCATCGTCGTGAATCCGTTAAAGGTTGGAGCAAGGATCCGGATGACTTGAGTACTGAAAGAAATATTGCCCCCCCTCCCCAAACTCCTTTCATTCATCACGCAAACCAAACACGCAACAAAAAGCGTCATGAACACCTGTTGCAAATCTCTCACTTATCACGGAACAGAAGTTTGTTTTACTTTGTCGTCTTATCGCAATTTCACCTGGCTACCGAGAGGGAATTTACAACTTACCTTTCAACAATAGTCGTTGTGTGGAAAGCGGGATTTAATTAGGTCTGCCTGTACCCGCAGTTGTTGTGTGATCGCCTCGCGGGTGTTTACAATGTAACCATAGCAGCTGTCCCTGCAATACAGGTCAGGATTGCTAGATGTCGCTAGTGAAGGTGTAAACAACAGCTTCTCAAACTTTTTTGTGAGGAGATTTATACTTGGTGATGACAAGAATCTAACGAATCCGATCACTTTGAAATATAAATCATCGTGTGCTGTTCACGACGTGATCGATCTCCTAACAAATCCAGTAACACCTGTTGCAGCTGCAGTTTATATCAAGACTGCAAGGCGGCGCGCGTGAGCTGCATATGTTCCTTTGGTTTCTCGCGAGAGTACGAACGAGAGTCATGACGTCACGCGGCGGGTGGTTTGTAAACAGCAAACATCTCCGAACGTGTGCGGAAGTGGTGAAAATTTGCAGATTTTCATGAGTCTCTCGGACGATTACCTCTTCTTCAAAGTAGAAAATGTGCACATATCAGGTAGGTGGTCCATTTTGTGTGGGTACGTAGAATGTTTGTCTCGCATAACTTTGGACACAAGTTTGGGAGTGTTTTGATGAAAGGGGGAGGGGGGCTCAATCTGTAGCTGGGCAACGAAACAAGCGAAACCACGGAAAATACAAATTGTAAACACCTGTCATAAGGTAAATAGATGCAACAGCTTGGAGAGTAACAAATACAATTCATCTAACGTTAGCATTAACCCGTGTAAGTGTGTGTTTTGGCACTATTTAGGGCATGTCCCGACGAGGGAAGTTCTTATGTATTTTTCAACAACTTGAACCCTTTGGTTAGGACCTAAATCATCTTTAACATCGAAATGATAACTTCATTTCAGGGCAGTGAGGGAGATTCTTATCTCATGATTTGCGTTTATAGCCGCTATGGTCAAATGATGTTTCTTTGGAACCGAAGTTAGTGGTGAACTGTTTCGGTCACTTTTTCTAAAATCTAGTTAAAATTTTAAAAAATTGTTTGTTTCATCTTGATTGACTTATCACGGTGATTGGCTCGTCTATTTGGCTTGATAGCGCGGTATTGTCTCTTCCTCTTACTTCACACATGCATAATTGGCTCTTTAGACATATTTTGATTTGCACCATTGTTTTTATATTTGCATGACAGTCTAAAAATCACACATTGTCTACTAATAATATAAGACAGGAATGTCTGCCGAACTCTACCTTTTGTTCTTGTTTCATTTATCGATCAATCAAGGTGACAAATATGTGAAAAGTACAATTTTTGTGTCATTAGCAAAGATTAGGTGTCAAAAAGTATAGTTTTGTTGTACTTTTGCCAGGGAGGTAAAAAAGTAACCTCCTTGCTTGTGCTTAAGCTATTTATAGTATTTAAACTTCAATGTAAGGACTTTGTTGTCATTGAACAAGTTGTTCATGTAATTTTTCACCTTTGAAATATGTCCATGTGTTATTCTTGATTTTTTCTGGTAAACCTTTACTACTGCTATCTACTATTCCAGTGTACTACTATGAATTTAGAACTGCAGTGGTTTGATACGTTTGTGAAGGTTAGACACAATATACATATAGACAATTCAAACTCTACAACTGGATAAAATTTGTAGATATCATACCAGAATCAAATCTCCAGTTTGAATTGTCTTTATGCAGTGGTTTAATGTTCACGGTTTTCGCAGTATACTAACCTATTCACAACGATAATGCATGTTTTGTCTTCTACCTACTAGTACCTACCTGCTAACTTCTTTCAACCCCGGACAAAAAAACCAATGCAAACACTCATTTTCTCCCTACTGCAAAATCGAATCACTGCAAACTTAAAATTTACTTGTTCTGTATGCGCATGTATCTTTTTCAAGTAATGATTACACTCTTTATGATTACACTCTTTTCCCCCAGATCTATATGATTGGTCGGATCCCAGACAGAAGGGGAAGTACAGCCGTCCGAAGCTGAAGCGGCGTGAGAGTGCGCCGTCGGGGTCGCTGGTTCACATTAACGAGGAGAAGATTGCACTCTTCCGATACGGGGAGACGGTGTATGCCATGCAGGAGAAATGTCCTCACCTGGGTGAGTAGAGCTGGTATTTTCTAGTACTGTCTGTATTCTGTAGATTCATTTACTTACAAATGTATGTGGTGGTTGTATTTCGCAGGTTTTCTGGGTGTTTTGTATTCATGGTTGAAACAGTTCTGTTGTGCGGTAGTTGCTATGTCATGAATTTGCAGTGGAGAGGCCACAGCGAAAATTGCAAAAATAAAACTACATTGAAAGGTAATGACGGGCAAGTTTTAGTGATGGACCAGGTAAACTAACAGGATTTCGCCCACTTTCTCTACTGCCAGTGTCATCTGTCCCCGTTGCAAAAGTTGTAGTCCTTACAGTACTTGGATGAGTGTCAGTTGTAAAATATCATTATGAGTATGATTTGTAGACTGTAGAGTGTTTAATTTTGAAGAATTGTTTACTCCCATCAGGTGGACCCCTGCATCTTGGTGACATTGAGGAACTCCCCGACAAGAGTCTGTGTGTGAGATGTCCATGGCACAGCTGGAGATTTAGCCTAGACACCGGTTAGTTGGGCCTCAACATATCATGTAGGATGTATTGAAATAAATGATTCAAAATCTACAGTAAAACGTATTATAGGTACAAAGTATGTACAACTATTTATGTAACTCATACTTTTCTCTTTGTATATCAGTCAAAAGTCTCTCTTTCAAGTGAAAAGTTGTCATAGGGCTTCTATAAGGATTGTTGGCCTGTGCTACACAAGCCCCTGCTGTTTGGGGCTCACTGGGCCTCCTCCCCTAGGGACCTGATCAGTGGAAGCTTAATTCAATCAGACTAGATAAAAAAATTAACAACCCAGTCTGTTTTGATGTTGATTGACAGGTCATGCGGTGCTTCCAAAGAAAGACAAGGTTGCCATCACATATCCCGTGAAAGTCGATGCAGAGGGAAATATTTCCCTGGGATTCCTGGAGTTTTCAAGTGACTACTTCTCTGGAAGTGGAGAATTCTGAGGACAAGATGAATTCGAAAGACCAGAACATTACTAGCCTGGGTACCAGACCACCAGGCTACAGTTGCTAATCCGTCAGCCAGGGAAGCAAATTGCCCCGCCACCACATTTAGCACACGGCACCTAATTATCTCTCGCACGGTAGATATCAGGGTACCAAGAGAGACAGGGTGCCAACTCTATCCCCTACTAGTGCTAGGCCTTCCCCGAAGGGTCTGGTATCCAGGCTAGAACATTACATACCCAATCATTCATATGTAAAAAAAACACCATAATTATAGAAATGAAAAGATGTACTCAGTTACTTACTGAAAAGCCATATCAAGGTACAACATGTAGAAGAAATTATGTACTACTGTAACTGTAACTGTACACATAATCAGTGTATCATATAAGTGTGGAAAAAGTGTACCAGCAAGAAGCTTTAGAACTTGCACGGGAAATTTGGTAACAAAGAGAAATTATGTATTGTTGCTCTCAAGTATACAAATTTACTTGTAACAAAGGATGTGAAGAAGGTGAAGACTGCGTTTTCCTCCTCTTATGTTTTTGTCAGCTTACCTCAAAACAAGGTATGTCATCATCATCTGTTCCATGTTATTGTCAGTGTCAATTGTGCTCAGTTCTTTTAGAACATAGGTGTTTATAACAGTTTGCCTCGATTTATTTTTACACTGTATGTTATAACAGTTTGAGCGTTGCGTATCGGGTCAGTTTTTAGAGAAAAAATATTTTTGTTTTCTTTATTATTGCACAATGTCAATACTGACACTTGGTTTTGCAGATTGCAGTTGTAATTTCAGAATTAATGAGAAAGCAATAATTGAAGATTGATGAAAAACTATGTTTTTATGATGGATATCTTTCAGTTGCTATTCATGATAACCACCATTTTAGAAAAGCTTGTTTTAAATCTGTGGCCTGGTTGACACAGGAAATGTGCAATGATATAGTATGAGAAGTTTTTTCTCTTACTTGGAACGTTAAGTTTGATATGGTGACTTCTGTGAACAGATTTTAGGCGGTACTACCGGTAAAGAAGGGTTGTATATAGCGGTGTTAACTTTTATAACAGCATAGCTGTTGGCAGGTGGACCATTGTGTTTATCATGGCAAATATTATATACAAGAGAAAAAAAAAAGCAAAAAAAATACAGTCTGTAGGAAATTGTATACAAAGTAGATTATGTTACTTTTTCTTCTCAGTTTATGAAACAGTTGTAGAATGCTATATTTTGTTGACATGTACTCCCACTTAAGTTTGTAAAGGTGAAACATTTGTAGAATGTTAATTATATTTTTTTACATATTCTCCCACTTTAGTTTGTACAGTTTATAAAGATATATACAAATCATGTCATTTGGCTGCAACAACATCTTCCACTCTTGATGGAAGCCATAACACCTTTCCCCAAGCCATAACATTGGAAGTACATTGTTTGTTCCTTTTGTTGCAAAAATTATGTTATAAAGGTTATTAGTTGTATCCATGATAGCCTACAGATGTGACACATTTGGTTTGCATCCTGTTTTGTTTGTTTATTGGTTTGTCTTATATATTTCATAGCCAAAAAGTATCAAGTGTCTTGAAATAAAGTATTTTGGAAGAGGTTTTCTTGGGTAGTATGTATCCTTTTGCTGAATGCAGGATGTTGGGCAATGTGTTGACTACTGCAGTACTGTCAATGATTACTAGAGGACGCTTTTAACATCCGCTGTATGTACAGGTAGCAAGGTCAGAAATGAATGCTACCCTATTACTGAACTCCAAGTTGAACCAAAAACTTTTAAAGACTTTTATTGCAATAGTCTAATTCAAAGCATTCTTGAGGTATTTAGGATCTCGCCTGTTGGTTTTAGTAAACGGTAAAGTTTTAACATACCTTGTGGGCAATTTGGATACCAGAATTGATGTTCTTTGTGTGAGAGTGTTTAGTCAAGTTAACTCTTGAAATTTTGAAGACTTTTGGTGCTTTGTTGTTTAAAAACTGGTACAAGCAGAACAAACATTGTCAAGTTAACGCTTGAAATTTTGAATACTTGGAGCTTTGTTGTTTGAAAACTGGTACAAGCAGAACAAACATTGGCGGTTGACTTTCCAGATCAAATCTGTGTAAAAGACAAAAACTATTCTTCATTATTGACCATGCAGGGACAAAACCTGGCCAAGTAAGTAGCTATGCACTGGTGGTGGGGTACAATGGTTTGAAAAGGATGTTTCTACAGGTTTGGTGAGCTGCGTCTGTTTGTTTGCTATTCCATATATGAGCAGCAATCTATTGTGTGTGGCTGTACATCACTCAAAAATGTTTTTGAGCAGAATGAGCCTATGAGCATTGGAAACACATAAGATAGGGCTTTCCATGCAGTTCATCCAAAATAGTTTTTGTACATTTCACAACATTTGACATTCTTTCCTTGCGAGCCAAATCTGAACAGGGAGGTGTAGCAAGTTAGCAACTATCTTACCTTTGTGGCCGTTTGCGTTATGAGTAGAGAAGAAATGTAGTTCTCCAGAACTTGCGAGGAAGACAATCTTATTTTCACAGTCTCTGAAGTCACTCTAAATTTCTTTGTTCTTCCCATCCACCGACATTGTTTGGTATAGCTATAAGTAACCTTTTGCCAAAGCCTGAAGTGCATCGTTCTGGTTGACTCCGCTTCCCTCAGAGTGTGTTTTTATATTCATTCCACAGCCTCAGAAAGAACTGCTGCTCCACTCAGTCATAAATTTTGACAGGTTTGAGACCACCTGGGTTCCACAGTCAGACTCTGCAAACAGAACTTTCCTCTCCAGATATATCTGAAGACGATATCAAACAACTTGAGCTGTTCATAATTAGTCCATCTCTAGGCATGGTCCATTACTCTGCACCACCTGTTCTCCAGTAGGGGCCTACTGTAAACAGTTACAAAAGTTTTCTGTCAACTAAATTGTTTACTTTCCACTTGAAATTAGAAGCAGCCATTGTTGAGTCTGCGCACCTAATCATCAGAAAAGCCGCAATGTATAAACAAGACTGTTGCTCTGGGCAGCAGCTGGAAGTGGGCCGGAGTGTTTCTGGCTAAGCAAGTCGCTATCATAGTATGAAATCCAGACCTGCCTCCAGGATCTGTCCTTCCATCCTGGGACGGAAATTTGCTTGTTGGAAAAGAAATTCTTTTTTTACCACATTTGTCCAAAGAAGCTGGACGTCACAACATGAAATTAATGTAAATGTTTTTTCTTCAACTTAAAACAAGATTCAACAACAACATGGACTCAATGAGTGAGACAGCAAAAAAATTAGAACTGTATGAAATGAAATTTATCTGGATGGGAAGCTCAGGCCACAGCTTGTCTACGAGCCTGTCAATCAAATCAGCAGTGGGAGGCTCCTGCTGACAGAGGAGGAACAGTAATAGCTTCCAGAAGAGCCTTTTAAGATAAGGATGATTTATGGTGAGGACAAGGAGGCAGGCTAAGGATTGTTTTCTTTGTGCACAAGCAGAAAAGCACCATCAGGCAAATAGTGAGCAAAACGTTTGGCATATATTTCTCTGGTGATAGATTTCAAATTTAAGAGATCCATAATCTTTCCTTCAGCCATCAGCAACGTTATGCCCTGTGTTCCACTAATTGTACTAGCATGTAACAATTTTAGGCTAACATTACACACATGAACATCTTCATCGAACAAGGTCTCAATATTGAAATACCATGATGTAAAAATTGTGTATATATGTGCATGTACATGTTATGCAGCAAGAGATATCCCCCAGTGTTAATGTGTGAAAGGTGCCAACATAAAATATGTTTGTAGGTTGTATATTTTTCAAGTAATAATTCTGTAGCTATAGTAGAAAGTGTCCCATTCTCTGAAAGTTGATACTTCCAATGGCTGTCACAAATTAAGGTAAGACCTCTGGCGTAGGACAGGGAATGATCTCCCTTTCAATATTTCTTGAAGATAAGGCTCAACACCTCTGAGCCTTTTTGAGGTCTCTGTCTGAATTTATCTTATCACGTTGTCTCCCAGCTTGTGGTGATCGATTCACAGCATGATGTCTACAGACCACATTGTTTATACAAGTGTGATGGGGTTAATGGATAAGATAACTTCAGAGTCACGCTCCGGTGAAACATGGAATAGGTTAGTGGGAACAAAAGTAATGTCTTTTTACTAACAACACATTCTGCTATGGTGAGGGTAAATAAACAGGAGAAATATGTAACTTGGGTGGCATACTTTGAAATGTTTTCACAAGATGTCTGCAATACCTTTCAAGTTTCAGCTCAAGCTGAAATATTGCTAGATGTGTATGACTGTTCATCTGAAACATGCTGAGCTAGATGGTTATAACAGTGAGATGTTATTTTTGTATTTTATTGCAGCTTTTCATCCTTGTAGCATTGCCCACTTTAAATGCTACTGTAAACAGGTAGATGATGAAAGGAGGTTTGCGTGGTGTTTTAAGCAGTTGTACAGTAGAAATACAATGATTTCGCGGTGGAGAGGTCAACACAAAAATAAAAACACTGCAAACATTTCAATTTCTACAGTATTAAGGATAATCCCTGATTCTTAAAGCCTCAAGATTCTCCTAAGAATGTCAAAGTTTTTTGAAAACACATCTTAGGCCAAACCATTTTAATTTCTTGGTTAACAGAATTTTTAGAAAAATGCTAAATTGAAAAATCAATAGGAAAACAGAATCTCAGAGGAAAGGGTGAACAGGGTCAGTTTTCTTCTATTTTCATGATTTTTTTTGTGCTAACCAAGAAGTTCAATTGGTGTGGCCTTTAAGTAATGAATAAAAACATGATTTTTTTCAGAAAAAAATAGTTGTATCAATATGGAATCTGACATCATTATGAAAACATTTGTCAAATCCCTCCAAGGCCTAGTTCAACAGACTTAGCCACAGCAACCTGTCAATCATTCAGCAAGGTTATTAATGGTCCACCTGCCATGAATAATGGAACCCCTCTAATGGGAAAGCGGTGTTCAGGTTGTGTAAGTGTTTTAGAAGTTCACCTTGAGAGTCTGTAACAGAGACACGTCATGTCCAAACTGTCGTGAACAGCTCACACCTGGAGCGTCAACACAAAAGGACCTGTCACGGGGGTGTCCTTAAACAGGAAACGAAGTCTAACAATGGGATTTGGAACAGGCATACAAGATGAGCAGCAATGGTGCTGCTTTACGAAAATACAATGTAAGTCTTTATCACCTTCAAGGTCACTTCCTTTACAACCAGCGTCCTTTATTGAACAACAAGGTCACTGCTTTTAACAACAAGGTCACTTCATCTTCAATAAAGACATTGACACCTTGATGTACTGTGTCATCCGAGAGGCTGAAAAAAGTAGGAGGCAAACGTTTTTTTTAAACGTTTATCTTTTGCTCTGAAGTATCTAGTAAGGAACCTTGTTTCACACAAAATACTGAGGCCTTTTGCATGTATTTTGTCTTTACTTTCTGCACATTTCATGAATTTTGCTGTCGCATAAGATTGGTAACGTTAAAAACAAGGAGCCCCCTTGGTACAAACAATAGGACCCATTTGTCTTACTATTGATAAATGTCAAATAAAGGCCTCACTGGACCCACTACTTGAGCTGCAACGCTTTATCTGTTCCACCATAATCCTTAAGCATCACCTCTTGTAGTGCTGATTCCCAGATGGTGAACATGAAATATTAAAGCCATGCACTGTGTCCACTTCTCCCAATCCACTTAGCCCAGTTCTGCTGCAGGGAAAATCCACCTCCTCACATTCACACCCACCCTGTGCAACCCTCTGCAGCTTTCCCAGGCTTTCTGGAGTCTTCAGGGATTTGTGTGTTTGAGAAGGGGATCCAGGAGACCCATATTCTGCACTGGCTAATTGGATTGGATGCATCAGTCTGTGTGGAAATGCCCATGTGTTTATATGGATAGAACTCCAGATAGAACAGAAGTGGTGTGTATACAAATGTACTTTCTACTTTTATGTTTTCTCATCTGAATGTCTGAAGATGTGCAGATCTGTCTGATCATCTTCGGTGTGCTGATCTAATTTTTGATCAGTAATTGGCTGCTTTCATCCAAGCAAGGAGGTTAACCTCCTTGATCCAAGGCAACAAGTTTGGGCAATTTTGATTGCGGTATCAAAGCAAAGAGTGCTTCAGAGTCGGGATGTAATTTTTCATGCAAAGCTTATTTGTTACAATGGTAGTAGTTAGGTACTAGTGCTAGCAGTATAATGAGCTCAGTTTTAGGAGTACTGAAAAGTTTGTATTCATAGCCACTTCAGAGAAAGTTTAAAAGATGACTGTTCAGAAGCCTGTTTTTAGACTCTCAGCATTCCTTTCCTGTCCTACAGTCCAGGCTCTGTATTTTATACATGCTTGTAGTCCAGACAAGCTGAAGCTGTTTGAAGTTGGCAGGATTATCTCCAGTGTGTTTGGTTTACCTGAGGATTATCCTGGCTGGTATCACTTACACATGGACAGGGGGTCATACCTGTGCTCAGCCACCTGTTTGATGGCTTTATTAGTTATCACCTGTCTCAGGAGAGTTCTCACAGATATGTAGGATTTTTTTAGTTCACGGGAAGCTGCAGGGTTTTTTGTAGAGGAGTCAGGAGATGAATGATCAGCATGCACAGGATAAGGTGAGGACAAGAACAGAGAACGATGTCGAGCATTTCCTTGTGGGTTCACTTCCACACATGGGTTTTCCTTACAATATTGAAACTTTGGAAAGGTGTCTCTAGCCAGCCATGTTATGCGCCACGAGGAAATGGCGGGTATGGTTCTCCTCTGGAAACCGAATGAAAGGCGTAGGCGTGGTCGACACTAGTAAAGAAAGTAATCGAATGAGAAACCTCGATCTGTCATGTCGACAGGAACTTGTGGAAACGCATGTGTCACCTCTAAAAAGAGGATGAACTGAACTGAATTAACTGAACTGGAAAGGTTGGTCATTTTGTCCTGAAAACAACAGCCTGATCATTTGCTTGCCTCTGAGTGGTCCACCCTCTTTCTCATGTCTAATGTAACAGTTAGGTCTGAAAGCAACAAAACAAATTTCATTTGGAAACTCAATGTGGCACTTTATATCAAACCAAACAATGGTTCACCAATGTCTATCATTAGAAGTTTCCATATGTATACATACTACATGCAAGTGACTCTTGCACCCCCCCCCCCCTATTAAAATTCACCTGTTGTACCCAGCTTGCCATATACTGCATTTACCTGTTCATCCCTGGATGACCGTACACCTGTTCCACCTGGCTTGCTGCACACCTGGCCAGGTATCCGTACCTGCGCCCACCTGGATGTTCCAGGGATTTCCACCGGTCGGCACCCATTGAGACAAACGACACTCCTGAACAAACATGGATCAGGCGATTCACCCTGGCATCCTTTGATGAAGCTCCTCTTCTTTGCCGGTGAGATCAACATTGTCTCATCTCTTGTATCGTATCAAGTGCTTGTTGAATGTTGAAGGAGAGGGTCATTCTTGTCCATGCAGCAATTAGATAGATATTAACGGATGTGGACAGCATTCCCCTTTATTCAATGACAATCTTGTTGCATCGTTGCAATTTCTTTGCTATGGCAGTAACATGCTTTTAGACGTCATGCTTTATGAAAAGCAACCCTGTTAGAAAGCACTTTGTACAGTTGTAGAACCAAGGTTGATAGAACTTCCTTGGTAGAACAATGTCCAGGAATGCATGACCTGGAAACTTTGAAGGCCAATGAAATGAAACAGGTTTGCCGATTCCAATCTTGATCTTGAACAGAGATTCTCTGAATTGATAGATTCACTTCATAATCAGCCAAATTTGCACTTCCGCCTTGGTTTCGAATCTCAAATCAGTGACATGATGACATGTTGCCCATGTTGCTAATGACCAGCCATTGCTGCAGGTGTGGTCCTTAATTAGGTTTGACAATTCGCAGCCTACTCCTGGATAATAATGAACTTGAACGTCCTGACTAGATCTTGGAAAAGCTCAGGACTACCCACTGCTGACTTTGTGAACCTCTTATCAGCTGTTGACATCAGTAGCAAGCTTTTTTTTTAAATAAATGAGTGCTTTAGAAAGGGGTCTGCAGGGAGGGGGTGTAGTGCATTGGAAATGAAACTCTTGATAATACGAGTCCTCAACACATTGTTACAAGAAGAGCTTCATTTGAGAAAAAACACCACATTGCGAAGGACTCCACTTCAGACATCTGCTACTGATTCATTAAACTGTTCTGAACAATGGCTTTAAGCATGAGAGCAATAAAACATGCAGTCACCCACTGTTTTAGATCAACTTTGAAAAATGCCGGGAGTCTTGAAAGACTTGGAATTTTGATTGGCGAAACTTATATCAGCTCCAGACATCAACAGGAAGGTTGAAGTTTATTCTGATGCAGACGTCTTAAAAATCTTGCATGTCGGCAGAACCAAGCAGGCATAGACGAAATTCCAGCAAATTGAACTGCCATAGAAGAATGTCGTTTTGAGGATATTTTGTTATTAGTGAGGCAGCTGAAAGATTAGTGCAAAGTACACAATATTCCGACCACCCAACCAAAGTTAGTGTCAGATGTCATTCACTGAGTTCTGTTTCATATGGCTTTTTTCAGCTTTAATAGTTTGTAGACACAAAGAAATGTTTGGCTTATGCATGTTAAATGCCATACATGCAGCTGAGAATACTAACTCAAATGAAGTTTACCTTAGTGTATGGATAATGCTATGATGTTTCAAAATCTGGCACCGGTGACCTATATATTAGAGGGTATCTTGCAAAACTGTTAGTACATATAGCATGTTGAAAAATATGCCCATCTTGAAGAAAATAAGACATCAAGACTCTCGTGTCAATCTTTCAACTGTAGAACAAAAGCTTTTAAACACATTTGATATCTAAAGGTTCATAACTTTTACTACCAGAAAATTGTCAGACCGAGTATATAACGTTATAACAAAATGTATATACAGGATGAATTTTTCTATCATCTCTGATTATAGAATTAATGTTAACACTTCATCTATCAATCAATACTTTGTTGAATGAACCACAAATTTGTCTTGTTTGGTAACTTTTTCTACTAAATTATCTTAATTCAAGAAGGATATCATGAACGATACTTTTAAGATCCTCCTACCAATAGTCACATAATGTTATATCTTTATTTAACGTTACCTGTTCAGAACTGCAAATAATTCAAGGAATGGGAAATTTTGTATTCGCATTAATGTGACTTCTTGAACCGCAAAAGTGATTTAGCACACTAGAAAAGTTCATAACCAGAAAAATAGTCATTTGGCTGGTATTGGCTCAATTCTCACTGCAATCCTTTCCTTTACCTTACCAACAGCAGCAATGCCATGCTTATTCAGCTTCCGGGGCGTCATAGTAAACAATAACAAAAGAGACCCCTGATTTGCATCAAATTACCTCACTATGGAGTGTTCTATTCTCTAGAGTTGTCTGATTCTTAGGCAGAACTCGGTAAACAAAGATAATACGACATCAATTCTTTTTATTACACAATGTAACAACTTAAATTGATACTTTACTAATCTTTACAGGTAGAAAAGGTGTATAGATCCAGAATTTTTGACATAATAAATATGAATTTACTCAAATCACCCCCATTGGACTATACCAAGTCGCGTCTCCCCAGCCTACCACGGGTGTCCCTGCTGTGTTTACTCTACCGGCACTGCGCCTGAAAGTCGCGGCGCGGAGTAGTCGAACTCGCCCGGCCAGCCTTCCTCTCAAGTCCCGCCGGTGTAATAGCCAAGATTTACACCTTCTTCCCGGACAGTTAAACATTTCCTGATCACTCGGGTCTTTCTGGGAATTATTGGGGAGCATCACCCTGCTGTTTGGTGAGTATTTGCTGTTGTAGATCATAGTCTAGCGAGCAGACTCTCGGCGAAACCGGTACCACAACCAGGCTTCCACTCCATTGCGAAGTTACAGCTGATCTAACCAGTAGAGCATCTAGGACTATTCAACTAGAAAGCCCAAAATTACAGATCGACATCCGAGCATAATTACTTAAACTATCCCGAGAAATAGCCCACTGGATTTTGTCTTCAGCATTTTTGTTGTGGTAATTAAGTAGCTCTCGTTGAGAAATTCCGCTGGCTTCTTTGCTTTGAAACGCAAATCAAGTCTTTCAAAAGTAATTTTTAGATGAGTCAGAAACTTTGGAATCCTTTCTTGAATTTTCTGATTGTTACTGGCTTCTCGAAACAAAGCAATTTGCAAAGGGAAAAGGTATTTAGTAACAAACAATGTTAGCGTTGTTGTTTTGTTTGTGGTTTATGTTTTAGCGTCTAACAACAAACAGCTAAGTTATACCAATACACACCAAGACACAGCCACAAAAGTTATTGGGGATTTAGGGGCGTGAGTTGTGGGATCTTCACATGTCTTCGTTAGATCTTGTTACTACTTGTGACAAGCAGGGCGATTTCTTATCTGTAAGATCGTGTTTAACGTCGCTATCGGGTAGAGAAGATACGTATATTACCAGTACCGTCTAGTCGTTTTTGCAGGGTGTATTTTCTTGGTAAACTGATACCGGTGCCAAACTAATTATATAGTGTTCATAGGGAAACCTTTGTGCCATAGAAAAATATATTTTCTCATCAAGTTGACGTGGTTTTTCCGATAAGTTGATTTGGACCTGCTATATGTCAGAAAAGATTGGCTGGCATTTCCTACTCTGCCAGTGAAGTCATGCATGTCAGATTTGTCTCTGGAATCAATTCTGGTCTGCTGGCTTCCACTGCAATTAATCACATCAGTAAACTGGTGTGTGTGTCAACAGTATTTGATTTTTGCAGACCATAGCAAACATGCTTTTATCTTATTCAGTTCTGTACTATTGATTTGTGTCAAAGTTTTATGAATATCAAATTTCGCACTTAACATTAAACAACCAGCTGAAAAAATATTAAATTGTACAGTAATCCTGTGCTGTCTGTTTTTCTGATGACATGACATGGACAGAGGTTTTTCAAGATTTCCTGGTATTTTCTCTCAGCCAGACTTGACCCAACAGGTTCCAAGGGCATGTCCCCCTAGGATACATGCCCACCAATCCAGATGTTGTTGAGGATGTGAAATGGGTTTCAGTAATTTTCATCACATTCCTCAGACCAAAGGAGAAAGCATTATCAGTCAAAACTCAAAACTGTCAATTCCAATTTTGACTAATACTATTGGGATCTCAAAAGAGAGCTATCACTAGATACTGAATCTTGACAGATTGTCATGTTAAGTATTTTCCCATGCACCCCTCCAAGACACTTGTGCATACCTATCTGATTTGTGGTTTGTTTGGATATCTAACTTGTAACAATTTTCATCAATATACTTTTTGATTGAAGCACAGTGGTTCAAGCCCATTAAATCACTGGGGGAAAAGTACGCACATATTTGATACTCACGAAACTAGCAGATTTATCAAACTCAAGGAGATATTTTTTTTCATTTCGGGGTGCTACTTGTACTGGACAGGATACAGGTTACGCACACTGAAAACAGACTGGGTTATTGGGGGTGCTCCTACTGGACAGGATACAGGTTATGCACACTGAAAACAGACTGGTACATTTTATGGGGGCTCGTTAGGCCTGGTTGTACATTACCACCCCAGCCCAAAGTTGTCTGTAGGGAAGCCTACCTTCTGATGAGAGTCTGGGCTGTGTAGAGACCTGGGCTAGGGCAGGGCTCAAATTCCTCTCCAAGCAGAGGTCGGTGGAGAAGATTGTGACCTTTTCATCATATGCCCTGTTTTCTGTCCGCACTCTCCACCAGAATGCCAACAAAAAACAGGGCATATGATCATGAGGTCACAATCTTCTCCACCGACCTCTGCTTGGAGAATACTCAGATGTCCTGTACAGTACAGTGGTACAGGTATCAGGTCTGGAAGCCATCAGTACACAGACAACAGGCTTGTCAGGATGTAACAGGAGATGTTTAGTGTGTCCTGTGTGGAGGAGCTGAAAGATCTTACCTCTGAGCAAGGAGGTTATGCTCTGAGGATGGTAGTAAGGGGGAGGGAGGAAGGGCAGAAAGAAGAAGGTATGGCACTGGTTTCTAAGATTGTGTGTGCATGTTACATTAGAAGTACGTATTGTCAAGTCAAAGATTTGTTTCTGGAAAATACATTTCTTTTGTTTCTAAATCTGTAACTTTGTATATTTTCTGGATGCCCCACTTTGTTTATTTCAGAGGGGGGCTTCCATATTCCCAAAGGTAACATATATAATCTTCCTTAATCCTGTACTCTCAAATTGGCTTATAATCACCTAAATACCATTAATGGGCTGTCCCAAAGGAACATCAACCATAAGGGATCAAGAGAGTTCTGGACTTTTCAGAAACTGTTGTTTGAAAAAAAAACAGATTTTCTGAAATAATCAGGAGTGGGCCAATCATCAAATTGAATGTATACATACACGTAATTACATATGTGCATAGGTTTTTGTATCCCTAAAGTTTTGAGGGGGATGGTAGTGGAAGGTTTTTTGTATTTTTGATAGGCGAATAGACATTTCAACATGCCTTGTTGGGGGTCTATGGATTGTATGTTGGGGAAGGGGTTTGGGCTATATTTTTTGGAACATACAGACAATTATCAGCTAAAATCTTCGATTGGAAAAGAAGATTTTGGTACAAGCTTCATCTTATGATAAGTCATTAGATACTAGTAACAGACAGAAGTTAGAAAAATTAAACTGATGTATTATGCTATTGTTGGACATAATCTTTTATACCATCGTTTATGGACTAGCTCTATGTAAACCACTATATACCCCCTTCCCCTCAGGCATTGTAGTGATGATTTACTTGACACCAATTGGTGTCAGAAAGGTCTATCATCGGTAACGAGGGTGTTTTGCCATTCAAATTTTCAACCCCTTGGGCCACTATGGTGGTTTCTTATTTGCATTTGTGTTTTGTTTAGAAAACTTGTGGTTTTGCATGATAATGGTGGCAATGAGTAAGTTGTTTCCTGTGCCGTACACACCAGCATAGTCAAAGCAAATACACTTATTCACCTGAAAAGATTGCGGAATGTCAAATGTCACCTGTCAACATTGGCTATCTTCATGTGATCTTTGTTGGATGAACTCCAGGCAGAGCTGGAAGGTTTACATAATGGGGAAACTGTTCAGTAAATGATGCAAATGGTTCATCCCCTCAAAAGGGAACTTGAACTGTTTAGACCCCCTCCCAGTCTTTCCAGGTATGTGTCTTAGTACATTATTTAAGAAATGTCAGACTCTAAGAGGCAAGTTATGGTTTCTATTGTCCTCTCACAGAACACAAACTATGACAAGTCATTACTGATCTAAATGAAATCCAAATTTCCTGGGAAGGAAAGCCTAGGATAACTTCCAACATGTTTCAACCCCAATTATCGAGTTGAAAAGACAATCTATACCACATTGCAGAAGAGGACCAGACATGCCAGCACCCCTACCTTATCAGTGTGATTATCCTGTGTTGAAGATAAGGGCCTGAGTTATGCCCCAATTCTGATACACCAGAGATACAGGACCAGAAACATGGTGATTGTGACAGAGGTGTGATAAGGCTATTGATAGGTTTGAGTTTTGTCGAACTTTTCAGTTATCGGCACATATGAGGTAGATGACTTCTAAAGATGTTCACAGCTAGTTAACATACTACTGCTATTAAAAGAGGGGGGTATTGTATATAATAAGGGACTTTTCTGCAAAATTTATTGCTATTAGACACAAACAAGGGACTGTTGGTGACTTCGATATAATGAAAGAATCACAAGTCAAACAAAAGGAAGTCTTCAGTTGCTGCCTTCCACAATGAGACATTGATTCTGGAATGGAGAAGACATTCTGCGTCGTTTTTAAGGCTCAATTGGATTACGAGAATCAATAAAACTGTGTGGATTAGCCGATGTCAGGCAGCTTTTGAAAAATTTTGAAAGAATACTAGACTGTCCACTTCAACACAGGCCCTGACCCATCCAATTATCTTGGACTTCTGGGTGTAGTCATAGTCTACAGAAACATCCTATCATTTTGAGTTACTACACCTTGGTTAGAAAGTATAGAAAAAAGTAACAGTTGAACAGGAAACAGCTTCTTAGGAAGGAATACTTCAGTATGAGCAAAGTCAAGTGCAGGCCTGTCCAGGGCTCAGTTCTGATCCTGTTTGTGGAAGGGAACCCGATCTGTAGGGTAGCAGCTTGGGTAAAGTTTACCTTGTGAACAGGAGTGGGGAAGGCTTTTGTGTCTCAGCTGGCACCAGGCCAAGTCCTAGGAGCTTGGGAAAGTTACACAAGTGGTCTTGGCTGTAAACTGTGAGAGGATTGAGAGACAGTATCCCTGTGTTCCTACACTGTAACCATGTTAGGGAAGGCCTGGGTTGTAGGGATATAACTCCTTGTAAGGTAAGGGTGCGAAGGACTGTGAAGCACCTTGGTGAGAAGGTTACAGGTTATGGACAGCTGACAGTTGTGCGGAAAGGAATCAGTGTGAAAGGCAGTAAAGACAACTGAAGGGTCACAGAAATTAGAAACTTTCTTTCAAGTCTGAGATGACAGTTTTGAAGGGTTGCTATGAAATATTAGCTTGGTTACCATCTCAGTTCCACCAGGCTCCTACACTTGCTGCCCTGAAAAAAATTGATTATATTTTCAGGCAGCTGAGTGTAGGGGCCCCAGGAGTAATTGGATGGCACCCAGGTGAATGAAATGTGGAATTGCTCTGAAATATGAGGAATTCATGAGGTTTTCAAAATTAGATTAAAAGTTTATATCACGTAAAACTGTTTTACCAATAAACTGAAAAAGGTGCTTCTTTCCCTTGCAGAAAAATCCTTTTCCCAAACACAAATGTTTTATTTTTCGCGTACAGCCAATATGATGCCAACCATTAGAAAGACAAACTTGTAGCACTTCAAGTAGGATGAGAACTGTACACAAGACTGCTTGTCTATCAGTAAAATGTCACAAGGGGTTCTTTACACAGATTGATTCTGAGAAAGTCTGCTGAGAAAACAGACAGACGTATCTCTTTTAGGCATGTCTTGTGCAAATATCAGTTGAAGCAACTGCCTGTGGCACTTTCTCTCCTATACAAACTTGTAAGACATTCAGTAGGATGAGAAGAGTACACAGAGGTGTCCATTTGTAGACTAGTGTCACAAGTTTTCCCACTAGAGGAGAAAGGCACAGCCTGACCAGAAGGCAAGACATGTCATGTGGTTTGGAGTTCCCATGAGAAAGTTTTTCCCTTCCCAATTAGGCCAGGATCAGCTCTAGACTTTCTCTAGCTCTGGTCAGTCAGGGCCAGGGACCTTCAGTGAGAGGTAGGTTGCCTCGTGTCTCTTCTCAGATCTATCTGTAACATGCGTAACATGTAATTTCTTCATGTTCATGTTCATAACCTCATTGCAAGGGCCTTTGATTTATGCTATGGAGTTATCCTTCATATTCTAACGTATAGTATAGCTAATGTAAGTATCCATGATTTTCATTCCATAAATCCATTTAAATGTGTGAAGATTTTTTTTCTATTTTGGTTATTAGGCTGTTACACGCTGTGTAAATCATTTATAGGATATTCTCTTAAAGCATGGAGAATTTCTTTTAAAAACCACATGAAAAGTTCTTAAGTTAGTCAAATTCATAATGGCGTTGCGACTATCCTACTATTGTGTTGTATCATCTTTTTTTTCTGTGAGCAGACAAGAAATGGAGTTCTCTTTGGAACTTGTAGAGAAGAGAATCTTATAGCTCTTTCCCAGAAAATAGCCTTTTCCAGAGTCAAGCTTATAGTACTGTAGCATATTGCTCCAGTTGTTTGTCTCAATCATCAGACTCTCTACACAGCGCCCTTTGTGTGGATGTTAATATTCAAGGGTACTGACCCATTAATACCCCTCTAGTCATACAGTTACAATCATAACAGCAACCAAACTATCACTGCTGTCTCAAACAATATAGCTGGAGAGTTTGTTTCTTTAGTTGTGTCAAACTATTCTCACAGAGCTTAGGAGTTGTAAGTTGTGAGAAAACTGAAGTTTTGATATTTAGTCTGGTGAATACTGTAACGGATGTTCTTTACTTTGTACATAATTTTCTCTTTTGCTATTTTTGAACTATGATTGTATTACTTGTATACAAAAAAGAAAAGCTCACATTACAGGTAGAAGAAGTAGTTTGGCAATGACAAGACTACAGTTAACAATGCTTTTTTATATCAACATGTACTGAAGACTTGAAAGGGGTTTTTACAACCAGTTTAAGAGCTATAAAAAAGGTGACTCAAAATCCTGTTGAGTTGTTATGGACATTTACCCTACAGAATGGTGGTACTTAACTCAATAATTGTTAAGTTGACTCCATGAATACTGTCATTTAGCTAAGTTTTATGTACAACTTGAAAACCATTTATACGGTACTTCAATCAAGTTGCAAGGTAACTACTTTTTATTGTTGACATTCAAAGTAAAACATTACCAGAAGTGGCATAATTAGGAACAGAAGTTGGGTGCTTCATGTTGTAACATCTCAAGTTGTTCTTTCTTAATTGGAGATCATGCTGCCTTAATGTTTTTAATTTTGCCTAAGGTTGATTCATGTTTTTGTATTTTTCTAAATCAAGGTATTGCCAACTTTATTTTTCATCACGTTTGTCCATAATGATTAATGTCTCTGAATAGTTATAGACCCACTAGGCATTGAGATTTTTCGCTTATTTTTTACATTTTGGGCCATATATATCATGTTTTGCTTGATGAAGTATGCACAAGCATAACGGTTGTAAACACGTCAAATGTTGCTGCTACCTAACAAGGCCAGTAGACTTTGACCTTCTGGATGTATTTAAACAGCAGTTTGTACTTTGGTAATTGGGACTTAGCGTGGTAATTGTAGGCAATTTCGAGAGCCCACTCGAAACACTTGTTGAGATATACTAGCAATTAATTGAACCTAAGTGTACATAATGATGTGTCATTTGGCGAATTCCTCTGTTGTTGTATCATTTTCCCATTTTCCTATACAGTTTGGTGTTTATGGTCACAGAAGTTACAAGTAACAACTGCATTACCCTCTTCTTTTGTAGGGACTAGATCCAGTTACTGGTCACAGAGGCAACAGGCGCCACTACTTAGCCTGGAGGGCAAGGCGAGCTGCAAGGGCCACAGCGGATACTGTTTGTGTAGGGTCACCTATCAAAGTCAAGAGGCTTGAAAAAGCCGCAGCAAGAAAGGACTGCTGGTTGGGGGTGTGTTGACCTTACCTGGACAATGCGCTCGACGTTTCCGATGTAAGTAGTGTACGGTGACTTGAGATCAGTGATTTTGCGGTCCACTCTGAGAGGCTTTGAGATTTCAGTATGGCTGGGATGAAAAACATCAACCAGCACCTGCGCTCGCTAGAAAAGCTGAGTCTGGACTCCGCCAGTAACTACTCCACCATGGAGAGTCTGAACGGCAGTATCGGGTACGGTACTGGCAGCAAATCGCCAACGAGTCACATGTCGTCCCACATGAATGGTACCCTAACAAACGGAGCGGGGTATAGCGAGAGCTTCTGTAGTGTGAAGAGTTCAGTGCCAGACGATTACGAATGTACAGATCGTTACACAAGATTGGTCGAAATCGAAAACATCCCCTGGACTGAAAAGGACATAGCCCAGGTGATCGAGAACGGACAGGGAAAGAACGTTTGTGACAGCGTTTCAAGAGACATCATACAGCGACTATCGTACTTGCTCCAGAGGCCGTTGGTAAGGATTGTCCGTGAGGCGCAGAGACTTGCCATCCGGAACTGTAAGTGTACGCAGCATGACATGAAGACGGCGGTCAAGCTGGTGCTGTCACGGACTCTTGCGGAAAGTTGTATTAACTCGGCCAAGAAAGCAGTGTCTAGATACGTGATGACGGGGCAGGAAGGTTTCCGTGTCAGCAAACGTACGCGAGCGGGGGTGATCTTCAGCGTCGGACGTATGTACCGATGGCTGATTGACGTCGGGGTGAGTCCCCGCCTCCAGGACAATGCAGCAGTATATCTTGTGGGACTGATGGAGAAACTGCTGGATGAGATCTTCCTGCGAGCGGTGTGCATGCACGTGATGGGACGGGATGACGACATGTCGGTGAGCGTGGAGCTGTTGGAGTATGGGATAGCGAACGACCCAGACCTGTGGGGCATCCTGCAGCCCTTCGAACACCTCATCTGCGGACGGGATGCCAATGGTAGGTCATGTTTTATTTGGCAATTTCTCTTTCCACATACCTTTTGGAGGATACATGTTGTATTGTTACCTTCCACACAAAAGGTTAAGTTCTGATGAACCGAAGGAATTCAACTGCCTACCACATTACACTTCCGGGCAATGCCTGGGGCTGGTTTATAGTTTGGGGGGCATTGACATGGACAGAACCACAGTTACATTTGTCCTTGCCCTTTGTCATTGACTCACTGTTGATTTAACATACATGTATCTAGTAATTACCGATATCATTGTCACTATATGTCTCAAGTTGTATATACGTTGTATGTATCTTCAGTATAGCTCCAGGTGTTCTATGTTGTATCTGGTGAAAGATTCTTGTCCTGTGCCAGTTCAGAGGCATTCCTGTGGTGACTGTGAATCCTTTGAGCGAACGTTGGTGTCTTTTGACTTCCCTGTTATTGACACCTACATATTTCAGTCATGACTTTTAACAATTGGGTTCGGGTTGCCATTGAATTTGAAACCTTAGATGGAAATTGAGGTTTGGCTTAGGTTTACAGAAAGGTACTAAGCCTTTAGACACCAAATTTGCATTGTACATTGTATGCTATCAAGTTTGAAAGGAGTAAAGGGGTACATGAACAAAAGAGAAGGTACATGTACAATGATATTTATAGTTCTAGCGAAAAAGAAAACAGTCTTCATGCTTTTGGTTGAACATCAAGAAAGGTGCTGACCTGGTCATTGACAACGTAGCAGAAAAGTTTCACTGAGTGTCTGGGAAATTTCCTAGTTGCGCTGTAGTGTCTGAATGGTGTTTTATTTAGTTTTGCAAAGAAATTGCTTGTTTAGCTCTCCCTGTAATTCCATTGTGATGTCCTGGGAAGTCTGACTGGATGCCTGAGTAGAAAAACCAGGAGACGCCTGTCTCCCACCCAAGCCATGAGACCATGTTAGTGTAATCTCCCTTCAATAGAATTAGGCCAGAAAATTGGCTGACAAAAGCGTCAAACACACAAGAACCAGATTACCTACAGTGTGGGGGACCTGCCCTGCTTTGTTTGGTGTTCCCAGTCCAGCCTGTTCTGCTGAGATCTCAGCCCCGGTCGTCTCAAGTGTTGTGCTTGTCACATTAGTACATTGGCCCCAGTAATCTGTTTTGAAGTTCAATTCTCTTGTGCGTTACCTGTGTGTATCCTTTGTGTGATTCTTTAAGGAAATACGTTTACTTTGTGATTAACGTTGGAACAGTGCCACAGTTGTTCCCAGAGTAAGGGATACAGGGCACAGTTGAAAGACATTTGCTGCTGTGATTTCTGTAGGACAAGTTCAGCCCAGTCATCCCTTTCAAAGTCAGGTTCAGTGCTATCCAGGTTTCAACATGATGAGTCAAGGAACCTGTTTGTGATGTATCAGTTTCAGTTTTTTACCTCTTCTTCAAAGGGTTCACAGGAACTCCTCCATTGCAGTATTTGTACTTCCCACCAGTATGTAGGTGTGTGACACAGAAGTGCCGCAACCGGTCTGCAAGTTTGCAGGCATGGCTGCGCTCATAATTCATGCTCATGTTCAAGGACAGTTTATTTGTGGAAGAGACCATTAGCTGAATAATATTTGCCTTTCCCAGTGTGAGGTTTGGCAGCCGCATACAACTGAAAAAGCTAACATGTCATTAAAGACTGATAACAGACAAAAAACTTGTCACCGTGTAGTGAGTTGTCGCAGACTTGCCAAGGAGGTTATTTACTCTAGAAGGACTGCGTTGTTTGTGTTTGGTGAGGAAATTGACAATTATTTGACATACAAGTGGAGGGGAAAGTAAACTTATTAAGATACAGCTTTACTAATGGTCTGAAAAAAAGATAAGGGTGAAAAGATTCAATTAACTAAGTTGATGTGTTTGGAAAATGTCATTATGATGATGTAGGTCCTCGGGACAGTATACGAAACTGCTGACAATGCAGAGTGTACAAAAGAACAGGCGGAATAACAGTGTTTTCCTGTTTACAGTAAGTAAACACTAACTCCATAAACAAACTGTTTGGAAAAAAAAAGTCGGGTTTCAAAGTTTAGAGAAAATTGGGTTATGCCAGTTTTACGGCTGTTTTGTCTTTTTTCCTGAGTTTTAAATGGCAAAATATGAGAAGGTTTGGCACGGTTGGTACCTTTGATGTCTTTCTTCTCATGTACATGATATGTGCATTAATATGAGAATTGATACCTCTCAGCTTCTCTGTTTATGGATATCAGACCACAAGCTTTTGTCAGGGTGAGGAGTACTGATCTGTACCTTCATAAGCTAAAGGAAGGGGAAAGTTTCATTTCAGAGACAGACAACAAACAAAGGAAAAGCTTTTCCTTCGTCTGTCCATAGGAATTTGATATCGATTTGATAGCGTGATAATAACGCTTCTTTGTGGTTAACACGAGCTTGGCTTCTCCCCTAAGTAATCAAGTGTGTTTAAAGGGACGCTGTTATGAGCTTGTTTTCTGAGCGTGCGATTTGTTTTCCGTTATGTACCCGATGCCCGCAAGATCAAAGGTGTTTGGCCCGTGTTACATTTCAGGGCATTGTGCGTGAGCGTAGCCGGGCTGAAGGAAGGACTCTAGTCTTACGGCGGGCATTCTCTGACGCCCGAGATGTTTGAGTAACTTTGAATAGCAAACACTTCAGCCTGGGTACAACTGAATAATGTAGATATAGTGGTGCCCTGGTCAAATGTAACCGTATCTTACATCAATAACATATGCACTGACCACTGCTTGACCTCGTTTTAACGACACATCCTTCCATATTTGTACAGTTATCCTTCCCTTTTCACGTTCATTAAAGCTACATAGAGTGTCTGTGTGCATTTCTCTAAAAGGATTTCCTGAACCAAATGTCTCAGCAGATGGGATGTTGAATGGTTGTGACAGGAATGGAGGCTGTATCACGTCTCAGTAGCTTTCAATAGCGCCGGCACCCTTTGCGCGGAACCTTCTGAACGTTATTCACGAGAACCGGTGTGACTTTTTCCAATCCCAGGACAGGTGTTCTATTGAATCCAGGGCTAAGATTAGAGAAGTGGCCTCCTTGTTGCCCGCTCTTTTTGTCCCTCCCCCGTGTCCGCTATCAAAATACAAGCTTCTAAACATTTCATTACTTCTTGGAGAACAATGGCCATGGGGGTAAGCGGCTCTTTTCTTCCCACACAGAGGCATAGGGGCTTGATACAATTAAGAAAGCTGAAGAATTGAAAGGCAAGGGTAGTTGAGTGTCGCAGCCTTTGCTATAGCTCAGGCCTATCAAAATACATGACCGGTGTAAACATTACTCTAGGCTTTAATTGTACTGAACTGCACACCTACGTGTCTTGTGCAACTTGGAAATTTCCAAAATCTAATCGTTAGATTAGTCCGTACTTACAGTAGCTCTCTAGCAATTTTGATCATCAGAAGATGCCGACTTTTATTCTTGTCAGTCAGTTATTTATTTTTTGTCCACCACAAAGTGAAATCTATTGCTCACGCAACAAGGTAATTAGTTGAGTTGTTTGTGTCCAGCTGCTTAGTAATATCGTCTTTCAGTTTCCTTCCTCCCCACACTTTGAAGCTAGGAGAGCAAGGTCAGAGAACCTCTAACCCTAATTTTGTGCTGTTAAACAGTTAAGGGTATCATTGCATGTCTGCAACATAATAAGGCTATTCAACAAGCGCGTGAGAAAGTTTTCTTGTAGTTACCTGGTATCTAAGACCAAGGAGGTTTAAATAGGAAGGAGAGAGTTCGCCTATTAACACCCACCGCGGCCTTTTGTCCTGCCCCAATAAATCCCGCTGAGTCGCATTGTCCGGCAGCCCCGGCGGCGCCGCTTTGGTGTCGCCCTGAGCCGCTAATTTTCCCGCCAGTTCCGATGCAAATGAGCCTAAAATGACGTCACGGCTGGCGAAAATCGCCGAGCTGAGGCGGACATGCCTACAGTTTCCGAGGATTGCCTTATTTGGGGTGCGTACTAGAGCTGCGCAGTAGCCAGCAATGGCGGCCGGTTGAACTGGCGAATGTTTTGATACGTGAAACTCTGTTGTGCGACGAAAAATGGGCGAGTTACAGCATTTTTTGTGTGTTGCAAGGCTCGAAGCGAACATTTTAGAACAGAAACATACCCTCAAATGTTGTCGTTTTGTAGAAGTTATGTGATTTATTCTGGATATGCCGATATATATTTTAGATGGTTGACGATGTGAAATTTCAATTTGTCAAACTTTCACAATCGGCATCGGGGCCATTTTTTTGGCATCGGGCCTACAATTCTCGGCTTCAACTGTGTTTTGTGCCTCTCTGCTGGCGAAGGAGGATCGATGAGGTACTGATATATGTGTGTAGAATTGGTAGAATCGTGGTAGAATGTATCGAATTTTGTTCTCACAGCTGCCGAAAAGAAACGAGATATATGCCCTTATACCTAGGATCTTTGTCACAGAATCTGTACAAAAACATATTACATGCAGAATTTAGCAGACGTATTAGTTCAGCGCTTTATTTGACCATGTAGTTTGTAGGGTAGATGTTGTTACAAAGATTAACCTTGTTTCAAGGCTGTTGAAATAAAAATGGCCACAGGCTGTAACGTAATGGTTGCAGCGCTTGAATTTCCTCCGATCGTCTTCTCCGCTATCTACTAGTACTTTTTCCCGATCCTCTCACTGATTTCTAAAAAGATTAATTCCTCAAAATAGCTAGAATTGAACTTACGACTGTCTCTCCACTAAAACTGCTAATCCCGGGGGCGCTCCAATTTGCAACTAAACAATGGAACCGATTGCTGGCGTGCCGCGCTGGCCCATTGAAATCAGGGCAATTGACACGTTTATGTCAATTACAGTTTTGACGCTTGCGGCCCACCGAGGACAAAAGGCAGTAATTTTAAACTCTCTCCTTCCTATTTAAACCTCCTTGCTAAGACTGTGAAGGGCCGTGGAAGAGACGCTCATCTGTTGTGAACGAGGGAAGAACCAAGATTTAGGTAGCATACATGTTCTTTTCCAGAGCTGTACATGTCAGCACTACAGCCCTGTACTACTTTAATAGGGGCATGATGCCTGGATGACTGGAAGCATTTTGTCTTTACAACGGGAGAATGTACTTTTTCAAGTTTGGTTAAAGAACTACTCTTACAACTAATTGAAAAAGGTAATAAAGAAACCATTACAAAATTCTTGGGTAAATATCTTCCGCCAGTGAAGTCAAAAGGTAGACCTTTCCAGAGATTACCTCAAAAATGGTCCTAATGCATCACAAGTATTTAAAGTTATGCCTTTGATGGTTTAGGGCCTTTGTCCGAATGCAAAGTTGGGCAAACAAACTGTGTGCTGTCAGTGTTTAAAACCAAATGCATAAATCAAGTCTGCAAAACCAATGAATAGAGTCAGGCATACCTTTGCTGACTTCTGAGGTTTGATGCTTTTTCACTCTTTTAGTGGAAAATAAACTTAAAAGTCGTTGGTGAAAGTTAGACATCCAGGTAATAAGATACGCTAAATGACAGTTACTCAAGCTCAATGGATGAAATTTGGAAACAGACGTTTCAGACAGCATCTGTTGTCTTTCGCAGTGACTAGAGGAAAGAGCTGGAGTAACCAAGTCCTTTTCATCTCTCCTTCTTTGATGTACCCATGTTTGGCTTTGGACATCTAGACTGAATATTTTAGGCTGTAGGGTCTTCGCTTTTCTTTTCCATCCATAGGTTGACTTTTAGCTGGTATTGCCGGAAAAGGAATCCCAAGGTTTTTTTTTGTATTCAAAAAAAAAGTTGAAATGTTGAAAGAAAAGAAAATTCACAGTGTTATACTAGTGGTTACCCCACACATACAAAGTTGTTTTAACCGCGTCTGTAGGATGGACGGGAGGTCCCGTTTTTAGTCAAAGAGAACAAAATGAAGAAAGCCCGACCTAAACCCTCCCTTTCATACCCTATCCAAACAGGCCTCCCCTCTAGACCAAGGGTTGAAATGTTTTGCATTGTGGTTGAACAAAGGCCCGGCAACGATTTGCTTAATTCATGGTTTGCGTATTCATTATATGTAACATAATCGGCGAGCCCAGCCTGGAGGCATTGCTGACTCATGAATCATCCTCTGTGCTCTATGATTCTTTTGAATTTTTAGAAAGAAAAAAAATTTCAACGTGGCACTCCAGATAATAGGAGAAGGTGTATAATATTTGGCACACCCTGTCAGTGTCAAGACCTTGCGGTCTTTGATGTTCAGTGTCAAGTTATCAACCTGATAAGCCAAATACATTGTATTGTATAACTACTGTGGCTAATACACGTCATAGAAATAATCCCTCAAAAATTAATGTGTTTTATCAGACCATGATTTTTTATTTCAATCCTTTCATTTGAAGAATTGTAAAGCAATGGAGAGGGAAGTCAATTCAATAAGATCAACACATATGAAATGGTGATTTCTGATCAGTCTGCCAGGAAATGTGACAATCCTTCTTCTTTCACCAGCTAGAATGTAGTCAGTCTCAAACTCATTTTCCAGCTATCTTAATCCAGACTTGGAAGAAGATTACCCTTTTCTACAGCGACTTGCTCTGACTGGTCAATAGTTGGTACGTACAGAAAAGCGGAGTTAAATTCATCATCATTATCCACTGGTTTCTGCATCTGCAGTTGTGGAAACATCCTGCAGCTGCATTCAGTCTCTCTTAATCTTCCTCCACTGCATCTTGTATCTTGCAAGGTCCCTTAGCTCCTGGAGTTTGATCACTATGTAATTATTGGCAGGGAATGATAGTCATCCATGCAATGATGAGGAGTAATATTAGGGTTGCCGCCGCACCAAAGATTTAAGTGTTGTGCTCCAAGGTTACAAAAATTATTCTACACAGAACTGGTAAATGCACTGCTGTCCAACTTAGGTAATACCAAATATTTTCAATATTGAAATAGATTTACATCAAAATTTACCAAAACTTGCAGTCCAGCTACTAAGATCATATGATTGTATCTTGTTGTGCTGTTTAAACCCAATTTCTAGTGACAGTGATTTCTATGGAAAGAAGAAGCCAGTAGAATTTGTAGACCATGTAAAAAGAAAAACTCTACTGTTAGTGTTACAATATTACAAGTTTGCAAATGGTAATGCCACGCAAATGTAATAAAAGTGGGGTGAATAAGATTTATTGCACCATCAGTATTTGGGGGAAAGCTTGTATACTCAGTCTGGTGGATAACATAAGTCGTTTTAGACCATGACAAAAACAATACATATAAACATGTACAGATAGCCAAGGCTGCACACCTTAGCACCTCCCTACCTATAGGACATCACTCCTGAACCAGAACAAACCTCCTGATAATTCACCTGTAATTAATGTGCCTTCCCTGAGGGGGAGGATCAGTAGCGCCCGTCAGGCGGGCAGGATTAGACAACACATCCACACCTAGGTGACTGCAGGTATCATCTGTTTGATGTGGGCAGTTCAACTGTGAGAAGAAGCCGCCAATTACAATCAGCCACCAGCCCTGCAGCGAACTGCATTGTACGCTGATAACCAGGGATGCAGAAAATCTACCCACAACCTTTGATCATTCGTAGATCCCCGTAAAATATCTGCGGGCCCTTAAGATCATGTAAACCAATAATCCTGGACATATAAAAGAAAAGAAGATGAAAATTGGCTTCTGCATATCAAATCTAATGTTGATATTTGTTGATAATGTGGCAGATAAAAAGTAAAAGGGGATGAACGTTTTCCTTTTCTTGTTATTGTACTGAAGCTATGATAATCAGGTGTCAGTATGTTCGATGATCGGATTTGCATGTTTTTCATGACTTAAATTAAGAAAGGGACCCATTTTGTTTGTTAATGTGTAGTGTTGATGTACTTCTGTACAGATATAGAATGATATAGAATCTGACTGGAAGTTTTATGTCTGTACTATTGTCAAATAAGTCTTTTTGGAGATTTTTTATAAAGTTTAACTGTAATATGAAATGATTTAGCAAAAATATGATGAATTCTCCATCAGAAATTCTAAACTGGAATCAAACCAATTTACCAAGGCCCTCTGGCAAGCTGTGGCTCCCTTTATATCATATAATACACGTCGTGTTCCTCCACCCTTTGATGCTAAAATATATACTCAATTTGGAGAGTGACCTGCATGAGTTTGTTGAGATCGAAAGGTAGGGAGGAAATTATTCTCCTCAGGCCTAATTATACAATATCACTCCAGCTGCGGCAGCACTTCAAATCCAGGACTTCAAAAGTCTTGCTACTGCTGCCTTTTATACCCCCTGGAGAAATGAATACAATTCTCCTTTGGGCTTTTGGTGGCCAGATGTACTCTTCAAGCAGATGTTGGTCAGGGAAAATGTGGCCTTCTTGTCATATGCCACATTTTCTGTCCGCCTGGCTCCCGGTGGTAAGGAGTTGGTGGGGAGGGTGGAAAGAAAACAGGGCATATGAGAAGAAGGTCACAATTTTCCCCAACAACTTCTGCTTGGAGAGTAGCCAGGTGGACAAAAGGAAGGAGCCCTGGCTCTCCTTTTGGACTAGTCATGCTACAATCTTTCAACACCTGTTTGAGGCGACTGCTGATTCTGGTAATATTAGGGCTTTGCAGGTACATTGTAAAGGTGTAAGTACTGCATAACATGGTTGGAAGGGGGGGAAACAATATGTGGGCCCTTCTGTCATTGTACCCTCAAAATTCATTGGCAGAAGCTTCTTGTACTAAAGGTATAAAAAGCGATTGACCATTCCTGTGTTATGTTACACACTCCTGGAGGCTCTGACCTGATTTCTCTAAACCAAGGAAAAACAATTAGTTCAGCTAAAGCTAGTTTTGATTTGAAATATTATCCAGACCCTTTCCACTGCAGAAAATTAGGCCCCCTCGGTCCAATTAGCAGGGGGCAGATCTTCAGCATCAGTGGTCCAGAAACTGCTCTCCAACAGTTTCTGTCTAACAGGGACCGCTGAGAATTTGGCTGTTGAAAACTGTTCTTCAGTTTGAAAGTCAAATCAGATCAGATCAGAATGATGAAACATAGACATTTGTAGGATGTTGTCCAAAGATTCATGAAGCCATTGAATGAGGTAAAAAAAATGATTTCTAATCTATACAGGGATATGTGATTTTAACAACCAAGGACTAAAGGAGGTTTTATCTGATAGAATAATACAATGAATTATAAGAGAAAGTATTTATTTAACCTCCTCATATTCTGCATATCTTGTGACTTTTTTTCTGTTCAATTCAGTACAATGTTTGTAATAGAATCCTTTTTTTAATGGTTCTAGCATAATATTTGTCTCTTCTCTACTTATCTTAAACCAATTTTTACAGAGAGATGCTGCAACCCTTCTGACCCCCATGTGTCTGTATAAACACTAAACAGGTGGCGTTGTCAGTCCTTCCCAGCATCCCTCAGCCGTGACCAAAGAATTGTTGGGGTCCATTCTGGCCCAATGGAAATCGATTATGAAGTGCACATTAATGAGAGAATGGTGGGGGTTAATGGTACCCCGGGGAGGGCGGGGGATGTCATGCTGCCCCTGCACATGCCCCTATTTGTGATTTCAAATCAACCATACTGCTGTGTCTCCGAACATGGTCACAGGTCATGTGTTGAAAGAGTGTTGGAACAATGGGGCACATGTTGGAGTATCGTTAGGGCTATTCAGAAAGGTCACCGATGATGCAGTACCTAATGCAAGAATAGAATCGAAGTTCTTTTGGAAATAGTCTTCCCATTTTTTCTTTCTTGTCTGAAATTGCATAGCAGATTGTCTAATAATATCAATGTTTTTCATGTATAAGATCGTGTATTGCATAAAACTATCAAATCTACTGATTGTTCTATAGATTTCTTAAAGATATACCACATATCTATACAATATATAAACTAAATAAATCCAAACTTTTGTTATATTACAATTTGCAATCATAATGATTCTTTGATGCTTGCTTTTGAAATAAATCTTTGGAAGTTGAAAGACTTTGAATCAGGCAGGGTAACGTCGGCGTTTCAAAGGCTGTGCCTGCACGTGCATCAATCTACATCAAAATGCACATCTATTCATTAATTCTGACCGGCAACTATTAATTGTCTGTGACCCATTTGATGTGGACAAAAGAACTCTGCTACCCATCTGCTGCCTGGTGACCACCTCCACTGTTTCACAAATTCCACTTCATTAGAGGTAGCCACCTGCCAGGAAAATTATTCAGCCCATAGAGAAAGTCCTGTTCCTCTTTTTCTGCAACTGCTAATACTCTGTGGTATGTGGTTTCAGGAAAATGAAAGTTTTGGTCTATTGTCATTCTCCTGGTCACTCTCTTTAGAATTAGACTGTGTACCCAATAACGTACTACTCTGAACTTATACATGTAGGCATCGGTAGTAGGTAAGCTAAGTAAGATAGCATACATTTTGTGGACATGTACTTGGCAGTTGCACATTTCAAAGACTGATTTTGTCATGAAAAAGGGACAGATATTCCTCCATTTAGTTTTCTTTCTCTTACTGTTTCTCACTTTCTGAATTTGTTTTCATTTCAAACATGGCAACAATGAAAGATGTAAACTTATTTTATTGTTTTATGACTGATTGTCATGTAGTTATTAATCAATAGGGGCTTGATCCCCGCTGTGTCCCTTTATTCTGCTTCTTTGCACAGTCCATGGGCTGATGAGTGGTGTTTATTCAGGAGAGGTTCAGGTTGACTGGAAAGGTGACAATCACTGCTGTTTCATTTCCACTTAGTGAGAAATGAATAAACCATGTCATCACAGACTTGTCACCTTGGCATGATATGTGGTCCATTAGCGCTGCCCTCCCCGATTTCTCTCATTTCCAGTCATGACCCTGCCCGGAATACTTCTGCTGGTTTTACATTATTTGTATTAAATATGTATGAATTCATGGTCAGGGTGTCTCTTTATATTAAATGGTGGATTAGAAATAGGCATAAAAAATGTGATTTCATTTTCAAGTTGCAATCCTGACAGGTTTGGGCCTCACATTTGCGATATAGTCTTCATAGATGTTCCCATACAAATCAATATACCTCCAGGAATATGTACAATATTGTACTTCAAGTTGTTCCTTCTTGGGTATAATCAAACATTTTGTGGCAGTCAGGAAAAATTGAAATTCAATACAGATACGTAGTATACTAGTAATCAGAATGAAGGGGGGTGAAAATTTTCCTGACTGCCCCCTCCCTAGGTTTGCAATAATAGAATAGTCTGTAGTGTCCAGTAGTTGAAAGGGAAAGGCATGTTGATCAGGTGACAGCTACATGCAGGTAATCTCATTAAACCCAGGGGATGGGGAGATTGAATTTGAGCTCCATGATGAATTGGTTACCTTTTCTCCAAACAAAAATTCCTTTCATACTAGCAGATCTCCAGCCTGGATGCTAATCATGTGTGTGATTTTGTTTCTTTAATCCCTCCTTTCTTGTCCTGTAGCTTTACACTACACTGTCAAGAAAGAATCAGACAAATTGATTTAAATAACTTTCTTTGAACCATTCATTCCTTTGAAATGTATATACATATTTTCATGCATCTGTTCTTTGTAAAGTTGTGTGATCAACACAGATTCACATTGCTCGGTCATTTCCGCCCTCCATGCTGTGCTTTCTCTCACTGAGTCTCGATCTCAGGCTCTTTTGTGTCTGTTGCTGCCTCAAACTACAGACTGTCACGATACCAAAGCTTCTATATCCCACCAGCACAAGTACTCCCACATCTGTAGGGTTTATTATCTAAGCCGCAGGCTTTTCTGTCAAGGTTACAATACAAACTTGGTGTCACCATGCAAGGGTATTGAAATCATCCTACTGTCCTTCGTACACAATGAAAACGTCGTCTGAGATATTGTATTATGATTTTTGTGTCTTGAATCAAACATTGCATATCAGCTCTTGAGGACTTGATTTATTCTGAAAAGTATTGGGTTAATAATCTCCCGGATCCCGCAACATTTCTAAGTTTATATCATGTTTTCCGCACTTACTGTTGGTGTTGATGTACCATCAAAGATTTTATTTCTCTCGATTTTTCTTCCTGGCAGCTGCTAGTTCACAGGATAGTTTTGACAGACAATCCTCTGCCTTTCTAAGAATGCAGGAATGTATACTGCTATTTGGTGACTTAAGCCACAACCTTTCCAAACTGATACAATGAAAAATAAACTGTCTAGCTCCAGGGCCTTGAGGATAATGCACTAAGCTTTGCCATATGTGACTTGGGATCAAAATAGCACATGCCTTTAGGTGCACACCCCCAAAGTTTTTTTTTTCTGTGCTTGTTACAAGGAGATAATTTTCAGTTCCACATCCTTTACCCCGGTAGGTAGGAATTTGAAAAGAAGTGATGGTGTTCGTGATTATCCTAGGCATCTTGTGGGATGGGTTTGTAGTACTTTGTACCATCCTTGAATTGACAAGATTTTTTGTTCAGAAGTTAACTCTGTTGCAACAGTTCAAGTAAATTTTACCAAGACCGTGGGCACTTCACTGATGGTCTGAATGTTCTGGGATAACTGAAAGAAAACAGGTGTATCTAATTCCATAAGTCGTAAATCTGAATCCTGTTTAGCAAAGGACAGAGTGCAGAGGAAAAGGGCAGCAGAAGAATGTGGTGGCAGCGCTCTGGCCTGTCCCAAACCTAACTTTCCCACCCGCCAGATCAACCCAGATGGCATTGGGATTATACTTGGTGAGAACCTGGCAGACAAGAGTGGATCCAGCTGAGAGTTTCTGGCTGTACCTGATCTTCGGTCTTGGATGGTTGCCATGGTAACCAGAATCCTGCCGTAAAACTATCCATCATACAGACCATCTCCTACTTATGAGCAAAGGGGGGAATTGAAGTTGCCAGGATGTCTGATGATATTTGTAACATCATTGTAATCTTTGAAAGTCTCTTTTTAGGTAGAATGGATTTGTGAAAAAAAAGAGCAAATGAACAGTGGGATCTACATTTTTACTGGACATGTTCAGGCACAAATTTGTGATGTCTTTCAGTCCCTAAATACAGGTACACTTAAATCACCACCATAAAGATTCTTTTCAAATACCATTCAGAATAAGAATGTGAAAATACAATCTTCTCAAGACACTTTGATTCCCATACTGATTTATTATCTAAGAGGTCAAAACCTGCTATAGAGTAACATTTCTTCACTTTGTAACCCATGTGGTTTTCTCATAGTGTAGAGGTCTTTTCTGGATGGCCTGTAAGAGGCCATCTAAGTCTTCTAGAAGAAACCTTTCCATGTTGTTTTTGTGATCTTTTGAGAATCCAGACCGAAAATGTCATCCCAACTCACAAAGCGAAGGGACAGGTATGCCTGCGTCCGTTAACTGGTTGTGTTCTCAGGTGTGCAAATCCTGTCCTTTCATCGCTCCTTCATGGGTAATTAAGAAGCAATGGAGATGTCTTGGGAGATGATGGGTGACCACCTTCACCCTTGTGTGCCCAGGAATCACCATAGCTGGTTTAACTCAAGTGGGGAGGACTGAGCTGCCGGTGGACAGCAGGCATTGTTAGGAGCTGTACCATGAAGGGCATGTGATGGTGGTGACCTTGAGTGTTCTAAGGTCATTTACTTCTTTGTAAGAAATCTCACCAAGGAAAACATTTAGCTTAAATGATAAATTGTTTATTCTTAGAAGACATGTTTTAGTATTTGGGATATATATCTTAATGACTGCTTTCATTTTAAAAATCCAGAAAAGTGTCATATCTCATCAAGTCAGCATAAGACAATGTTCAGTAAATGAATTGAAATATATTGCTCAAGGAATTTCTCTTTTCAAACATTATGATGCATTTTGGAAAGCTTGAAAAAACAAATGCACAATCATGTTTGATCTGACTAGATGAACATATATCTGTGAAATTGCAGGAGTTGGGAAAGAACTTTTAAAATGTTGGGGTGCCAAATTTCACTTCAGGAAACCAGTAATCAATCATATTGTGAACAGTTAAATAGGGGCTGTTTGAGATATGGGTGTGACCATGTCTGTGTCGTCCTTCCAAATACAGTACCATGAAGGGCAGCTCTTATGCTGGTGGTAGGAACCTAGGGAACTTGAGAACTTTGGTGAGGGAGAAAGTAACATAAAACTGATTTGGGGTAACAAAGCATCCCATTTTTCAATAACTGCCTTACTATTAAAAAATTATCTTTTGCTATTTTTCCTCTTTTCTCAGTCTGATCATCATTATTCTGATCATACAGTACAATATCATGACGATTGTAAGCTACTGTAACAGTAGGTGAAAGGGAAAACTGGAAATTCATATGACTTGAGTTATGCATTGGCTTTTAACTCAAGTAGTGAGTCATCTACTTGTACTTTGTTCTTTGACTTTAATTAACGCTAAGTTGGAATCTTATATTATGATGCTGATGAAAATGCCAAGCCAGGCTGTAAGTTGTTGTGACAATGCGCCCAGTCTTCCCCCATTGGCTCTCCCCTATGACATCACAGTGTGCAGATTAGATTTTGTGGCTCATTGAAACTCAATAGACAGATAAAAACCCAGATAAGATAGTAACTCGATCCAACGGTAGATACATGTCCGTTTGTCCTTGACACCCAAGCAGGACCAAGCTAACACTACCACCTTTGTAAACACCATCTATCATTACCTGGAGAACAATGTAGATATTTCATAATGCCATAAGTGGGGAGGGCAGGTTTGTGTAAGGGTTCATGGGTGGGGTCAATAGCATTCTCCTTGTCACAGCGCTGCTTTTAAGTTGTTGAAATAACGTTGGAAATAGATTGATAATGCTGATAAGGTGCTCTTTATCTGTTCGTATATAAGATATAACTTCAAATTAGTGACAAATTTTTGGTTCTCCATGTAGGCACTTTGCGCATTCCCTCTCCCAGTGCAACTGGTTCCAAAATGTGTAATGAATATGTATTTCGAAAAAGTTGAAGTATTTTTGCTGACTAAGCTTTTCTGACATTCCAACATTTATCTTGGCTGAGAGAAGTTAAGGATGTGAGAGCCAAGGCCCCAAAAGAACAAAGGATAGACATGTTTAAACACAATACTAATGGTTGATTCTGTTCTGTTGTAACAGGCTAAGCATTTTGACTACCTGTTCTTTTCAACTTTCTGTTGGTAACCTGTAATCTGCTTTGTGGCTGAACACAAAAAGTTGCAATGTTGCTTGTAGACCAAGTTGTCCATGACACATCTTATTACTGACATAGACAATCTCTGGCATGTTGCCCTCTTCCTGTCTGTGCCTGTAAAGAATGTTTATCAAGATAAGATTAAGCTTTCTTGAAAGAAAACGGAAGTCTTCAAACCAAAGCAATCACTTCTTAAGTGCATCTCTCTTTGGTACTGTCTTTTGTCAGACCTGTTTGTATATTATATGTCATTTATAACTTTGCGAGAAGACTCCAAAATATATCTGTGTTATAATTAAGCACCACACACACCTGTATAGTTACCTGTTTACCTGTACCCACTACCTACTGTATATTTACAAAAAGTACAGGTATGTACATGTTTATGCATTTACTGTTGTGAAAAGTCGGTCCTGCATGAAAGGTGCATTGACATACTCATTTATATGCACATACCTGTACTTGTGTACAGACCTGTTGTAGTTGTAGTTGCATGCAGCTATTCACCCCAATTTACAAAATATTGTACACATCGATTCTAATCCTCCGACATCTTTCTATTGTTTGCCCATAGCATGAAGTAAGTGGCCCCTATGAGCCCTTTGCATCATTTACTGTGTAAACAAATATCAAGAGTGACTGAAAAACATTGCATGTTATTTAAGTTCAGAAGAACAAATTTTACTGTCACCAGTAACTTTTTCAGTGCAAATTTGGAATACTTTAGGCAGGTGCAGCTGTATGAACAGGTGTATGGTTACCTGTCAGGTGGTCTAACAGGAAGGAAGTGAAGATTCCAGCCCAGATTGTATTCACCTGCAGGGACCAGACAGGATAGATGTCCTGCGGAACGTTAGATGTGATGGATCATGGGTGATACTCCTGTGTACCTGGGTTTGTTTACAGGTAAATAGTGATCAAACAGGAGACCACGGTGACAAGCATCTACAAAGGAACCAAAAACAGGGCTATTGTTTAGTCAAGCAGCTGTACTTTGCTGTTTTTACAAGTTGAAAAAATCAGGGTTGTTTTGTTAACTGTAGAAATATACTACATGTATACTGCTACATTCTAGCCTATAGAAACAGAACTATATTGCCTGACGTGTAAAGTTGTACCATATGATTTCTAACCAATCCCAGCAAACAAGTTAGCCTCTGTTGTATATGCAATAAGAAAAAAATGTGATCAGAAAACAGTAACTTGAAAAAGAAAACAGCCAGAAGGAGTCTGCAATGGAGGCTACAAATAAATCCTCATTGAATGCCTCTTGTTTGGGGACGGTTCGAAATTTACAACCCCTCCCTAGGTGCCTGATTTAATTGTTGGTCATTATCTGGTTGGTTTATTCCCAGCCATTGACAGTATAAATGTATGTCCTCGTGATCATATATACTTGAATGTCCTTGGTCCCACATGTTGCAATGGCAGCAAAGCACATACCCTGCATCTTAGACCCTGGGCACACAGATCTTATCCAGGCCCATGTGGGCTGGTTCCTGTAAGGTCAAGTGCAACCATCCAGTAATCAGTTAGAGATGTCGGAAACCAACAAATCTTCTGCAAGGCTGTACGTGCGCTCGGTCTGAGTGCCTTCCGCCGTTTGGAGCAGAATCGGCCTTGCATGGTTTTATCAAAGTTTGAGCTCAGGCTCTTATAACCTGAATGTTGGAATGTTGGAGCAATACAGTTTGAAATGCTAGGTGACATTCTCCTTTTTCAGTATCTATTGTTATCTTTTGTTTTCCACCAAATCCCCCAGTCACATATTTCCTAAAATGTTTGTGGCGGATGCTCAAAGATTTAATTTCAATGTAGCTGTTGACTGGTTCGTGTTTGTCAGCCTGTTGGCACATGGCAATGATTGTTAGAACCTGGTTAGGAGGCTGCGGATATGGTGGCAACAGGAGAAAGTAGTAAATCAGTAGCATTGAGAGTTTGCCATGTTGAGAAGTCAGGCAAAGTAAGGTGAGTTACAGAGAATGTGAGGTGATCAATAACATACATGTACATCCTGATAGTTTTGTAGAAAAAACACCTGTCAGTACAATGTCAATGATTGTTAGAGGACAAAAAGATTGAGGAGGGAGAAGTTAAATCTGTACTTTATTAGGATCACCTATAAGGAATGCCATCATGTCTCTTTCAGGCTCTTTACACAAAGTTTGTCTTCCCGAACCTGCTCCCCCCTGCTGGGGGTTAAGATGGCAGATTCCTCCTCTGCACCTCCTGGCCACAATCATATAAATTAGGGATGGAGGAAGAATACACTGGTGTATTAGGAGAGTCTGCATGCTCTTTGCCGTGAGGCGTAGGCAGCCTATTTTGATTTCCAGTAATTCGTATGGAGAGCCGTCTTATCCATGTTCTTCGTAGTGAGGCGACCAGATTTTGCATAATTTCCTTCCTGGATTTTAGCGTAATACGAATTAAGCAGGTTCTTTTAGCATTAAGCGTTGTCCAGACTGACCCCCCTTTCAGAGCCTTTTAGGAGGCTGGTGTGTTACGCTGAAGGGCGATTACAATGGCTGTATAGATACAGATAAAGCTTTGAAAAACATTGAAAGTTTAGGTACATGTACAGTACGACATAGTCGATACTAAGAATGCAGCAATGAAATTCAGCCCAACTGGGTCAGATGAACATTTGCTATGTAGGCTACAAACCATGCAGTAAATACCAGGATAAGTCCCCCTGTCCCGTGGGTTACCCCCAAGTCTTCCGCACACAAACCTTCTCAGGAAGATGTTCTACCTGATCGAGCGATAAGATGTGTGATCATCCCAGGATTTGTGTTATGAATACGAACTGCTGTCTTTGGGATATAATTGTTGTGATGGAATATTCAACGTCGACAGGTTAGAAGAAGTGAGTCAATGAAGAACTAATGCAGCATGTAATGTCAGGAGAGCTGAAAAGCTAGCCTCAAGAAACATTAGTGGGGTGTTGAAAATTGATGGGGAGAGGGTAGGGAGACAGTGGGAGGGGATTATGTAAGATTAGGAACTCCACATGGTGCCAAGCATACAGGCTCTGCAGTCTTTCTGGCTAGAACAGACATTTAACCTAGTTAATCTTAGGGATGTTTGAGAGTAGAGCACCAATTATAAATGGTCCGAAGGCCTGCTTGTACCAAGGAGAATCTACATGTATGTTTGCAGCTTTTGAAAGAAGGTACTTCCTAGACCTTCACAACATGTGATAAAGAGAACGCTGTCATGTTCCTCTGAAATGAGATATATAGGAAGCTTCAGGTATGCGTTCCGCCCCAGCCATGTAAACATGTTATAGTCCGCAGCGCCCCTTTTGGCCAATTGGGCGTGAGGAACTGCCGTTACCACGCAAACACGCCACGGATGGACAGGTCTCCCTGAGAGGAAGCGATGTGCCTTGCACTGGGTGTGAAGAAAAAGGTGTTAAAATGCTGCAGCGAATGTTCCGGATGTAAGCTATACCTTCACAGAGCAAACATGTTTTGATGCTAAAGGCTTGGCCAGTGATTTCAGTAAAATGGTGGGACTAACTATTTTGGTTTAGGGGACTTTTCATTTCGCAGATTGTCAAATATTAGCCAATTGGAAAACAGGCATTTTAGAGTAGAGTCAGAGGTGTACTAAGTTTTACAGGAATGACTAGTCTTGTACAGTTGAAATATACATGTACACATTTCCTATCAGATTGTCAAACACTTTTTTCTTGTTCATGACTCATTTGAATCACTTTTGGTGATCTTTTATTTGTTTTGGGTAAAGGATCACAGAACATGACTTGTGTAGGTTTATTTCATTCCTTTAGCGACTCCGGGTCTATTTTGGGTTTGCTAATTTAGAAATATATTTTCAATTTCATTTTATTCCCTTTCGATTGGGTAACATTTCGTAAATCATAACACATGTACTACCTTCGGAATCATAGGGTTCAAAATTAAATGTACACTGGAGCACAAGCATACATGTAATCTTTGAGAAAACAAGCATTGGACATTGGTTTCGTCAAGGCATTCTGGTACCTCCCTGGCGAGAAGGAGTCTTTGTGTTGTTTCGTTCTGCTGATGGTCACTCTGCGCAGGGACACATTCCGACTGGACATGGGAACTGCGGGTGAATCGTGTGGTGGCCAAATGTTAATCAGGGTCACCTGTAAGTTAGTTTATTGGGAGGGGGAGTTTTTGTGCAAGTGAGGAGTAGAAAAGTAAATTACTCCAGTTTTTAGAAACTATGGGAGCTGGATTTTAACTTGTCCTTCTGTCTGCTCAAAAGAATAGGTTTCACACATGTGCCCTCGCTTTTCAAATCAATTTCAAAAAGTCTTTAGGGTTTGTCTTTGGACAGGGCATCTGATCTTCTCAGGCCTATCAGTCAGTGGTAGGTGCATGTACCTGTCACCACACATGGCCAGACTTGGTGTGACATGGAGTAGGTGGGGGGCAAGCTACTTTTCTGCCTTGCATGAAGGGTACTGAAGTGTCTGTGAAAACTCTGTCTCCTTAGGACATTCCCAAGTGATCTGGTGACACCTTAAGAGGTGTTGAGGCACTGTACTTCTTGTAGAACCTTGCACTTCCCGTTTGGATTACTTCTGGGAAAGTCTTAGACCGGACATGTTCTGCCATGGTTAGAAGGTGCTGAAGTGTTGTTCTTGAACTAATGCCTTTTCTGTCATTTCTGTTGGGCGAAGGACTTTATGTTTTCTGCTAGTACAAAGGGTCTTTGTTGTGTGAATCTGATCTTCCCTCAACTAACATAAGAGTGGTTAAACCCCTACCTGCTTTAGCACAACAAAACCCCGTAGCAGGTAGAGGGTTATAGAAAGAGTCTATGTTTTGAGCATCTAGTTTTAGATCCATAGCCAAACAATTTGAAAGCGGAACTACTAAATATAGTCATCTATGTTGAATCCATATTTGCTTGGATGTAGAGCATAAAGAGTTTGTTTTATTTGGTTTATCCATTCGTAAACATGTGTAAATCTTCTCATTCTACATGTAATTCGGGTCTTAAAGAATGGGCGTGTCAAGGAAAACCACCTGCACATGTGAGAATGAAGGGACAGATGCACAAATGAGTTTATTTTTTATATCTTATATTTTAGTAGATCCCAAATATTCAATGGCTTGGTGGACAGTGTTGTCATTGATTGCTTCCAAGTCTTTGTCCTTCAGTTGATTAACTTTCCAGCCCAACATGATAGACAATGCAGAGTTTACAAAGCTGAAGATGGTCTCATGCTTAATTGAGTCATCTGAGAACCCTCCAGAGCTACTTTGCCACCATGATAGTGAAAACAAGAACCTGTCTGAGCCGTGCATTTGGCGGCCTGAAGCGGCTTTTCCACGGGTATTTTGTCGTTCTTCTCTAGACAATCCACTTACCGGCAGAGGAAGTTTGGACAGGGAGGCACCCAGGTAGTGTCCCGCCCTGCTCACCTGGTGGCAAGAAGGAATGTAAGAAGAACACACCCTCCTGAAGGGACCCGACAATATACCAGCAATCTTAAATAAAGATCAACTTTGTGAATTGCATGTTTTTGTGAATTGCATGGTTAAGTGCTTGTCTGTTACCAGATTAACACCCTAGTTGGCTTCAAGCTCAAAAACAGAATGCAGTTAAAAGGTTATCAGTGAATCTGGTTTAAAGGCTTATGACTAACATTCTGAAACCTTGTTTGTGTAACTTTTTCTCGGATGCCCTTTGAATTCTGCAAAGTTATTAGGGCAAAGAAAGAAAACAGACTGTGAACTTGGTATTAGGAGTCAGCTGCAACTTTTGCGGATGACGACTGCAAAAGACTTCTGTACTCAAATTCTTTTTACTTTTAGGTTGAAGAAAAGGTTACCAAGACATCTAAGAAAAAAAGAACTGGTGTATGTGTCCCTCAGTTCCCTGTGACTTTTGTATTCCTTACCTGTGGCTCCTAGCTTGACTCACCTGTCCAGACATCTTGGTGCCATCTTCAGCCGTCACCAGATACCAATAATTGAGCTTCTTTTCATTCATGGCAGAAGTAAAAACAGATTAAACCCAACCTTTACCCTTCAGGCTTTAGCGGGGACGTAGGGCGGGCCTTTGTTGTGGTTTTGTGGGGGGACAGTGAGGAGCCAGAATTATGTCACACGTGCAAATGGAGATATTACGTAGCAATCATGAGTCTTTTCCTGATGCACATGTGTGTACAGCAGCTTTGGTATGTACATGTATTGCTAATGGGCATAACTCAGTATTTTTCATCACAGATTGAAAAGAAAGGGTTTGGGTCTTGGGATTCAAGGAATCTTAGAGAGTAAAATACAATGCCTTTTGTTCCAGTGATACACTGTCTTACACTGTGTCATAACCTCCTTGGTCAGGTAGATTTATACTTCATCAAAATTAGAAGGCTTGCTCAACATACCTATTAAATCCCTATACGTCATGTAACACATGACCATATCTAATGTATTTTGTGAAGGCAAAGAAGGGTTTATAGGCGAACTAAGTGGACACAGAAAACAGGTCACATTGGACTTTCTGGCATACCTATTTCAACCTGTAGCACACTGAAGTAGCTGTTTGGCACCCCATTCTCTATTGGTTACAGAGTTAGGAATCAGAGAGAAGTTAACAGTTGTATGGCAATACATATTTAATGGCAATGTGGGAATTTCTATTTAGGGAATGTCTATTTCAGAGAAACATCAAAGAGTGCGGCCTCACCAACGTGGACCCACTGGACAGAGCCGCTTGGAGGCGCTGTGTGAAGACTGGCCTACTGCTGCCTACCCCTGTGTCAGGGAACCCCGCAGCAGTATAATCTAACACTGGATACTACTACTATTTATACTAGTTTTAATACCATTTGTTTTATGAATCACCTATGAAAGAAGTCATACATATCACTTTTTCATTGATAGGTCATTAATTCTCTTCAGGGTAGTAATTACTTGTAAGTCAACATGTAGGTTGTTTTGCCCAGATTGTTCGTGCCATGACCTTGCTGTGACCTTGCCTGCAGGCCAGGTGTGTCCGTTGTCACCTGTCCAGGTGGAAGTCATCATCTAGTCTTTCATCTCACCTGTCCTACCTGTCTCCGCTTCAAAGGGCCTCCTTGTCATATAGGACAGTGTTAGATGGAGATTGATGACTGTTGAAAAGATTAGTTAAGATGGACATTTCAAATGACAATGAAACAGGAACATAGTAGGCCGTTGGTAGAGGGAATCTTACAGAAATGTTAAGTCAATACCAAATATCAGGTGATAAGGAAGGTTTCGGAGTGTTAAGATGTTGTGGAGATTTGAATGAATGAGTGAAGTTGACCCCTAAAAAATGTTGTTTGCAATGAATGAAAGTCAGTATTTTCTTTATGTTATATCCTTCCCTCAACTTTTAATCATACCTCGAGATCTGCTTCTCAACTGAATTTTTACCCATTATTCAGATCTTGCCCAGCTGGTCAAAACTTGACCATACCGAGAGAGCATGCATCATCCTGCATTGCCTCTTCCAATTAACTTTGCCAAATACCGACACTTCATTTTCTCCCATTGTTTTGTCCACACCTGTTTGTTGTGTACACACCTGTGGTATCACCTGCATCCCACCTTGGTCCTTTATCTCTCACCTGTGTCTGTAGTATTTGTCCCCCATGTGTACACAGGATCCTTTTTTTCTCAGGAAAAGCTCCCAGGATAAAGCTAAATAATGGGCTGAGGAGAGTTTGCTTACAGATCTTTACACAGTTTGTTGATCGTCACAAGTCAGTAGCTTTTCCCTGGAGAATGTTGGGCAAAAAGATTTACTTACCCTTGAACTTCTACAAGGATGGTATAGCTCACATGGTTGTACAATTGGAGCCATTGTTTTTTCTTAACACTATTGTAGTTTTTTATCAGCCTTAGTCATAAGCACTTTTTACATATTTTTAATGCTATTTATTAAACAAGCTTTATATTGTAGTTTCAAAACATGTTCGTCTACTTGTAGATTCTAATAGGAGGTTATCTTATATTACATGTGTTTGCAGGAACAGATGTTCTCTATTGACTACCTAAATGAAACTCTCATCTTCTATTACCTGCTTGCCTGTGGATGGAATTTTGATGAAGTTGTACAATGATCTGAACCATGATCAGGTCCAGATGTGCAAAATCAGTAATTCACTGGAGCTGTCTATATAGTATGAAGCTATCAGAGTCAATTAGGGGAGAAAAGGCAAGATTCTGATAGCTGTTTGTCAGAAATGATTAGGACGTCATTACTCATACAGCAGATGTGGCAGAAAGTGCCCATAATGGCACCTGGCTGCAGCTGGGTCTGTTCAAGCAGCAGCCACCTTGAAAATAAATCTGCAATTTCTAGGCAATTATTATCTTTGACATATGATAATCAGAAATAAAAGTAAATATGTTTCCTCAGAATCTTTCCCATTAATTCTTACCGGAAATGTATTAAAGTTACTGTAAATGCATCTAAGTTTGCAGTGGTTTGATGTTCACAGAACGTCAACGCAAACTTTAAACCACCGCGAAAATGCTCGTTCTATCTTCAAGTGCTAACAAAAAACTCTGCTGACACTTTTTTTTCCCTACCGCGAAATTGAATCACTGCAAACTTAAACTAAAGGAATTTGCAGTACTGTATCTTCAGACAACCACAGGTTTGAATGTAATCAGACTTCAGGGAACACTGCTCCCCATAGCACCACCTCAGGTCATGACTTGTGTGACCTCTCTGTGGCCCCTGACCCCAACACCTGCAAATGTGAGAAACGAATGCAGTATGTTCTATCCAACATCACTACAGGAATCATGGTGTATCACAACTAACAATTGAAAGTTCCAACAATTATGTGTCAGAACACAAGATCTGTTATCTACGTTCCTTAGTGTCTTTACCATTATCCTACCTCTTTTATCTGTACCGGTTTAGTTACGAACACTTGTGCATGTACATGCACAAAGTGCTAGTAATCTCATTTTTACAAGGCTAAGCAGATATGAAGAAGATTAGGAGAAGTTTCTAATTGACTTTCGGAGGATATATTTTGACTCACAACATGCGAGGAATTTTATCTCATTAGCCACAACAGTGAGTTACCTGTTATCTTCCACTTATGGTCTTGTTGTACCTGCACCCAGGTGAGAAAGGTGAGCCAGATAAAATCAGGTCATCTCACCTGGGGGTGATGGCATCACACCCACAATGGTTCCCATAGCCAGCTGGCCTTGGTCACATCCGCTCTTGATTTTCAGTAGATACTTGTTCTAATGGGATACAAAGCAATAGTGTGTTTGTTCTTATCTCAATAAGTCTATTGCAGTGACTTGTGCAGCCTTATTGCAGAGCGATGAGGATCTGAGTACGGCAATTGGTTCAGATGTTAAGATGGGCTTGAGAATAAGAGACTTAAAGGATTATGATACTCATCGCTGTGGCTTTTAAGCTTTTCTGTAACACTTTGATCTAGGAAGAGGACCATCTTGCCGAAAATGAAATAGTCTGTGTAGTTTGTGACGTATTCAGGTGTTAAGCAATGCAAGGTCAGACTTAAATTGCTAAATCACCCTTGCACTCTTGATAATCAGACTCTTCAAATATATGTCCAGCAGAGCAATGGTTTACCAGTGCTTACCAAACTCTTGAAATATCGGTGAAATTAATTCAAGCGAGCAAGATTTGTTTAGAACCTTCTGGTTACTGAGAGGATTAAGCCTGTAAAAAGAATGGGGATCATGGAGATGTTTTCACTATACGATGTAATAATTCGGTTGTATTAAGTCCATTAAAGCAACAATGCCTGCATCCTTTGATGATCATGGTTTGATACATTCCAGATCTTAAGGTCTTAAGACCATAACACCTGGTACAGGTGAGTCCAGACAGATTTCTCACCTTTATACCTGCCCTGAAGGCTCTTTTGTCTCTTTGGGATTATGTTGAATTTTGTTGACTCTTGGCTATTGTTTACCTTTAACACCTTACTTGTTTTGAAAAATGTCTACTTTCTTTAAGTAAAGTACTGTATTATGAGGGCAATGAAGTTAAAGTGTAGCTTTGTCTTGATACAACTTGCTGCAGATAAGGTATGTTTCTCAAAACACATCTGCAAACATCTTTAAAAAGCAACTTTTCTCAACTCTGTGTGTAATGTATTCACTGATTACACACTGATTTTTCTTGATAGGGGATCTCCAAATATTTTTTGCTATTGTGCTTTGTTAACGTTTCTGTAGAGACATACCAAACCAAAGCCCGAAAATCGGTAGCTTGAGGGGTGTGGATGATTTTATGCTTCATGTTTTTCTGTCAATCATGTGGTCTAAAGAAATGCAATTTCATTGATTTACAGCAAGATTTCTGCACGGTAATGAGTCCCATTCATCAACAAAGGTGACATGACTTCTTCAGAGTGTCTCTGCTTGTGGCTGGTTTTCGATAGCGAGGAATGTTAATCATTCGAAATTCACCCACATGTATACATAATGGAAAACATCTAGACCATGGAGCAAATATACATGATTGTATGATAGTTGTATGCCCTTCAGACTGTGTGCTAAACCAGTCATCACATTTGCTCACCACTATGTTGCAGAATCTGTAATATGATTGTGTGGGACTAGGAGAGAATGTATTTTGTGTTCATGTTATTGACCTGTAGGACTCTTTTTAACTGCTACAGGACAAAACACAGATGACAATATGATTGCCAAGGTGTAGGCAGAACCAAGCACATACTGGTGATATTCATTACCAAGTTTAAACGAAATGGAAAAAGCTTTCAAAAAGGATGATGCAATTTGTACCAGACTTTTCATACTGTGAAAGTTACAAGGAGAGAGAAAGAAACTGGAGAAGACAGTTGCCTCAGGCTTGGAGACTTCCTCTAATAGATAGAAGATGTGCCGCTTTCTTTGTAGACCTGCTGGTGCCAGACTTGACAAGATGATGGAAAAATTAAAGCATTTCAAGTGGAAACAAAGAAATTAAGGATCATTAAGATGGGCTCATATGACATCTTGAAAAAAAAAGATTCAAATCAGAGGTTTCTAAAGTGATGTGTTTAAAAATGAAACCTTTTTTTTTAAACTTTCAAGTCAATTGCAGATTACGTCCAGCCACTAGATAAATGTTAGATACCAATCTGCTTGGGATATTTTTTCCCAATTCACTAGTTTGCCCTTCAATTGAACAGAAAAAGCTGGCCAATTATGTACTTTGCTTGAGACTATCTTTCTTCATACCTTTCTATTGGGAGAATTTTTGTCCCTGAATGGGATGTCTGGAGTTTTTGTGCTTCGATGGACAATCATAATTGCTTTATGGATCGTTGTTTGCTGATAACATTCAGAAGTAATGTGAAATCGTAAGCATTCAGATAGTGCAGCTGTAGTATTAACTACCAAAGGTTCTGCTGTGCAGTACATGACAAGAAAAACAATCTTTCTGTCATCTGTTGAACAGAAGATGTGAGCCCACCTGTGATGTCCCCCTCTGTGAGCCACCTTACCCCAGGTGATGGGACTATAATAACACCTTTCGCCTTCCGCACAGGAATAGGTGGTCTTTAGAAATCACCCCGGCCTCACCAACCTGTAATTTTGAGCGGATTGTGCTTTGATGTTTTGATGCGGGAGCCAAAAGGTCACCAGCATGAGTGAAGACACAGAATTGAGCTAAAACAACTGTGTTTTTCATGTGGGTGAAAATTGCATTTTCTATAGATTTTAGTAATACAATATAGACACCAATGATATCCGAGTTCTATTTCTAATTTGGCAAATGTATTTGCGGACAAATAAAAGTTTTTATACTATCATTAGGTTGTTCTATATGCGTCTAATAGTGTTAGTTTGTCATCAAGTCATAATCACAAAAGTGTTAAAAAATAACAAGTCATCAACCGGAGATTAGTAAAGGATGGTAAACCAGGTATTAAGGTTGTTTGGAGCTGCACATTGTTAGCAGAGTATAAGACTGGTTACTGTAGACCACAGCATTAGCAAATCTAGATTAGCACAGATGACAGAAACAATGAATAAAAGAGTTATAATATATATGGATGATTGTGAGAGCTGTACATTGTTATCAAAGGATTAATTGATGTGCAGTTTTCAGCCATGTGGGTCCGGATACAAACATACCGTAATTACATGGAGCAGAACCCATGGAGGCAACATTTTTCACTCTCTGATAAAATCTGCTGGTAATCCTATATATCATATCCTTTGTAGCATCATACCTACATGTAAGATGACCTCTGTGATATCAATGTTTAAACCAACAGAAATTACAGTTTTGCTTTTTCTGAAATAGTGTGAATCTTTGTGCCACTTTTGGCAGTACCTTTTTTTGTCATAGTGACCGAGCTTGGTTCTACTTTTTATCCAAAATGATGAAAATCATAAAGTTATAACTATATAGTTGATCAGAGATGTGATCTGTTTGTTCAAATCAATAACTTTCAAGTTTATTTTTGTATTTGCAATGTGATTTCTTTTTAGATTTTAAGGCCATTTCAAAAGTGCTGCAAATTCCTTTTTAATTTTCCACACGAGCAATGATTAAAGGGACAATCCAGAATAACTCAATATATTAGTCACCCAGTCCAACATTGTATTAGTCTCATGGATTTCCAGTCTGGGAGATCCTTGTAAACAGATAATATCACAACATCAGTCCTGTGTTTATGGATTATGTTAGTTCTGATGATTCAGTATTCTGTGCTGTTTTGGGTGCATTTTTCCCATCACCTCGGTGCCCTCAAGTTTTCCAAGTATGAAACTCTGTATGTCGGCTTGTCCTTTGTTCTTTCAAAGGTGACAATTATCTTATTAAAGCAGGAACAAAAGAGATCCACACCAATTAGTGCTTGCATTTATACTTGATTAATTCTTATTCTCATCAATGTAACGATTTTACACTAAAATTCACAAGGTATATCTTGAAGGAATATCAAGCACGTTTTTTCTCCTTTCTTAATGCAGTGTAGATCCTTTCGGTCATAGCTTTCAAATGACAAAGGGAATCAAAAAACAACATCCTCACCCCCATCCTTGTCCTTAACATTATTATGTACACATGTTGGGGTACACTTGTCTTCAACAAGTATTGTCCCACTACACATCCCGACAAAGTAGGTTTTTAATGGCATGTTGCTGGTTTACCTTTACAAACATACTTGTCTCTTGTTAGCATGTCAGCGCTGTTCTACCACTCAGTATCCACAACACGCTTACAAACCTTTCATTCAGCGACTACACCGGTGGTCCAGTTGTTACCCTGCAGATTGTTTACATGATAAGGTTGGAGGCATGTAGACCGTGGCCTTCCTGTGTCTGCACTTGAACTAGGCCGGTTTGCATAGAAGTCTGCTAACTGTAGGCAATATACCTGCACTTGAACTGTAAAGTGTTGCAAGAATTGGTTTTCCTGAATTGAGCAGTAAGAGATCATTTGTGCAGATAGTGCCAGTACAATTTGTAACAAAGCACAGTTTCTGTTGTACAAGTCATGCACTTAATTGTAAAGGAATCTTTGGCCTTGCACTAGTCGATCTTTAACACACAGCGAGTTTACAGTTGCCTTTTTTACATTTCCAGATAAGAACATTTGTCAAAACTGATATGTAGGGACCATCATCTGATGAGAAGCAAGTTGACATTATTTGGAAAGTTTTAACATTTTGGGAAAGCTTCGTTCACAAGAAACATTGAATGCCATGGCTAGTACAGAACCAGTTTACACTGTTGTACCACACCTACAGCTTAAGCGTCACCTACAGAATGACTTATTTGAAAGTCAAATTAACCTTTGACCTATTGCTATAGTTATCATAATTACGTAGACATATGGGTGAAGGTCAACTTGGTTTAAGCCCCCAAGTATAGGCCTAATGACTTACGAAATAGGACAGATCAGAGCTACGGAGCAGTCAGGTCTTGGCAGTTTATTTTCTTTTGTATGAAGCTGTGAATCTTTGTGCCCCCATCAATAAACCTTCCACAACTATGAAAGGATCTAGATATCCTCGGTATTCGGGTTTGGGAGGTAAAACCTGTCTTGGATGACCTGTATGTTGTGTCTTCATGGTACATGTAGGTGAAAAGCATTGACCCTCCAAGCCCTTCTATTAACATATACTTTCTTACATTTTTTCTTAAATGCCTATCATCCAACTGTTGCAAGTTGAAAGGCTGTCAGGAAAAGTTTTTCTGTAAAGACTGTACAATTACTGGCCCACAGTGACCTCAAGTTAAAAACACACTTAGCGTCTTTTGGAGTCCCTTCAAGCGCACATGTTCCTGTTGTGGCAGACACATGCCTGGGGGCAGGGCATTTAATATTACAATCTAGTGGGACCGCCGTACAGCCCTGGAACATGGATAAAGTGGTTGTTCAACAGGACTTGTGCAGTTCCATTGATAGCTAACAGGTGGCAGTTGTGAATGATCCCACTGAGTTACATGTACCAGAACACCAAAAAAAGTGCTACAAATACAAGATGATACCCCAATTATCTTATCAAATTGATCATTTATTTTTCATTCATTTGAATTATATAACATTGTTTCATGCAAATTGAAGTAAATTCATCTCAACTGAGCATTTTTGCCTAGTATACTAGGTGTTAACTTTGTGATATTAAAACTTTGTTGTCACCTGTCATGTCAAATGGTTAAGAGTAATTTTGTGTCTTGCTGCAGGTATCTTGGCCATCCCGAGTGCCAGCTCCTCGCCCTCTGAAAGAGGGAGTGACCACAGCAGACGGAAGGGTCATCGGCGGGACCGCGAGCAGCTGGGCAGTCTGGAGCTGCTGAAGACACTGGAACAGAGTCTGCTGACCACCTGTGTAGGCAGCATCGCTGAACTAGGTAAGATGTCCTTAACTCTTAGTTCTAGAAGGATGGGGAAGAATACAAATTTACGTCAGCCACTTGTTGAAAGCTGCCTTGGTGTAAACCTATGACTATTCTACGATGCCAGACATGAATTCACTTGGGCAACATTGCTGAACTTGGTAAGATGTCCGCTGTTTACTCATAATTGAGGCTGATTGAGGAAAAAAACAACGAGCTGTTATATGAGAGGTCTGGGGTTTGATTCCCGAGTCTGACTACCATCAATTGTTGAAAAATGTATTTTGTCCTTTTGTTCTACAGTGAGTCCCTTAGCCCTAGGATTCATTATATGACTTGTACATGACTTGTATGTCAGCCACTTGTTAAAGTTGCCATGGCATAAACTAGTGGCTATCTTGTATGTTACCAGACATGAATTCACAGTTTTGATGTTTCATGTACAATGTGCATGTAAAAGGTAGCTGCAGTGCCACATGTCAAAAAGTGGGTACAAAATTGTAAACTTGAATCCCTGTTTTATGTTGACAGGTGACTTGGTGTCCAGGGCCATGCACCACCAGCACCACAAGAGTGGGTCCCGCTCCCCCAGCCCCGCCCTGACCTTGACCTGGGGGTCGGACGCCCTTCACACCCTGTTTTACTTCATGAAGTGCACCCAGCTGGAGTGTATGGACAACCCCAACATCGAGCCTCCCATGGTGCAGCTCAGCTGTGAGAGGTAAAGGATCTTTGTTTGACCCAACTTTGAACATGACTTCAATCAATAGATGTATGTTTATCTGCCATGACTTACAGCAAATGGTGTCTTAGTTTTGTCAGTTCTGCACCCATTCTGTCATCCTACATACCCAGAAGCAGAGTTCTAGCCAGCACCCATTTTTCTATCATTTGACGGAATTTTGTTGCATATGATGGAATATTTTTAGACCTTGACGGACAAATATCCATGAGTAAAGATGTAAAAAAGAATAATGTTTGAATAAATTGATAAAAGTTTGTACAAGGTGACAGAAAATAGAAGAAATATACTTGTAGGATCTTTCCGTCAATGGGAATTGGTTGATGGAAAAAGATTTCAAGCTAGCTAGAACCCTACCTAGTCTGTATAACGCAAACTCCAGCTGTCCGGGGGTTTACGGGCTGCTGACTAGAAGCACGATTAGAATCAGGCTAGAACCCTACCCAGAAGTAAGCAAGTAATTTCAACCCTGATAAGACGCACACTTCGAACAGAGAAGCTAATGCTCTTGTCTGTTCCTCAGGCCCTACGTGATCCTGCCACCGCTGACGGAGTGGATCCGTGTTGCCACGGCGCACACAGAACACAGACAGAGCTGGGTGGTGGACTCGGACGATGTCAGACAGGCAGCCAGGCTACTGCTGCCGGGGGTCGACTGTGAACCCAGGAGTCTGAGGTTACACTCAGAACTTTCTTAACTGGGCATGAAAATCTCTCAGCTTCTTCCCAGACTCTACCTCTTAAAGATACAGCCTTTTATTTCATCTATCAAAAAAGATATCTTCCCCTTCAACTTTTTTGTGATACTGTAAATGCATTTAAGTTCGCATGGTTTTGATTTCGCGGCAGGGACAAAATGCAGTGTTCTTGGCGGTTTTAAGTTCATGTTTGAGACAATAGTAGACAAGGGGGTAAAAAGTTTGTTTTAAGTTCACGGCGAAGAGCTTACTGCGAAAACTGCGAACATAAAACCATCACAAACATTTCTGCATTTACAGCAGTAGCCTGCAGTGTTTGTTACAATACATTTCCTAGTGACAAGAAGAAAAAAGCATGTACATTCGCATCTAAGTATCAATTCATCTTATTCATCCATCTGAACTTTCTATCGCCTCAGGATGGATGACTCGGTCTGTTCCTCCCGTACTCTTGACGCCACGGCAGCGTCCACGAGTTTCCAGCGAGACCTGGGTTTCCGCATGCTGAGCTGCGGGAGGATTGACCTGGTGCAGCAGGCTATTGCTATCATGGGGGAAAGCGGAATCAACACCATTAACGATCATGTGAGTTCAGGATAGGATTTTAGAACTCAAACTTTGTACTGTAAAGCAGTACCTTACTTACCCATGTAGACTCATTATGTCAAAGTATATTAAAGAAATACTACCTCTCAGGCACATTGTTCAATATATCAAAGAATGTCTAGACTTTACAACACGTTGATTTACTCATATCTATTCATATACATTTACCAGTATGTATAAGATGGAAGGATGCCTACTTATAGGTTAATTCCTTTGTATCCACTAGACTGTTTTTATAGATGTAGTAGACCTTACGAAAATCGCTGTACTTTTGTTGTATCAATAAAGATTTCATTGTGAAATGATCTTCCTTGCTGAAAACCAGAAATGATGTAGACAAGTTGATACATCTCATCATATTGCGTCTACCATATGTTTCAGAAAAAATTAATGCTAATGACATGTACATTGTTTGCAGGGCATGACCCCATTGATGTATGCCTGTGCGTCCGGGGACGAGGCTATGGTGCAGATGTTGCTGGATGCTCATGCTGATCCTGATGTGGCAGTAAGGAACTTTTCTTGTCTGTTCCTTTAACTAATCTCCCACATACATATCAAAAGGCAGTCGTGTACAATGTACATTACTGATACAAAGTACTAGTACCATTCTTGTATGAAATGTATTATATGTGTTAGACAGAGAAAGGCTGTGAGTGAACTTATAGTCCTGAAAGTCCAGGAGTTACATGTATGTGTTGGTTTTGTGCTGTACATGTTTTTTGTTACCATACACATTACTTACATGTTGCGTTTGTCACACGCAGGTCCCCATGAACACATACAAGTACCCGTCAGTACGGGATGATATCCGAGGGTGGACAGCTCTGAGCTTTGCAGTGGTGCACATCCATGTCTCCATTGCACAGGTTTGTGCAAATTGTGCATGGACTATATATACATTTTGTAATTCATGGTCTATTACATGTACCTTTCTGCTTTTATATCGATTGTGCAAGCAATGAAACAAGTTCTTTGATGTAAGAATATTCGCTTTTAAAACAATGTTCGAAAACCAGATTTCAAAGTATGAATGATTGTGTTGCTTTTTGTTGCAGCTGTTGCTTGATGCTGGAGCAAGTGTAGAAGGATCGGCTCACCAATGTGGGGAGAACTACACTGAGACACCGCTACAACTGGCCGCAGCTGCAGGTAGGGTCATTCTTTAGTCTCTAGTAGCACATAATTGTTTAACCATGGTGAACAGACATCTGTCATCACAATCCAGTTAATGAAACCCAAAGTACTTGAGTGGCTCAAGCCTTGTTTTATGGTGAAATGAAGTACATAGTGTAAATAAAAAATGAAAAGACTTTAAGAACATGTGATTGGAATAAAAAAGTATTGTCTTGTGCTTCCATATAGCTTTGCTCATTACCGTTTTTTGTGTATTGAAAGAAGTGTACTATAGCAAGCATAGACACAAACAGTTCATCTTTAAGGTCAATATTACTAATAGTCTACCTTGTGCTGTTTTCACTCCAGGTCACTTTGAGCTGGTCAGCCTGTTGCTGACTAAAGGTGCTGACCCCACCCTCGGCACCATGCCCAAGAACAGCATGACCCCCGTCTCCTCCCGGGGCAACATGAACTGTTTCGCTCAGGCTGCAGCAAACGGGCACAGGTGAGTCCAGCCAAGCAGATACACCTTTACTCTGTTGGATATTATATATCTCATTGTCTATTGTTTTAAGTGTATTTGGATTCCAATCACTAGAATTAGCTTTAATAGGTGTAGTCTGGATGTAGCCTCAATGTTGACTGGCCTACAAACCTTGGAGAGATGTTAATATTCTTTCAAAAAGTTCTTCCCAAAAATCTAAAATCAGTGCGGCTCTTGAAATAAAGCATTTCTCATGGTGGCAACTCTAGTTGAATACGATTGTTTCCTACATACAAGGGTATTCATCAACACGACGCTCAGTGGCAAATGACATGACCTTCTACAAATCTCCCTACTTTCTGTTCCCCTACAGAAATGTCCTGCGGAAGCTTGTGTCTGCGCCCCACATCTCTCGTCCCTCGGACGTCCTGTCTCTGGAGGAGATGTTGTCGGAAGGCTGCGGGAACACCAGTCCCGTCACCAGCCCCGAGTTTCAGCTGCGCACCTGCAAGCTGCGCATCAAGGCCCTACAGGAGGCCATGTACCACGGTGCTGAACACGGCTACCTGGACATCACCATGGAGCTCCGCGGGCTGGGTAGGTGGTCTTGGCATTTACGTGTTTGTACATGATGTATATAGTATAAAGTTGAATGTGCCTGAAAGGATTTGAATCATAGAGTATGTATTTTCCGCTTAAAATCATCTGAAGTTAGAGAACTAAGTCGGTAAGCTACATACTAAATGCCTTTACTAACCTGTACAAACTTTACCCCTGTTGCTTCAGGAGTGCCGTGGACCCTGCACACGTGGATGTGTACCCTATCCACAGCCCAGCACCTGCACAGGAAGGCCATCATACAGTACCTGCTGCGGGAGTTCCCCAACCTGCGCCCAGGTGACTACAGCCCCGACTTCTGCCAGGAGGCCCTGCCGCTCATGTTTGAGATCTTCAAACAGAGCAAGGTCAGTCTTTGGACAAAACTATTTTCATTCAATGTTTTGTTTGAATTATGATTTTTTTTTAAATTGTTCATTGAGATATCAGTGAAATTCCCTGGAAAATAGCTAATAGGTAATTGTATCAAAGAATGTTTAGACCTTAAAGCCAGTAGTGTCAACAATACGTTAAAGTCAACTTGTGGATTTATTCAACACTTTATAGGTTTATAGGTATGATATATACTCTATTGGTTAATCCATTTGTATCCACTTCTTTGTATAGTTTTAGAAGACCTTATGAAAGTCGCTGTACTTTTGTTGTGTCAATAAAGATTGTTGTGCTAATTTGCAACTTTCATTTCTCTTCACACAGAATGAGGTGATCAGTCAGCAGGTTGCCACCATCTTTGCCAGTTGCTATGGCAACGACCCCATCCCTGACATCCCTGAGTTGAGAAGACCGCAGATCAGTAGGATTGGTAAGCATCATGCAGTTGTCTAGTGCGGCTCTTGAAATAAAGCATTTCTCATGGTGGCAACTCTAGTTGAATACGATTGTTTCCTACTTTAAACAAGACCCTGGTATTCCTCAACACGACACTCAGTCAGTGGCAATGACATGACAAATCTCCCTACTTTCTGTTCCCCAACAGATGGTGGACCTGTACCCATTGACCAACTTTGAAAGAAATGTGAAATGTATTTTTCTTCAATGCAAAATGGTGGTCGGAATGACATGTACATGTATTGAACTTCGTAGTCTTCCCTACAAGATTCAGCCTGGATGCATGCCAGCCTTTTCAGCTTGCGTCTCAGTCACTTTCCTGGAAGTAACTAAGAAAGCGTACGTATGATTAGCTTTTGGCACACTGGAAGTGACAGAGAAAGCGTTCTTAAGCATACGAAAGCAGCAATCATAAGTATAATTTTTTTGACAGAGAACAATTTTTGAGCTGTTTTTTCTTTGCGACGTTTGCTGTAGATCCCCAGTATGTGAACAACCCAGAGATGTCTGATGTGACTTTCATCGTGGAAGGCAAGCCGTTCTACGCCCACAAGATCATCCTTGCCAACGCATCAACGCGCTTCAAGAACATGCTGTCTGGAAAGTTCTCGGAGGGAAAGCAGCCTTGTATTGAGATTAGTGACATCAGATATCAAATCTTTCAGGTGGGCAATTAATACAAAGTCTGAATTTTTTGTTGATACTTACCTTAGTATGAATAGGAATGTGGATTAATGATATAATGTACCAACCTGGATAGCCCCATCTTAACATTGCACTTTGCTTTCCAGATTATCATGGAGTATCTGTACCTTGGGACAAATCCAACTCTTGGGAATTCCCACGCTGATATTCTTGAGGTGAGGAACTGATAACATGCCATTTTTGGTTTTATTGAAACTGATCAAAAGCAGATTTCCTCCATCTTGCCTTTAACATTTAAACTTTTCCAGACATCCACATTTTCGACTTAGCTGAAAATAAATCAAGCAATGGGAAATCAAGTCAAGAAAAAAAGTGCATTTAATTGCTTTTTTTGTTGGTATGTTTTTTTAGTTGTGATATTACTGTAACTTATTTCATGTTTGCTTATTACCAGCTTCTTGGTGCCTCTAATTTCTTCATGCTGGACAGCCTTCAGCGCCTGTGTGAGATTCTGCTGAGTCAGCACATCGACTTCAGCAATGCAGTCAACATCTACAGACATGCCAAGGTACATGTTTTCGTCCTTTTCCAGCGCAAATTTCAGCATGAAAAATTATCGATCTATGGTTTTAGATGGTTTAGAACAAAAAAGCATTGATTTCTGTGTTTCTATTGAAAATTTACCATATTGCATGGGGTGATTGTGTATCAGTGTGTAATGAGAGCAGATTGTTCCCAGCCATTCTTGGAATACAAACTTATATTTTTCAACTTGCAAAATTGCAAGTTCATATCATTTTTACTTACAAATCTTGCTTCATTGTACAGGTATTTCGAACCCTGCCCCATTCAATGTATGTCCTTGTCTTGTACTGCTGTCTTAAAACCCTTGTCCTGCTGGATCCACATATTCTGTTGCACATTACAGAGCCTGTATGTGAGTCCCGTCTATGTACGGGTTGGGGGTATTTTTCAACTGAACGTATCACACTGCAGCGAAACGCACCGAATACAGAAGTAACTACGCCACAGCAGCGCAGAAAAAGTCACGGGCTAATGACCTGATTAAGAAATCAAATTAAGGAAATAAATTGCGTAGAAAATGCCAGCAGGACAAGGACAAGCATGTCCTATATTAATCTTGTGTTCCACAGCTTAGTCTGTCAATGCATCTCTTTGTCATCATTCCCAGTTGATCATTCCTTAATATTTCCCCCTAGATGTACCACGCGGAAGAGCTTCTGTCCTACTGTTACGGCTACTTCCTACGACATCTTCCCGAGCTGCTGGAGGAGGACAGCGTCAAAAAGCTGGTGTTCCACCACGGGCGGTCGCACCGCAGCGATGTGCTACAGGAGCTCCAGGGGGCGCTGCTCATCAGGATGCAGTCTCGCATGAAACACAACTATGGCATCTGTGTTAGCTCATGAAGTACCTGTACTGACCAACAGGGGGAGCTGCTCATCAGGATGCAGTCTCGCATGAAACACAACTATGGCATCTGTGTTAGCTCATGAAGTACCTGTACTGACCAACAGGGGGAGCTGCTCATCAGGATGCAGTCTCGCATGAAACACAAGTATGGTCAGCTCATGAACTACCTGTACTAACCAGTACATCTGAGCTCTGGATGAAACATCTGAGCTCTGGATTAAAAATTGGTGCCCAGCTGGTTTGGACTGAAGACCTGATTGTCACATTTTGACGGGAACCAATCAGGCAACTATAGATCAATATCATTTACTCAGATTAATGAAATATGTATATTGTTAGATTGATAGCCAACAGTAGGGACCTCACTACAAGTTCACATGCCAACTTAGTACTTTGAAGTAGATAAATCATATTAATTTTATTCATATTTATATCAATTTTAAAGTTTCAATAAAGGAGCAGTCAGAAACTGTGTTCAACAAAGAAGTTCTAGGCTAAGCTTGATATGTAGCAAAATGGTGATTTGAGGAAATGGAAGGGGGTTAAGAAATCTCTGACTGACCTCTCAAAAATGTTTGAGCTTTGAACAGTTTTTGGTTGAAAGGATAATCAAATTGCCTGGGTAACTATTTGTTTACCACTGTGACAGTTCTCTTAAATACAATGGTTTGTTACTGTTTACTGTATGTTGTAAGTATGAATGTGAAGTACACTGGTACTGCTTGTGTATTGATTATCGAAAATGTAGTCACTGATTTGTGAACTCATGCATGTATAAGCCTTTTATTATGTGATGTATATGAAATGTGACCAACACCTGTAAATATCTATTATGTTCTACTCAATAATATGTTGCATCTTGTGTATGTATGAATGCACAGTTGTATATTGTTTAAGCTTTTTGTCAATGATACGAACAATGTTGTCACCAGTTTGTTCATCTGTTGCAGTGGTAAAGATGTGACAAGAATGGTTGGTAGCCCATACAGTAACTGCAGAATTTACTTGTCAAAAGTTCTAGAGCATTTTCAAATTTTTTCTTACGTCTATCATTAGAATTCACCCCATTGAATATCCCTGTGAAGTAGGTGTTTTTGTAGGATCAAAATGTTTTCATTTGGAGATTGTTCCAAAAATGAGTGTACTAATTATAAAAACAAGCTGTCAGGAAGTACTGTATCAACTATACTGCATGTAGATGTAACTCAAGAAAGGACATGCAAACTGCTAGTATCATACATTCTAACATTATGTGTTGAGTCCTTGTGCAATATGTGTGCCATTAACTAACAATCCAAAGCTCCAGTAGTTTTACCCTAGTTTGGCAAGTCAATAGGTAGTCTAGTTTTGACTAGATACATCTGCATCCATAAGTCTACTAGAATATGTTGGATACAAATTGAAACAATGAACTTGAAGACAGAGCCCCCGAAGAAGAAAGAATGTCTTATTGTACTCAGTATGTACATTAAGATAAGGGACTTTTTTTTCTTTTCTGAGAATCAGTTCTGAGACTCTTCATTTTGTACCACAAAAGAAATAGATATATACAGCCTTAAATGTGCCGTACATTTGGTAAGAGTTTTGTATTTTGGAATGGTCAGTCTGTTTTTTAAGGACAGTCACTGAAAAAAAGATTGCAGTATTTGTAGTTTGAAAGATGACTTTTGTAAATTTGGACTTTTCTTCTCAATACCCTTTTATATTTATCAATGTACAGATCCTATCTGATAAAAACTCAAAATAAAGCAGATATTGTAATAGAACAAATATGAATGTTGTATTCTTTTATATTTATGCATCTGTATTACAAGTTGCTGTAAGACTAGTAGGGGCCAAAGTATAATGTTGCTCTGGTGCCATGTTAAAGATCGTGGAAAGGAAAACATTGATCTTCTTTGTGAAATGGTGAGAGCTGTTTCATAAAAAAAGAAAAAAACAGAGAGAGCCACCCTGGTAAAAGAAATAAATGGTCCTAGCGCCTGGAATGTTACAAATCAGAACACAGACGATGACATGGGTTCTTTCACCTTCATATTGAAAAAACAACAACAAAATTAAGTACAGGATAATAGGTGGTACCGGTCTACAGGTGCATACATATATATATGTATACGTATCCTTACAGGTGCATTGATATTTTGTGGACTGTTTTATATTACAGTAATTTCAATCGATATCTGACAAAACCAGTGATGTTACAACTACACATTACAGACTCCAATTTAGTTCTACTCTAAGATTATTCCCTATGCTTTGAATCGGAGTCATACATACACAATCATGCAAAACTAGAGCATTCTGAGTAGATATCTTTGATATATACAGGGATGTTAGACTTAGATTACTAATTCATGTGATAAATCAACAGAATATAAACTAACTTCTTTCCCAACAGGCTTGTCGATCTTGTATCCAAAAGGATGACGTAACGTTAGTCTTTGCGACAAAAATACGCATGTGAAGGTGAACCACTACTAGGCACTCGGTTGAGAACGCCTTGCATTCTGGTCAGAAATAACGAAGCTAAATAAGGCAAGAGATAGCCTCCGCTGCAGACTCCTTCCGACTGTTTTCTTTTTTAAGTCACAGTTTTATTATCACATTTTTTCTTCTTCTCATTGCTGGCCGGGAAGGCTGCGTTCACTGGGCGCCTCAAAGGAAAGAACATTAAGAAAGTCTTCCCGGCCAGCGATAAGAAAAAAATGTAATAGTAAATAAGAAAACTGTAACTTGAAAAAGAAAACAGCCGGAAGGAGTCGATCTGCAACGGAGGCAAGCAAGAGAAACACTTTAAATAAAGATCATGCTACAATTGGTGACATTAAATGTAAAGGAGCTGTGGATGTACCTAGTATCTTTTAAAGAAATTGTTTTTCTTGGTAAAGACTGTACCAAAAAAAAGCTCACACGACAAACACTGCCATCATTACTCCACGGAGGTTTGTGTCCTACGGACTCTTATTCATGATCATGTCTTCCCCTCTTAACACCCACTGGTCTCTCTCTCTCGCTACATGTTTATTTAATGTTTTCAATCTTAGAGAATGTACAAAGCATTAACTGAGGTCTCTGTTAACTCTATTTTCTGCTGAGAAATTTAGAAGCACATCTAGACAAGCAAGACGTCGCTAGGAATGGTATCATGATTTAGCACTTCAAAGGTATACATCTATAGCGCTCGCATCTTTATTCACAGCTAACGTTACTACTGGTACTCCTTTTAGACGTCTGTGATAGCACAGATCAAACAGAAAGTAGACGATACTTCAACATTACCATTACTTCAATTTGTTACATGAATCAAAAAGTGCAATTGAGCAATTTACAACTTTGTGCAAAAACTGGTAGGAACATTGCTACACTATTCTTCATCAACCAAGAATTGCTGCTGACTGGTTTCTTTTGTTTCATCTCTGCCGTACATTTTGGAAACGGGGCCCTCTCTTGACGCATGCTCGTTTTTATACGTACGGACACACTTTATGAATTATGAAGAGTCAGAAGACGGTTCGTTGCTAAGGGAAAATTTCCACTGTAAGGGAGCGTATCAGGTTACCGGGACTCCCGTGCGGTCCCCGGGGGAGCTGTAACGTCTTCTAAAAGATCATGATAGTTAGACAAACGATATCTCCCACATGTCTCGCCAAATGGAAATGAAACTAGCCAATGTGTATACCTAAAATCCTGCCGTTTTACTAATGTTGCATCATTTTGTCTGAATATTTTCTGAAATAGGCCAAGTTTGCTGTTATAGAAAGGATGTTCGGTGTAAAAAATATCAAAATGGTGTAAATAAGTCGGTTCTAAACGTTACTGAAAATCCAAATCTTCTATATTCTGAACAATAACAATAATTCTAAACTTTCTGTTTTAGGAATTTTTAAATTTCTCATTCAAATTATTTCTACGACCGAAAATAGGTCAAAAAATACATTTTTTTACACTCAAACACCCGTAAATCAAAATTTCCGCCGTATCAAAAAAGTCCCTAAAACAAAAGCCTGGGGATATTAGTTCTCGAAAATTTAAGACCTCGATGAGTGAGTTTGAACGCATATTGCTCGAGTTTTTCATACCACTTTGGAACAATGTCATGCCTCACGGATAGGGGGAGGGGGCACTTGATGCCGGCGTAAACAAGTCCTGCAACATTCAAAGTCATCAACAATGGCGCCAGTAGCTTGGCTACATGTTCGATGTCCACAACAAAATGTCAGCAAAGATATACTGTCCAGAAAATAGTTTGTATTTGTGATAAAGTGTTTTTTCTTCTTGTGCAAGGGACCTAGGACAGAAAGGGCCTTTTGGCGCGAATTTACAGTGACAACCTGCATATGACCGTGAGTGACCCCGAATAGAATGCACGTTCTATTCGATTACGTCACTTCGAACGTAATAGAATGTTGTTCGAATTCTAAAAAAGTCTGGAAATTTTGGGCCCATATTTGACCATCATGACTCGCACAAACTGTCGTGATCGCGGAGGTGTCCTTCCGCGTACGGTGTGATCTCGTCGTCTTCGACATCATACGTTATGGCATACGGGGTAATCTGCTCATGTGGGGCGCTACCATTTTCACCTGTATCGTATGCTACCGCATAAGGAACGATCGCGCTCGGCCCAGAAGGCAAGCGTGCCACGCCTTCTCGGGGCGCTGGCACCTGTTCTCCTGAATTGTTTTCTCGAGCATTTGGCCGTGCTACCCATTTCACCCCTATGGTATACTCCCATGCTATCCTTGTGAGAACCATCAATACCGCCGACAAAGCTGCCAACAAAATCGACCATATAGACTTTGAAACATACTTCTTGATGTGGTCGCCATGAACCCATTCGGTTGAGGCCCGGGGCGTGGTCAGTGGTTGTGGGTAGGTTGTTGGTTGTGTTTGTGTTGTGGTGAGAGGTTGTGAGAAACGTAATAAGCTTTCCCTCCCATCAAAGTATGCAGTATAAGAACCGATGTCTGAGACAGCCGAACAGCTGACATTGACCAAAGTCAAGTTATCAACAGTGCTGAGCCAAAGAGTGAACATGGACCTCCCCATGTAGTTGGAACATGTTTCCAGTTTTCTAGAATCCTGACTTTCCTCCATCGCATTTTCTGACCTCTTACATTTCATCCACCCGTCAGCCTTAACTTCGGTCACCACCCGCACAGTAAGGTTACCTATTGCAGTGCTAGCATGTATAGTTGTGTTTGTGTTGTAGGTTATGTTTATTGAGTGCTCTGATCCATTGTCGACTCTCCAGGACACTTTGGGCAGGTCCTCCCAGAACACGTTCCCAAAGGCTCTGTATTCTAGGGACACGTGGTTTTGCTCTATGTTTACAATTTCCACAAACGGTTCGGGACAAGGTAGTGCACTGCTATTGACTGGCATTGGAGTTCTTCCCATCAGAGACGAGGCAGGGCACCCTGTATGTGCACTATCTACTCTCCCACAGATGTCTAAAGAGCCAGCTGTTCGCACATGTACAGCGCAGGGGATTGTTCGGCAAGACAATACGAGTAGACATACTAAAATCTTCTCTCACTGCATACACGGCGGCTATATCATTTCCCTCAACATTTACATATACATGTAAGTCATTTAGCGGCTGGATGAACCAAAGGTCTGACGACAGAAATGTTAGCTTGTTTCCCGCCAGGTTTAGTGTGTGTAGTTCAGAGGGAAACGCGCCATCATCAATGCTGGAGATTTCATTGTACTGCAACTGTAATACCTTCAGTTGTTCAAGCTCGGTGAAAACACCAACGCTGATAGATTGAAGCTTGTTGTCAACTAAATAGGCATGCTGTACAGACCTGGTCTCTTGCAGTACCCCAGGCGACATGTAAGACATAGAATTCTCACTTACGTCCAGCCATTCCAGCTGTAGTCCACGCAGCATATCGGAAGCCATCGTGAAGATTTGGTTGTCCACGAGATAGAGGTATCGCAGCAGAGGCAAACCCTCAAAGGTACCAGCCTGTTAGATGAGAGTGGCAATTTGTGATGGCACTCTGAGAAAGTGCCTCAATGTGTCGAGAGGGACAGCTAGTCTCTACCAGACTAACTACGCCGGCTGTGGGGAGACTATTTGTCAGGGCTTCATACATTTGCAGGCTCCCTTACGCGGGCGAAAAGTGATCTTCACCGTGGACTGAATCTACTGGCTAATCATTCCTTTTTCTGCCGAATTCTACGATCCATACGCCCGTATACGTAGGGGGGCCTTGTGGAGACTAAGGGACGACTACGATCCATTCATCACTAACACCTACACAAAGTAATTTGTATGACAGTAGAACGACAGAATACGAAAAAAAGAAACTTACCTCCATACACGTTATGTTGTTGCTCACCAGCAGCAGTTCCTTGAGGCCTTCCATCCCCACAAACGTGCCGCCTCTCAGTGTCTGAAGGTTACTCCGCCAGATGACTAGGATCTTTACCTTTGGTAGCTTAGCAAACACTCCCACTTCTATGGTCGTAATGTTACAGTTTACGAGCCATACTTTACAGTATGCATCACATGGTATCTTTGAGATAGCGGTCGTATCAGCTGCACCCATAGCACCAACGTTGTGCTCGACTATCAAAAGATCAGTTATGTCCAGTTGGGAGGGACTCAGAGTGCCACTCTGGACTTCAGCTGTGACGGAGCTACTTGGCACAGGTTCGTTACCTGTACAGTTGTAGCAGGACATGAAGGCTGAGTACAAATTGATTTTGATGAACGGTCCTTTATATCTACCACGAGCTGGGTCTTTCGCCCACTTTGATTCATATCCGCCAATGTCATACCTGTAGTTTGCTCCGCCGGTACGACTGTCACCAACACTACATCTCACTAGCGATACCTTCTCGCAGTGTTGCCAGTCCCCTGCGTCTACAATTACGAACGGCACTGCTAGACGTACAGACAACACTAGATACAACTTCACTACGCACTTTACAGCCATCATGGTAGCAGTATACGTTTTTGAATCTAACACATGATCACCTTCTTCCCTACTACATCTGCCTCTCACCCAACACTCGCTGCTACTAGAACAACGGATCTGATATCGTCCCACCAAATACCCCCATCCTGCACAGGCTTATGCTACAGTACAGTCCCTGTACCACAGCGATGTCCGGCCCAGACGTATTGCCCATATTCTGGCAGGTGTGGTAATCTTATCACGTAAGCACCGGCCCAGAGTGGGATTACTTTTGAAGAAAATGTTCCAAATTTTGTCGTCGACGATTGTTTGATCGATCAGGTTCTTCATTTTTACAAAAGGCAACAAGTCTCCGGAGGTCTCAGAGAAAAGCTTAAGCAGCTTTTGGGTACAAAGAGCGGATATCAAACGAGTGATATCCTACTATATTTTGTCGGCAAACCTTTTCATTTTTTTCAGAAAGCAATTACTCAGTGCCCGACTCAAATTGCCGAAAACATTTCTCGTTTCGTCGCGTGGCCTCCCTTTAAAGTATGAGTTTCAGCATTTTTGTGGGGAATTTCAATGCAAGCAACGTTTTAAATATAGGCCACAGCACACAATAGCAAACGCTTATGCCAGTGTACGTATGTTTGTGCGTGTGTCTCACTGTGTGTGTATGTTTGTCTGTGTGTGTGTGTGTGTGTGTGTGTGTGTGTGTGTGTGTGTGTATGTGGACAGCATAACTCGAGAAGCTGTGGGTCGATCGTAATGATATTTGGTAGGTGGGTCGGGAAAACAAAGGTCAAGTCCGATAATGGGTCCCCAGCGGATATTTGAACTTAAAAATCTTGTTTTGTTTTTTTTAAATATGTTCTGTTCTGTTCTGTGGTCATGATTTTTAGTGGTACGTGATAGGACTCTCAAACATGTGACATATGTAAGTGAGAAAGAGGAGAACATTCATAGATATCAATCATACAAATGAGGACCTCATTTGTATAACCAATGAGAAAATACTATGACTCCATATTAGTATAATGATAGCAAAAGCTTGGCATTACGAAGCCATGTAAAGATGCCATGAATCATGAAAATCGGGGCCTCGTTTATATAATTCATAAGGAAATGCTACAATAGCCTTCTTTGCTATGATTATACTTTCATACTTTAAGCAACTTGTGTTATTCAGGTAGAAAAGATGAGCTACTGAGATAATCTATGCAAATGATGACCTTGTTTGCATAATCAATTAGAAACGTTTACAATACATCACTCATAAAGGTTGATAACATTTGGCGAAGAAATGACGTCGTGGACCTCTAGTTCACGACTGAATTAATCAAACAATGTTGGGCCCAGATTACAGCCATATTTAGTTACAAATGTCTTTAGTAAGACAGTCGTTGGTTTAGATACAATTTGTAGCTTTAGAATACATGTATTCTATAAGTAGAAATGTTCAATTTGAATATAAGACCTTCTCGCCAAACAGAGCTATAATAAACTCTTGTTACTTACTCTAGTTGCTTCATCAGTAGTTTGTTTAAGAAAAATAACAGAATCCACATATTACATGTGAATGTCAGAAGACCAACAACTTTATTAAGTTCCCTTGCTGTTAACAATGTCAAAATTCAACTTTACATATTGAAATTTGTTACCCCCGGCTACACTGTGTCTATGGACCATGGAGAAATGCTGCTTCTACTGCTGCAGCTGATGATGATCAATGCATGTGATTGCTCACAATCAGTAGAATTTTACATCTCCTTAAGAAATTCTCAGCACGTGGATAAAGCCATGTCTATACAATGTCCAAACGATAGGAAAACAAAGAAGTAGCTATACCATTTCTTAGCGCAACACAAAAAGGCATGCTGGATGTGACCTCCGTAAAATCATCAGTGGACAGATATTGCAGCACATCCACGTTCAGTTGCGGATATCAGATGGTGGTGTTCCCTATTCTTTATAGAACAGAGAATTTGGCGAACAACTTTGGACAGATGTTGATAGCAAAAAGCATAGAACGTCAGGAATGTAAATATCCAGTCAATTTCATAAACGGTCTACAGGACAACTTCTATCAAGCAAATGTTCCCTATCCCCCAAACTCAACAGATAAAGTATATATACATCATTTCAGCTCCTCACTGCGAATCCTTCAGTACGTTCCGGGAAGGTCTTAGGGAGGATCGTCCAGGACCACTGGCGGGTCGGCCGAGTTCTGGCCCGTCATCGGGTTCTGGAAAATGCGATCAATCCAGGCGGGCACGCTCCATCCTGACTCGGCAGAATCTGAAATAAGAGCGAACTTTAGTGTAAGAGAACTAAGTAGCCTTATCAGATTACCAGATCACCTGACAACTATAACTTGATTACTACATCACTTCATGTACACGGTTAGATTACTAGATCACTACACAGCTTAATCACTACAGCATTGCATTGTTACCATACAATAGATCACATCAAAGTGGTCATGAACTAGATGACTAGATCATCGCATATGTGCACAGCTAAATTACTATATAGCTGAACGGCTAGATTACTAGATAACTACACAGCCAGATTACTAGATAACTACACAGCTAAATTACTAGATAGCTTCACAGCTAAATTACTAGATAACTACACAGCTAGATTACTAGATCACTACATTGCTAGATTCCTAGATCATCACACAGCTAGATTACTAGATCGCTACACAGCTATAGCTTACACAGCTAGATTACTACATCACGGCATAACTAGATGACTAGATCACCACATGTGCACTGCTAGAGTACTATATAAGTACACAGCTAGATTACTAGATAACTACACAGCTAGATTACTAGATCACTACACAGCTCACCTTCTTGAGTACCAGGGTCTGGTGTCTCGTCATCGACATTGTCCACATAAGTTGCCCATGGCCAGAAGTAGGTGTGGCCGGAGGTCAAGGAGACATCCTTTGATTCAGCCTCGCCCTCGGCAAGGTCTAAATCAAAGACAGGTTGACAAATATGAATATACATATATTTAGACAGATTGACAAATATGAATACATATATATTTTTAGATAGATTGACAAATATGACTATACATGCACATGTATATGTATTTAATGGTCAGCGTGGTATGGAAGGACAGATCACATGACAGTAGTCATCAAATCACACTCCAATTCAGTGGTCATGAATTCGAAGACGCCGGCTTTGCTATCTTGTGCTTTAATATGTCCCAATAGCGCCCGTGACCTTGGGGGGGGGGGGGGGTGTAGTCCCGGCTGGGCCGCGAAGCCACAAATTTGTCCCGGTGGACTGTCGGGTTCCGCGTTGATTTCAACGCCGGGCTAGAATGAGTTAGGGATCCCAGCCGAACCCAAAAATAGCCCGGCAGCCGCAGGGTGCCCCACGGACTTCACTCAGTAGGGAAGGCGCCTGTGAGAAAGAGTGAAAAGTTGGTTTCGATACTGGCGGAGACGACGACAAACCTGTGGCCATGTCAGGATCCTGTGCAGCCGCATCAGGCCTGTCCGTATTGGCTGACGCGCACGAAGGCGGCAGGCGGTTCATCAGGTCCGTGCACAAATCATATAGAGCAGTCAACACTCCTCCTGTGGACTCAGGGTTGGCAGGGTCTAGAGCAAGAGTGAAATTCTACCATCAGGACAAAAATCTTCTTAAAAAATGAAGAGATAAGTGTGAGAGGAGAATATTTGTGCAAATGATATGAGATTTCGTCGCCCTTTTAACACAGAACCTTTTCATTTACTCAAGTGTTGATACATCGTTAAAATATGTTCTATGTTCGTACCGATCTCGGGCACTTGATCGGTTGTCGAGTCATCAGCTGGTGTCTCTGACCAGATTTTGTCCATGACACTCCTGTAACCGTCTTGAAGCAGGTCAGTCCATCTTAAAGGGCGGGGTCCTGGACCGGTGTAGGGATCTGGAGGAAAACAGAAACACCATTATAGTTCTCTGCCATACATCATATGTCGACCCAGATCCTTAGTATTTCTCGACAATAGGAAGAAATAGTTATACCAACTTGACCTAACGGTCCTGTGATATATAAAGTCCTCCCACTTATAATTTCCATACACATGAGAACACACGGCTGTCAGATGCATACCAGTTCGTGAAGGGTATGGACGTGTACCGCATTTTCAAATGTTTGAATGGTTAACATGTTGTAACAAAGGACTAAATGTTTTCCCTCACCAGTCGGCTCCTCAGACAGCACCTCTCGAAGGTAGTCCTTGGTCCAGTCACGGATATTCCGTGCGAGCTCCAGCCAGGTGATGGGGTGGAAGGGCGGCGCCTCCTCTACAGGCACGTCAAACTCCGTACTAGGGAACCTTAGGCGCAGACAGGACTTCACTAAGTAGGGAAAGCGCCTACGGGAGAAAGAGTGAAAGTTTTTTTTGTTTCGATACTGGAATCTCCGAATATTGTGGTTATTATTAAAAGTGTGCAGTGTTCGTTCTCGAACAACCTGTCCTTACTCAACAAACAACATCAGACAGTGTTACCATCTATCAGCACTGCGGTCCAGCCTTGTAAGTCATCAGCAAGACACGTATATGAATAATAGCAAGAACGATCTTTAAGTACATTCAACGGTTAGTATGTATTGTATAAGATGGACATGGTCATGGTACAGTGCCTATAGCGGTCACTCAATGGACCGGCCAAAATTGACCACTGTGTAGCTAAAGTATGTAGCTGTTGATTACGGTTGCAAAAAAAGGTGCAGCAACTAATTATAAAAGGAGAATTTGATAAGGATTAAGCCGTGGAGAAACTGACATGAAAGACGGACGGACGCAACGACCGGTGAGGACTAGGTTAAGCCCTGAACCCAGGCTGAATAAAGAATAATGTGTACAAAATGAGAGAAAAAAACACTCACCATGACTCGGGCATATTGACCCGTCCTGTGTCTCTCCCCCCGGCCGTCAGCCTCTTCACCATAGTGTCCCTGTGTACATCTTTGTACAGATCACACTGCACGATCCTGCTGTAGTGGGTCTCATTGCCGGGACGTAGGTAAGCCCGCACAAAGATTTCCTCATTCGCTACCTGTATGGATAGACGTAACAAGGACACGGTAAAGCCGGCGTCACAATTCATGCGAGCATCGGCCGATTTTGTAGATCGCCGGAAGCTCGCCGAATTTCAAATTCGCCCGAGCGTCGACCGTATTTTTCGCTGAAAACCTGCCCCGTCACAAATTGAACGGAGCTCGGGCGACGTCCGTCGAACACTAATAATCATAAATTCCACATAAGACGGTACCATGTCTTGGACACGGACGAAGTCAGAATCAACTGACCTGGTGACAAGTTCAAATTTTGTCCAACTTTACTTTCTGAGTTGTGGCAAATCTGTCGGGCATGAGTGAAGTGGGTGGGCACACTGAAAATAATACCCAAAACAGGAATTTTGTCATAAACCAATCCGAATACTAGCGCAGGGGCCACAAAGTCAACAGACCAGTCGTTTAACCCCGATGCAAACATTTTCAGCAAACTGAAATCGACCGAAGCTCGGGCGAACGCCGTCCGAGCTTCGGCCGACCGTTGATAAGCCTATCGACGCCCTGCCGACGCCTGGGCGTGCCTCGGCAGACAAACATAGATCTAAAATGACTCAGTAGACTTTCAACTAGTCATTTTGTGTAGGAAAAACTCAGGAAGTCAAGTCAAGCCTCAAAAGTCAAGCCCAAGTTCATTAATATATAAATTGAAACATCCAAACCAATACCAAATAAGAAACAAGAAGTATTGTCTTCGGTGTCCACATTTTATTTATAATAAAATTGTTTCAATGAAAATTTAACTTTGCGATTGAATTGTCTTTCATTAGAAAAGTTCGGCAGCATTCTTTGACAAGTTGATATTAGTATTAGTTAATATTAAAGTATTATTTATCATCTATGTTATAAACCAAGCTGTCGTTACCTTTTATCTATAAACAAGAAGGAGTTCGGCCGGAGCCCGTCCAAGCTCCCATCGACACCAGTACAACGCTCGCCCGAAGTACGCCTTATTTTTCATGAGTCGGCCGGAACACTGACGACGGTCGGCCGATTATTGTACAAAGCCCGTGCGAGGCTCGCACGAGGCCGAAGAGTTCGGGCGACCTCCGACCGACCAAAAATCGGGTCTAAAATCCTCGGATGCCCGCCCGAATATTGACCGAGCGCTGGGCGTTGCTCGGGCGAGCTACGGGCAAACTGTTGACGAGCCGTGCGAGTTCAAAAATCGTCGCCGAGGCCTCGCTGAATTTAAGCGCAGCTTCCAGTGCCCCGCGAACGTCGGCCGAGCTCCGAAAGTTCGCCCGAAGTCCGTAGAATCGACAGGACGTCGGTCGTACTTCGCCCGAAAATCGCCATTTGGAGCTCGCCGACAAGTCGGCCGACCTAAATTCTTCATTTGTGACGGGGGCTTTAAGACCAAATACACCGGGAACGAACAGAACAGAAAATCACCGAGACTTACTGACAGTTAACGTAATATTTTACAAAGGCATACCTCGGCGTTACATCATATTGAGTTACTCTGAAGATGGCCATGGCATGGTCAGAAAATTCTTCAGTGCACAAATTTACACTGGCGTTAAGATAAGTGAAGATTCTACTTTGAAAGTTCACAACACGTTGAATTGTCCATGAGTTGGTCGTATGTTTGAATGTATCATTATATGTGTGAAATTGTGTCTTGGCGCATAAAAGTGGTGCTGACACAATATTTCTATCAAGTCGTGCAGTCATCACTACAACTGAATGTTTCTTATACGCCCACTGAAGTAGCAGGGAGAAAATCGGTGAAAACATTTCTATGGTTTTTCTTACCGGGTAGGCGAGTAGCCCGTCGCTTGTTGTGTCGAACACTTTGAGACCGTCCAGCAACCCTCGTGCGATGGGATCGCGGGGTATCAGCTGCCTGTCCAGGGCTTCCTCACACAAGTCACTGTAGAAACTTGATCCACAAGCAAGCAGGTACAGTGGCCAAAGGTATTTCAATAGTCTCCAAAACATCTTATCGTTTTTGGCGACGCCTCAGGGGCGAGCCAAATTTTTACTATATTGTGTGCAGATTGCAAGAATTCTAGGAATTGTACAGGAATGTGAAAGTCCATGGGACGATAACTCAAGAATGCCTGGATGTATTGTCTTCATATTTTGTAGGTGGGTAGGTCTGTGGGAGACCTTGTAATGATTGGATTTTGGGCTCCCTAGCGACTTTTATGGTACTGCAGGGGAACTTTCACTTTTCAAATCTCGTCTTCTGAACATGCTATAGTCATGATTTTTAAGTGGTGGATAGCTCTTTGTTAGGAAAATATGTCCTGTAGATTTGGACCCCCTAGCGGCTTTTTTTGGAACTGCAGGAGCTGATTTTGACTCAAACGTTGAAAGAGAATAACGCAAGAAGGGGATGACGGATCATCATAATTTTTGGTGTGTAGATAGCTTAAATGATGATTTACACAATCATATGCTAATTATGTAAACCAATATCTGATTTGCTTAATTAATGAGGACAGTTAATAAATCAGCTGCGTTCTATTATAGGACTCTCAAACACATGACATATGTAACTGAGAAAGAGATAAATATCGATAGATATCAATTATGCAAATTGATACTTAATTTGCATAATTAATGACAAAATATTATAAATCCATAGTGGTAAATGATGGGGATTTCATTTTTGCACCATTTGGAAGTTAAGTAAATGTGGGCAATATTAGACACAAATCTTGCATAGAGGGCCTCATTTACATAATTTATGAGGAAATGGTACGATATCTTATTTTGTGAAAACAAGATTTTCATACATTGGACAACTTGCGTTATTTTGGTAGAGAAGGTGATCGACTGATATGATTTGAATTATGCGAGGTCCTTATTTGCATGTGGGCTAAAAACGAAAACGTTAACAGAGACCACCGTCGCCATGGCAACATCTTTTTATGTTGCCAATCTTGTTGGTTTTTCATTCTTTTGCTGAAAATGTTGAATTCTCACAGAGTCTGAAAAACCACGACCGTTGACTACGGTAACGTCGTATCGGTTGGTTTGTGACGTTCTAGAACTTCAATGTCGATTGTGGCTGTTGTACTTGCGCGGAACAGAGCTCTTTTTCGCCAGTTGTGCGCAGATGGAATAAAGGTTCAGGGCGATTCGGCACTTGGCAGGGCGTACAATGGCATAGGAGTCCAAAATACACATTTTTGGACTGAAAAACGGCCCAAAATCCCCAGCTGTAGGTGCCGAATCGTCCTGATCGTCCAGATGTCCCAATTGCCCGACATCCATAACAAAATCAAATGATAGGAAATAAATGTGTGCATCTAGCGGTGGTTTTCCATCGTTCGATATGTACGTAAGTTTTGATACAGGCCGTCTTTAGTGACTTATCAACTGGTAATTTCATACATATTGGTGGTACTTTTGATATGCCTGTTTTTCAAACCTTTATTCAAAGTTTACACAGGCAGTTATCGGCGAATTTCTACCCCGTCATTTCAGCCTAGGCTACAATAGTCAATATCAAAGTAGCTCTGATGAGACCGAAGCAGAGGGTTATGTCCTAAATGATATAACTGTTAAATAGCAAAGTCCTTTATTCACAACCACGTATTCTTAATACGTGGTTGTGAATAAAGAAATTTGCTATTCAGTCATTCACCATTCACCAACCTCAGGAAATTATTCACAGAGGGTTCTCTCCTGTTTTTGAGAGAATTCATCTGACAAGGAAATTCCACTTTGATAATATAACGAAGGATCTCTGCCAAAGTGATCGAATAAACAAGGCGTATTTACTACATTACATGCATTGCACTTGGCTAGAAAATCAAACCCTACCTTTTGAAAAGGATTAACCTTTTACCCATCGGACATTGATGACGCTACACTTTTAAAATATATGAAATATAGTAAATGGTACCAGCTCAATAAGCAAAGGTTATGAATAATTATGATTAGAATAGCAGACGACAGAAGGTTTCCAAGAAACTATGCTCGATAGAAACCATTCGATGTGCCAATGGTGGGTACGTGGGGGGATGCACGAAGTGAATTTATTTCGACATGCTGGCGCCGCGCAATCATTGAAGCAGCATTCAGGGTTTCAGTTCAAGTTGGAACCTTCTCATGCTTCTGTCGTTCATCTACACCCAGTCTGCAGTCCACCATCAGATTGAGACTAGGTCGTGCTTGGCTGACTTCTCCACCTCATATGTCAACCCACTCGTGTCCACTATTTATTCATTTTTGGTCTAGCAAGCATAGTTTCCGTGCCGCAGGGCCACTGCTGGCAGATCCCAAGTTTTATTACACCTCACGTATGCATTGCTAATCAATGAAAATTCCCACTGATATGTCGAGTTTGATCGATCCTCCTCTCGATTATGATACTGTAAATGCAAGTTCGCGTGGTTTTTATTTCGCGCAAGGCGAAAATGGAGTGTTCGCGGTGGGTTTAGTTCGCATCCATTTAAAAGGGTCATTGGTCAAGAAGCAGTTAGATTACTAGTATTTGATTGCTACAATCGTGAATTTGAAATAGAAAAGGGCATACCAATATATGTAAGTTACAATGTGTTTTATGGCATATTAGTTTTATTTGTTCTACATCGAACGTTACATGTACAGGTCAGCTACCTGATGATGACAAAGAGCAGTTATAATGATTACTCCCATACGACACCATATTATCAAACCATGTACAAACAAGAGTTCTACGACCTCATACCTTCGTCAAATGATTTTGACCTTTATGACTGACGTATTAGGAGTGTTTTTCATCAATCATCAATCATACCAGTTGACCCTCTTCACCCAAATAACATAAGTTGTCCAAACCTCCTTGTTATGACTATGAGCTTAACGAAGAAGGTTATGCTAACATTTATCATCAATTATGCAAATAAGCTCCCTCCTTATTAGCATAATTTGATTCAATGGTGTTCACATTCACACAACTTCCTAATGCCACAATTATGAAATTGCCGTCATTTACTAGTATGGAATTATAGTAGTTTCTCATTAATTATGCTAATTAGGCCCACATTTGCATATTTCCTATCTATCAACATTCCTCTCTTCCTTAGTTACAAATGTCACATATTTGAATAGTCATATCATGGAACACAGCAGATTTTTAAAATTGCCTCATTAATTATGCGAGTTAGAATTTGATTTGCATAATTATCATCCAATCATACAAAGCATCACGTAAGCTATCTACATACCAAAAATCATGACCATCCATCAAGACCATCTCGAGTTATAGTTTTTCTCATTAATTATGTCAATGAGGTTCTCATTTGCAAAGCTGATATCTATTAATATTTCTCTCTTCCTCAGTTACATATGTCACATGTTTAAGAGTCCTATCATGGAAATTGATGGATGTATAAACTTTCCTCATTAATTATGCAAATTAGATACTGATTTGCATAATAAGTATCTAATCATGTACATCAGCACTCAAGCTATGTACTTACAGAAATTTATGACCACCCACCAAGCCCTTCTTGAGTAATTCCCTTTCACAGTCTGAAGCAAAACCTGCCCCTGCTATAGCCAACCCATAGGTCTGCTTGGAGACTACCTTACCATTATGCCTACAGCTGGCTCACAGCCAATTTGTGTAACTGACGTTTCCTGCCCTCAACATGACCCCTCAGGACCTCCTTGCCCTATGCATGACGCCTTGGAAAAACAGAGCCCACACGTACACATACTTCAGCATACAATGTAACACATTTTTACACTTTTCTCGTTAATTATGCAAAACACTTCGCCCAAAATCTAATCATCTTGAGATTTCCCACACACACACCGACACACCAACTACGACAACAAACCATCCAGGCGTTCTCGACTTATTCTGTTCACTAACAGACACACAGACAAGCACCATCGAATAACCTTGTCGACGAAACCATTTCGTCGACGAAGGTAACTATATTGTGTGTGAGCTGTATAGTACAAGGCGTGGTGACATATAACGTTACTGTCGTGTACCTTGGCAGATCATCAAGTGACTTCTCGTAATCAATACCTTGCTTTGCTGCATTACAATCAGATATCGCTAGAGGACGCCCGCGATGCGGAAGTGACCAGCGTTAGCCAGGTGACCCTTGACACATGTTTCGTCTGTGAGTCATATTTACATCTTCGTGGGGGTAGAAAACATCGTCTTGTGATCGTCACGAGATAATTAGTTAACCAACCGGGAACCGATGCTCCGGTCCAGGTCTTACGAGGCCATACCTGATAACGAGGAGGTCGGAAGTCCAGGTGGCAAACGGAGACGGCGGCCGAATTTCTATAGGTAACGTCTGGAGCTCTGTCTGGAGTTCTCATGTTCATAACCATTGTAGGTATAACCAAGGGGGTTCTATCTAACGTTACATGCCATCTAAGAATGTGCGCACCCTTCAAGTTCAAACATAGACGTCTAAACCGTGCCTCATTTAGCGTTACAGCGTCAGAAGTTTTTTTATGGAGGTCGCGATCGAGATAGGGCAGCTGAATATGGACTGTAACGTTAACAACAGTTTAGTTTATTGCAAATTCGACGAACGATGAAGAACAATAGAACAAGTGACTACTGTATAAACCTAAGTCTAAATGCTGGCTCTGAGTTCAAACTTTTTAAATCAAGCTCTGACGTTTTTGTCTGAAACAGCGGAAGACGAAAGATCATGAATTGTGTACAAAAACCCTAGCTGTTCATGAGTTGTGTAACCTTATCTTACATAACGTGCATAACGTGATATCATTGCTTACAAAAGGGAAGTCAAACCCTTCACTAGTTATAGACAATTACGTTTTTATAATCTAGTTTAGCTGCTTTTATACCTATTATACCCTGTTATTTTATCTATGTTTTTGCAATTAGCCTTCGGGCAGGAATTTGCAATAAACTTATAAACTTAAGTCATTAAATGTATTATGTAGGTTGGATTCTTCTTCATGTTGTTTCTTTGTTTCAGGTTTTGTTCGTGTAAGTTCTGTATGCCTGCCATGGGGACCTCGTTGGTGCTGGTGTTTGTTGTGGTGTTCTCAGTGTACCTGGCCAATGGATATCCCATCCATGCCTCCTGTACCATTGACTGGTGAGGACTACATAGCTTTTCTGTTCTGAATCAAAGTTGAACTGCAATTATCAACACACAAATTTTCCACTGCTAATTTACCACATTTGTTGATCTATTTCAGGGGTTTCAGCCAGAACTGCTCGGCTGTGAATGCCAGTTTGGTGAAGATGATCAACACATGGACATCTAGTGACAACTGCAAGAACGGGGGAGAAAAGTGCCTGTACACGGTACTTCATTTCAATGCTGTTTCTTGTTTTGTTTGTTTTATTTATTTGCACATAAAAAAAAAAAGAGTAATAGTTATGATATCTGCAACATATCATATCTAAGTATAAACTAAAGGCTTTTCATTGACGCCATGGTAATGTTGGTGGGTAGCCTGACTAAATCTCGCTCCTAGCGGCCCGACGGTCACCGCCCCCTTGAGGGAGGGGGTCAGTAACCCCAGCCAGCGAGAGATTGTGTAAACACAGGCTAGTTGGTGGGTATATGGATGAAGCAGCAGCATGTCGGCATGTTTGAAACACTGCGTTTGCATTGACTGTGCAACCTGTCATATTTCGTAGGTGGAACTAACATTTCAACATAATTTTTGTCGTTAAATTGACCATGATTTCAACCGTTAGATATTGGTGTCTTGGAGTGATGAAATTTTCTTGTGTAAGGTAAGTCAAGTACTAGAAGTAGCATCCAGTATTTGATTATACTGCTGCAGGGTCCCTAAGGAGGGCAGCACTTGGCTAGTCTAATCACATTCTGCTTCCAAGCTGCTCTGTCCAGCAGGTTCACATGGGTGATGCCATGCACCAATTGCAAGGAGGTTGTATCTCCATATAACGTCCATGCATGCACGCACCTTAATTTCCTTCCTAACACACTCCAACCTAAATTTCCTTGGTCTACCACAAACTTTGTTGCCTGGCAGTTGGTGACCGTGTTTGAATTTTAAACTTGACTCTTGTATATTTCAGTTTGTCAGTGCATCTGACACTGAGCTGAAGGCGACCCACAAGACGCCTGTACACATGTATGTGGATGACCTGACCTTCACCTTCACAGCGGGACAGGCACCCCCTACCAAGTGCAGGGTCAAGGTGAGAATGGTTAAAGTTTAGACACCTCTGTCTCTCTCTCTCCAGCTATCATTCTATACGCTGTAGAACTCCATTGGTGTCACATGGCAAATTCACAATCCAAGTTAAGTCATATTTGTAAGCCAGGAATAGTGTTGTGATTGAACCTTTAAAAGAATGAAATACCTATTTACCAGAATACACATAAAGAAAGATGAAATGTATCAAAATACAGAATGCTTTGATGAGTAAGCATCACAGGTTGCTACATTTTGGCATAAAATGATGAAACTGTTATACTTGTATATGGCCCTCAGCCTGGGAACAAGAAATCATTGAGTGACGCCAGTCTATCCCCATGTTTGTTTGTACTGACCACAATTGTTTGTGTAGTGGGGTCTGTGTAATAAGTGCACATGACCAAGCTAGGTATAGTTTAAATGAAGATAACCTAACCCCAACTCATGAACACATACCGTATTTCAGTAGATTCCACCCATATTTATGTGTATTCTAGTGTTTTCTGGAAAATAGTTGGACTGCAGAATGCTACAGTTGAAGATCTTATTGTCATTTGCATCTGTTGTGTGTTCCCAGGCTCATTCCACATCCGAGACTTGGTACGCCTATCTGGACTACAGCACCAACTACTGCAACCTGCGCAACCTGGCCGAGGGGGCGGGGCTCACCGAGTCGCCCAACTTTACAGAAGTGACCAGCGACAGTATCTGTACCCAGTACTCATCTAGGAACTGCACTAAGTACTGACATACTCGGTTGGCGAACTGTTTGTAACGACTTCCACCAAACAAATACAACCTTTTTTTTACATTACTTTAATTGTCATTGACAAATTTTTATTCACATAAATGCTGTAACGTTAATTCTCATCTATGTGGTTTATGCATTCACGGATTTTGCTTGTATCCTTTGGGATAGAAGGTCTACATTGTTCTTATTTAGAAGTTTGCTAAGTAGAGGATAACAAGGATTGTTCCTAATCAATGAAAAAACTCAGCTGGTCAAAGGTTAAGTTAGACAGTATGCTGGAAAATGCTTTAACTTTAAAGGCCTTATGTTGAGTGTTGTCTGAATAACAAATTGATTTTGATGTGATTTTGATAAACAAATATTTAGTAACATAAAGCTTTTTACTTTTCTCAGCATCAAAAGATGAAGACACAGATGTATAAAGACTACAGAAACAAAGTGTAAAAAGATGTTAGACCTGTTTTCAGATGACCTGTGTTCAAGGCTATGTTACCAGCTTGTCTGTTTGGTTGTTTTCTGAGAACAGAGATGTAAACTCAGTGTGTTGCTAGCTGTATGTATTCATTTGAATAAAAGAAGCTGTGCACAAAAAGGCTGCTTTGCCAGTGTGTTTGTGGCTGTGTATGGCTGACAGGGGAAGAGTGCCCAGTTGTATACGTGGTCTTCGACAGATCTACCCTACAGCATCTTTTATGGCTAAATAGTCCAATATGAGGTAGACAGTCTCTGCCACATACATCACATCTATCTGAAAGCTAACTCATTTCTGTTGCAATGCTCTTTTCTGAAGATTCACTTTTAATTTTTTTAATAATTATTATGTAGACCGAATACTCAATCTTTGCAGACAGGAGCACACAATTGGTGGAGCTGAATCGCAAGGGTCTGGAGCGATTGCCTACTGATTGCGCCACACGATGGCACACTTTCTTCTGTGCTGTGCATCAGTCTAGCTTCTCCGGATTTTAGCTCCCTGGACAGTGTGCATCTTGATTGGTTGGAAGAGTACCTAAGGGCTGCTTTAGTCATATGGGTGAGGAGGAGTGGGGAATGTGTAGAGAAGTTCTGTATCTTAAACTGTATATGGTGGCTGCCTAATTGGAAGACTCACAAAATGTATCAGCTGTATGCCATTACACATTGGCATCTTTTATGTGTTGCCTTAAACAAACTTCAGTTTAGCATTTATTTGAAGTATGTGGCTGGCAATCCAGTGAAGTGGTCCATATATATAACGGGTGGGGCACATCGAGACAGCATCAAAGTTTTAGGGAACATTTGAGATATTTCTTATAATGCCAGCCATCAAGGATAACTCTTAATGCCTTATCTGGTTACATTTCTTTTACTTTCTGTCTGGTTACTGTAAATGCAGAAGTGTTGGTGGTGGTTTTATATTTGCAGTTATCGTGGTGAGATCTCCGGATCCGCCGCAAACTTAAAACCACTGCAGACATCTTTTGCCCTCCTACCCCCTTGTCTACTATTGTCTCAAACACGAACACTCCATTTTCTCCCTATCACCAGATTAAAACCATGTGAACTTTAATGCATTTACAGTAATTTGGAAGGGCTTACTCAGAGTCATTGCTATATACATTGTACAACCGACATTGTAAATCTTAAACATTCAATATTTCCTACTGTGATACAATAATTTATGGTGGTCATCATGTCTTTAACTTACAGTAGGTAGAAATATTTCATACAAGCAATTACAAACAGCACAGGACAACAAATCTGAACACTATATACAGATGCTTCGTATATAATACTAATAATAAACAGTTGTGCATTTGACAGTCATCTAATCTTAAGGCTTCATAATATACATGTACCTTTATGGATTGAAATGTGAGTTTTGCCCCATCTTTCTGGGTGAGGCAGAGAAGTTTTTTATTTACCGTGATGTACAAAACAGGTTTGCTATACACCACCTATAATGATCGGTCCATCCCTGAAGTCCAGTAACACAACTGAGTATCATATTTCCATATATACACACTTAAATGGCAAAGTCCACAATTGGAAACATGTTGGAAGCTACCATTCCAAACTAGGGGTAGACAGGTTATGTTTCCTCAGCTGGCAGGCTTGGGTACAGCAGACACGGGTCGGGGGGTTCTGGCACTGGAACTGAGATTAAACCAAACCTTTACAAAAACTCAACTGTTCATTCATCGATGAAAGTTAGACACCCAGGTAATGAGATACACATTACAAATGTTACTCAAGCAACTGGGCGAGTTTGTTACAAAATTTATTCAACTGCTTGAGTAACTTTTGTATTGTGAAACAATTGTTTATTACCACAGTAGTCTTGTTCGTGAAAGGTTTTACAAGATTTCACTATGTTGATTCAATGAATAGAACCTCCTTGGTTGGACTATTCCTATATCTGTCATTCCTCCTATTCATCACTAAATTTCATAGCAAACACAAACTTTTCTTTGTGCAAGGGCAATACTTACATCTGTATGTCTGGGTCTGTGTCATCCAGAATCTGTCCTTTGGGTGGCAAAATTCCTGTAAGAATAAAAAAGATGACAAAACTCTCAGTAGTCTGTACATTGGAAGGGAAGAGAAAAAAGATTTTGTTGATACAGAACAAAGGTGATCTACTTTGTTTCTGCCAATGCCATGAAGAAATTATGAAACTGACAGTTACTAAAGATGGATAAAGGCCATTATGGCTGACAAAGTAGAAAACCTTACCAACTGCTGAGTTGATGCCCTCGTGTTTTGCCAGCGCCATGAGGAAGCCGTAGAACGATACTCTGGGGGCCGACATCAGGATCCCGCGAAGAATGTCCACCGGGGGGTGGCTGGGAAAATAAAGATGGAATAAACAACTTTGTTTCCTTCTTTGATATAAACATTATCAGATAAAAAAGCCCATATAGATGATTGCCTGACTGCTAGGCCACTGACGCCATGTAGAAACGTAAAAACCCTGTCCCCACCTGAACTGGAATGTTTCACACAGCATCTTCACTGCTTCAAAGAACTGTGCCGACTCCACACTGTCTGGTCCGTCCGACAGCTGCGGGGTCTTCCCTTTGGCGCGGGAAACCGTGGGAACCACGACGGTGTCTCGGCTGCCGCGGGTGGCTGACATGATGTTGGTGTAGATCTCAGACGACGTGTACAGGAACTCTGAAAATACACGCAAATCATTTTTATCTATCTATTTTGTTTAGCTGTGAAAACAGTACAGCCAAGGCTGCACGAATAGACAGTGGCTAGCCATGGTCATGAGTCAATACAAGACATGGAATTTGAATATAAAACTTTTGAACAGTATAACAAAGTTCTTTATTAACAACCAAAAAGTTACAAAGTTTCGGTGTATGACTGAATGGTTCTACTTCGCACTGCAGCTAGCTGTTGCAGTGTTGAGAAGGCAGTCCCAAACATAAAGTATAGTCACATATACATGTGCATATATGGATATTGTCAAGCAACAACAGTAAGAAACTAAACAACTATGAGCTACTTCTTTAAGAACCAGTCAGTATTGCCCTGAAGAAGGTGACAGATGGTCACCGAAACATCAGCAACTCCTTGGTTGTGAATAAAGAACTTTGTTATATAGTCCAGCGGCATAGCTGAAAAATTGTGCAAATTTGTCTAAAAGCACCAAATTTGGCACACATGTAGTTGAATGTATTCTTAACAAATACAGATATGGAGGCATCTCAATTTTTGCCCAGAAATAATTTTACGGCATTTTTGGCTATTTTCGTACCAAATATGTATATTTTTGCTCCCGTGTCCAGGTATTTAAACCAAATGGCCTGAAATTTGGTAGGAAGATGCTTATGATTTATGTCAACAGGACTCCGTTTACATTTTTTTGGCATGCATTACTTAAAATGGTTGATTTTGCGTTTTTTTGCCATTTTTGGACAAAATATGTATATTTTGGCTCCTGTGCCATGGTAATTAAACCAAATAACCTGGAATTTGGTGTGACGGTGCCTATGATATATTTACACATGACCTTTGTAATATATTTTGCATACATTACTTCAGAATTGTTAATTTGTCCCTTTTTTGGCCATTTATAGACCAAAAAAGTACATTTTTGGCTCCTGTGCCCTTGTAGTCAAACCAAATGACCTGGAATTTGGTACGGATTTATGTTTTCGCAATGTGAATGGGGAAATGATAAGTTGGAAGAGTCCATGTAGTATGAGGGTATTTTAGGAAGAGTCCATCTCTCGCGTGGGGACCAAAATTTTTAAAACTCAATTTTGGAGTGGGTTGTTTGTGAGTGTCCAGCTGTGGGTAGAAGTAATACAAGAAAAAAGACATACAAACCACACAACTCTTTATCTTGTGATATTCATTTGGAAACAAACTACTTTTAAGTTAATCAATACATGATAACACTTAATCGAGCCCTTAGAAAATATTTTCTTGAAAAGCTCATCTGAGAGCTCCGATCCATTCCATTCCTACTAGTTTGAACATTTCCCAAAAGTCTCTGTTTTCATTAGCAAGCTGTAGTGCTCCCAACTTCCCCCGTCCAGAAAACGCACTCACAGTGTCGCATCCGGCGTAGGCATGCATTCCAAGGAGACTGTTGCAATGGTGCGGTCGATCGCACCCGCGATACTAACATATCGTATTCGTAAAATATATCCTTTCCGTGTCTGCGTCCCACACTTAAAAAAATATTGATGATGGAATTGAGTGCTTGAATGCCAAACAGAGTAGGAAGACGTCTGTACCTTCCGATTACATAATTCTTGTGTCAACAGTATTGGCACTAGGAATGGGTGTTAATACCAAATACCACAATAGCCCGGATTTTCTGATACAACAAGATGTTCTAAGCACCTCTGTGTAATTGTTTTGAAATTTTCGTCCAAAACTACCCCGAAAATTACTTTTTGTACCCTGAAAACGGATGTTTTTTGCCAATACATGTATCTAAAATTAATCTTCTCCACTTTTGAGTACAACGTAGATTATGTTCTTGATGGTCCCTTCAATGGTGTTTTATGTGACATGCCATACGGTAAGAGCACTTTGCACTTCAAAGGGCAAGGTGTCAAGCTCATATTATAGGCCAAAGGTCAGGAAAACAGTCCAAAATGACTGTTTTTTGCAAACATTCACGATATTCCCACATTTAGAAAAATATGCAGGTATAAAAAGATATTTCTTATGAACCCTTTGACTTTCCAGTGCTATTCCATGCTACAAGAGTGCATCTCTATGATCTGCATTATAAAAAAGTTCAATGTGAAGGTATACAACAATTTTGAAGCAATACATTGGCTGCAGAAATTTGGCCCTTCACATCCGCTTCCTCACCAATACGAATCCGCCACACTCCAAACGAAGTGAGCATTATTTGTCATTAACAAATACACTGGTGAAATTGAAAAGCCGTTGGATATTTTTTGAGAACAGATCGGGAAGGGATTTTCAAAGAAACATTTCTGGTGTCAAAATGGGGGAAGACCCGGAAGAGGAAATGTTATATCGTTGTATTCCATGCGTAATGGCCCCAATGGTTACTGTAAGGAAAAGGTCTATAAGAAGTGGGAGTGAACAACGGAACAGAAACATGTGAGGAAAAACGTTATACCGGTAAGTCCAGACCGGAACCCATGACATACATGTATGTGTGCTAAAATATTTTTTTCTGTTACATATAAAATTGTATATAGGCATATATTCCAGTGCAAATTTCACGATCTACGGAATCTTAGATCTAAGAAGATTTAAAGCAAAAAAGTAGAGTATAATAACTATAAGCTAGAGATTTTTTTTCAATTCCGGACTTAGATTTCTTTGGACTTGAACTTACATGTAGGTAAACGTTAGGTCCAGTCCGGATCAGGTCCGGGGTTTAGGTACGCAGCACAATCAAGAGGTATAACTATAAGTAACGTCAAACCAGCTACGCAACGACCCAATGTCCCTGTAAGTACAAGCTCTTCTATATTTGTAAGTTTGTCTGTTTGTTTGTTTGTTTGTTTGTTTGAACCTTTGTTTATTCATAATAAACTCAGATTTTTTTACATTAGGCCACACCAACTTAATTTTATGGATGACATCCGCGCGCGCATTGATTTTCGCCTGTTCTCAAAAAAAAACCTCCGAAGAGGCTCCGAAACTTGCAGACTCATATTGCCGCAAAGGAGCAGCATTGAGCCGGCTTGTCGTAATACACTATATATACTTTTATTGGCAGCCGTCAGTCTCGCAAGACTATGGCGTCACATCCTGGTCTGTGGGTTGTCCGCAGCGTCTGCTGTGGCTGTACAGTCCAATCTTGGAGAGGCAGGCTCGTTTGCAGTTTCTGCATGTGTATCCCTCTCCTGGCCTCGTGTGTGTTGACGACTCCACCTGTCGTCGGCGTACCCTCCTCGCTTCCCATTTCTCCTCCCTCTATATATACTACCGCAAAACTATCAAAGCCTCTTCTTCAGGAGCCCAAATGTTATGTACAATAAAAGATAATCATTATTATAGGATGTCCAGAGCACGAGATATGAAAACAAAAATTTCTGCTGCCGTTCGACAAACAACCACCAGGTGGTCTATAATCAAAGTTCGAAGTCCTTCCTTCTGACACCCATTTCTTTTTGTACACACCTACTAAAATACAAATACTGGAACTGCAATGGCGTGTTTGTAAATATTTTGCAAGGAGAGTAACTGAAGAAAGGAGCGACAGATTTTCATGTTATTTGATATGCAGGTAGGTTGGACAGAGATGTACAAACTGAAGTGCTAATTATGCAAATTCATACTGAATTTGCATAAGTAATGAGGAATATCTACTCTATTGCCTGCTCTATTGTGGGCTTTGAGGTCGCACCATCTGTTGGTCTCTTATCTAGGTCAGTAGCTATTTATAGCCACTTCTCCCCTTGCCCGGCCAGTGTGGGTCATACCATTGAGCGATATAGAATGGGGGGAACTGGTTTAATAAAAAAACAAAGTTTCATGGAGATTTTGGGTCCTAAGACTCTTGTTACATTTGGTATGCACAATTATATAGTTTTACACAAATCCACTTGACAATAGGCATCCGTTTCTGCTCATGCATGTACTTTCGAATCCTTCCTTGTGTGAACTACACGTATGTCAAAACCCCATTTTAACAACTGTTGAATGGCCTTAGCAATGGTTTTGCCTTCAGAAGTCCGCTGGGGTGTATCTCAAAGGTTCAAACTGTGACTTGACCGAATATCAACCAAATTGATCTGCCCTACTGATCGCTAAGAATTCCCGAATAACGGCTTTTTGTCAAAAGTCAATGTTAGAAATTAATCAAAACAGGTTATGTTTGAACATTTGCTGTACCTTAATGCAAATTTATATAATCAACGTTTAGATCAAGATAAAGATCTAATCATATGTTACAGGCACATAGAATATCTGTTGATTGGTACTAATCGTAGGCGTTTCTGTATGCCAAATATGGTCTATTCTGGATGAGACTAAGCCTTCACAGATGAAAATTCGCCATTTTGAAAAATGACCGTTTCCATGGCAACCGGTGACTACCAGTTAACCCCAAACTTACCCATTTTTCCACAAGGTCCTACCACTACACAAAAGTTGAGAAAAATCTATATTTTTCCCTTTGCTATTTGGTCTTTTACAGACAGAGCCTCTTGAAATTACCCATAATGCATTGCGATATGTGTGGCGATTTGATAACATGGCCGTTTGGTGTAATTCTTAAAACCCTTATAACTCCTGATAGAATTATCGGATTTTGTTGATTCAAAGCCCAAAATGCAGAGAATGATTTGGCCATTCAACATAATGTATTTTACAAGACCCCATAGATGGTCCAAATAAATGCCTGTTTTTTGAAAGTAAACAATACTTTTTTCTGCACAAAATTACCCAAAAAAACGGACTTAAAAGACTAATAACTTCTCATAGATGCGAAATATCGACCCAAAACCTATTATTTTGTGATTCCTGTGGTATCTTTTGCCTACAAACCGATTTTCACCGAAAAATATTAGTGTTTAATTTTTTGCCCCTCCCCCTTATTAAGGGTACTCTACGGTCAGTTTATTTTGGGTGTTCTAAACTTAAGATGCCGCCACGGCGCTCCTGGGCAGAAATGAAAATGCCTCCATATCCAGATTTGTGCAGAATATGTTCAACTACATGTGTGCCAAATTTGGTGCTTTTAGACAAAAGTGCACAATTCAGCTAATTTTGGGAGCTATGCCGCTGGACTAATAGTCATTAACCAACCTGATGAAATTACATATTGATTATTGCATTCAAGGAGAATATTGCACACAAACTTCACATTTTTCAGCCATGTATGCTTTTCCTACAAAAAGCATGATTATTCATGTATTTCCCATAGACGCATATACATGTACACAGAGCATTAAAAAACGAATTACATTCATTTGATTTTCAGGATACTATGCAGGGAAACAGTATTGCACATTAATGATTCAATTAATAATTGACAAATTTATCCTTTGTTAGTGTCTATGCCCTCTAAGACAAGTAAGAAGAGGGTTTATTGCAGAGGTGCAAAAGTAATTTTTACTGACCGTCATAGTAGAACTGTAGTTGGAAGGCAAACAGGAAATCCGTGAAGGACATGAGGCAATCCATGGCATCATCCATCAGAACTATTCTGTACAAATATAAATGGTAAAAAAATGTTCATATACATATATATGTATGCAATATCAGATTGTCACTCAAGTACACTCTGTGAAGTGTTTATGCTGGACACAAATGCTAAACTTTGTGCTTACCGATATATTTACACACAAATGTTTTCATCCTACACACGGTCATTGTAGTCTTCTCCATGGTTAACCTTCTCCCTACTGCCCGACCTAATGTAGTCACTAACGTGTACAGCTTTTTGGTGCCCAAAGGCTACCTTTGCAGAAAGAAGGTTAAAAGTACACAATCATGTAATGACAAGTTCAGGCTTCTGTACTAGATTTCAAGAGTCAAAGTGAACGTTTGTCTCACTTTCATATTGCAATGAGATCAAAAACTCAACTGCAGCAAAAGAAGCTACGTCAAAATCTATTTTTCAGGAGGTGCGATGGATGACAGGACTGTACCACTTTACCAGCCGGGGTGTTTTTTACCTGGCTGTTTTCTGCACCACCTCCAGTGGAAAGTCAGGACACAGTAGACACAGTAAGGACTGGTACTCCTTCGCATTCAGCAGGTCTGGAAACAGGCCAGGGAAATAACAATCAAAATGGGCCAAAAACAGTGATAAAAGGTACACAACCAGCAGTTGTTAAGTCACCAGATTTAGAATGTTATGCAGGTTTGACAAAGCTGTATTTGCCTCATCAAATCTGAACTGCCATCATATGAATGAAAGTAAGTTCAACATGTCTGGTCTATACTGTCCATAATCTCACAACACATACTTATAATGTACTTCGATCTAAATACTTTGGAACAGCTCTAATTTCTTCCACCTCTATTAGGTATACAGCTTTAAATCTAGATATAAACAGTTACTAATACAATACATACCCAAAATCTTACTTGGTCACATTTTGATTAAGGTTGAATGATGTACTTAACTAGTAAATCATTTCTTGTCTTGCAACTTTTTTCCATCAATTGAGATGTAATAATAAAGTTTGGACCGTTTTCTGACCTCCACTTTTTCCGACCTGTCGGAAGCACTTCCAGAAGATGCGTATGAAGGCGGTCCTGTTGTGGGGCGTGGCCTTGATGTACTCGTACTCACGGAACAGGGTGTGGTTCCCGCGGTGAACGCTGGTGAAACTGACGAAGGAGAAATATGGTTATGTCGATGAAGGTTAGACATCCAGATGCAGGTAATAAGATATGGAAGATAACAGTTACTGTTGCAGTAGTTCTTGTTTCTTTCACTGTAACTTCACGGTCACTTCTGTACTGAAAACTTATCATCACCGTGAAAAAAACCTGTTGTTACTATCTATGAGACCTTCACATATCCGTTCTGAAAATCACTTGCCACCACCGTGAAGTAAAAGTTCAGTGAAAATGTCCGTTTTGCTAGCGTGAAGATAAAGTGAATTACAGTACTCAAGCAACTGGATAAGATCTGGAAACGGTCAGACTTGTTACTAGTATACGTAGATAGCATGCGCTGTTTTTCATAACTGAAAACGGATGCTGTCTGAAACATCTAATAGTTTCCAAATTTTATCCAGTTACTTGTTGCTTGTCCAAATCTTATCCAGTTACTCAAGCGACTGGATAAATTTGGAAACGGTCAGATGTTTCAGATAGCATCCCGTATTTCGTCCCAGACAGCAGATGTTGTTTGAAACATCTCTTCATTTCCAAATTGTATCTTAAACAATTGATTGCAAATGAGAGACATCTGATATCATAAACGTTATACATCCGTGGTGTATGTGCCAAAGAGTAATTATAAAAATAGGTTTTCAACTTTATATGATGTTCATTCTGTGAGTATTCTATAAAACTGTCATGAACTTAATTGCTAAAAATAACAGAGCCTTTTACATGAACATAATTTTTGAAAAGAAGAAAAGTGACTCAAAATTCTAAAAAAATTGAAACATTGATAAGTGACACACAAAACATTGAGAGAAAAATGCTACATATTATTACAGAAGAAAGCGTCCCTTTATGCTTCTACTTCTGCTAAGCAATTGGTTGCTACACCAATGGAAATACTGACTAGTCGCTCAAGAACTTGGCCGGGTTGACTCGTGAGTTCTCCTCCCTGTGTTCCAACAGCTGACTGACGGCGTCTTCTAGGTACGTGATCACATGATGGCGGGCTGTAGGAGAAAAAAACATGATCTTACAATATTTAAAGCTATTGAGAAATATATCTCAGGGTGTCCTGTTAATGTTATGTAGGTGGCATGGGTGGAGGAGTCTTGAGTTTCCCGTAGACTTAAATTTATTCTGCCATCACCTGCTCATGGTCCTGAACCTTTATCTGGTGCTGATCTCGAGTTATTTTGCTTAACTGTAATATTACAATCAAGGTAGCCGTGGCGACTAAGGAAGGGAGTTTTTTCTTGATATAGTATATGTAATATCAAGAAAAAACTCCCTTCGTTAGTCGCCACAGCTACAATCAAGGAGGTTAAATAGGTTATATCAATGCAGTATAGGTCACAAGTACAAAATTCAGAGATTCAAATACGAAGGCACCCGCAAGTCTACTACTCCGGACATTAATTTGTCTCGTAATTTGTTGCTGAATTGAATTGAATTGTCAAGGAATGAATGCATCTTGTACTATACACAGGTATCAATGGGGGAGGGGGGCGCATACATTCTGAACGAAGGCTTACCCAAATACTCCTCGCCCGACATCGAAAACTGAGCCCCACTCATAGTTCGTGGCTGAATACGGAGCACTTCCAACAGCAACTAAAGGATCATGTTGACTGCCATGAAGATGCAGCTCCAAAGAAACCTGCAAAAGGGTGAAACTGGCGGTCGTGTTTGGCGTCTTCGTTTCACGGCAACCGCCCGGCCCGTTCAGCTGATTCAGTTCTGCAGTTTCATAGCAAGTCGCAAGGTGACACTCACAGACGAAGCGCTGCAGGTTTTTGGCGACGCGTCAGATTTTCTATCAAAATTTGTAGGGCCCAGATCAGATCATGGATGTTAGGGAATATGGATCCCTTAAAATGTCACTATTTACTGGTAAATCCAGTACGGAACCCGTTACATCCGTAAAACGGCACTCGGTTATCCAGTGCTGAATGACCTCCGCACTGGGTAACCAGTACCGAATGACCGTTGACCTAGCCGGAACGCAAATCCGTACTGGAACCCGAGTGCCGAGAGGAGTTCAGCTCTGGAACCCGAGTACCGAAACAAATTCAGTACTGGACGCCCAGTGCTGACGAAGCTTCGGTACTGGAATAAAGCCGTTCCGTACTGGAATTCTTGTACGGAACTTCCTTCCGTACTGGGGGCCGAGTATCGGCGCCATTTTCTCCACGGGTTCCGTACTGGGCGCCTAGTAAGGAGCCGGTTACATCTGTATATTTGCTACACGATCCTACACTACAGGACCTTCAGTCCACTGTATTGGTAATGAGCAAGGTACAAAGAAGTTAACCTATAGTACGTATCATTTTACACTTATCAAAGTTAGGCACTAAACCCGACACAAATGAAATAAGTGCATAAAGTGAGCCGAGCTTGGGAACAAGGGGGAAGTTTTAATCGTCTGCAAACTGTAAAGGCTTAGTTTCCAGACCACATGTACATGTTGTTAAACCCGGTTATTTCAATATTGCTTTTTATTCTGATGCTAATAACTCTAACCGTTCAACTTCAACCGTCGCATTTTGTCGTCCAGCGCTGAGACTTGTAAATTGTTAGAGTTTGAAGAGATGTTGACAAAATGTGTTGATGTAAATCGTGGGATGCCGGCCGTTCATGTGTCAGTCGTTTGTGTTTGGAAAAGGACGCCCAACAGCATCGTGCATGGAGAGGATGTCCATACTGCAGGGTAAGTCACACCATCCATGCATGGAGAGGGGTGCCCATACTGCAGAGGGACCTACATTGTATCCGTGCATGGAGAGGGGTGCCCATACTGCAGGGTCACAGCCGGGACCTATCCGTGCATGGAGAGGGGTGCCCATACTGCTGGTTCACAGGGACCTATCCGTGCATGGAGAGGGGTGCCCGTACTGCTGGGTCACAGGGACCTATCCGTGCATGGAGAGGGGTGCCAATACTGCAGGGTCACAGGGACCTATCCGTGCATGGAGAGGGGTGCCCATACTGCTGGGTCACAGGGACCTATCCGTGCATGGAGAGGGGTGCCAATACTGCAGGGTCACAGGGACCTATCCGTGCATGGAGAGGGGTGCCCATACTGCTGGGTCACAGGGACCTATCCGTGCATGGAGAGGGGTGCCCATACTGCTGGGTCACAGGGACCTATCCGTGCATGGAGAGGGGTGCCCATACTGCAGGGTCACAGGGACCTATACATGCAATAAATTCCTAATTTTCATAATTAATGTAAAAGTGACATAATTCGTCTTCTAAGTGGTAATTGGACTGTCAACATTGTGACCTGTGTGCATAGATTATGCAAATGTGGAAATCATTTGCATAATCATAATATTTCATGGAGATATGAGGTCTCCGAACTCTTGTTTCTACCAGTAATGTATCTACCAACAATGGCATCTTTATCATATTTACTATATCACCATATGCATATCTGACGGCACATTGCCACAACGTCAGCGTTTACTGTAGCGGGACTGTAACTAAACTGATTGGAATAAGTTGGAATACGGTAATATATGTGTGTGTACATGTAACGTTATCTGTATATATGTATATTCCTGTGTGGTTTGTTTTTTTCCATGATTGTATTTTTTAATGTTTGAGGCCAGGGTCATCTGAAAAGCAGATCCGTGGATCTGAGATGGACCCTGGTAAAATAAATAAATTGAAATTGTTTCTTATCACCTTTAACTGTCTTTAGACGGAAAGGCTATATGTAGACTATAGAATATTGTTAGTTATTACTGCGGTAATTCTCAAGGTTATTGCGTTCATGGGTATGATTTGATAATACTTGGACAGGCTTGATAAAGCAATTATGGAATCATTGATGTTTTTCAAGTTTTCAGGTTTCACAACACATTCATTTATTACGAATATTTCATTAGCTTTACACAGTTGGGTATTAACTCGATTGTACATCTCGAAGTTAAATCTAGTTGCAGACTGCAGTTCACACATTTAGAGAACCGCTACTGATGAACAAAGTGACTGTATGGAGAGGTGGTAAAAAAAAACACAATTTATAGCTAAGAAAATACACTTTCAATGTGTAATTCATGCGGTATATTTGCATCAGCTCACAAATAAACTAGAGCATTGGATGGAATTCACTTTTATACAGAAGAGTTTAAGTTTGTAAAATGTAGACAATTGAATTGCATTGCATCTCTTTGCTTATACAGCTTTCACAATCATTGTACAGCGCTAAAGCACGTATACCTGCCACTGTTTCTCTACTTTGCGTTGTCGTGGTGTTTTGTTGCTTCGTCCTACTGTATATTGCCGATAAGAATAAACTAAGGACTTGCTTTCAATTGGATTACAAATAGCAACGCCTACTTTGCCCTTTAAGTCTTTAAGCATGTCTGTCGTGACATCTTTATTTGCATGACTAAGCAGATTGAAACACCAGATACTTCGCCTTTTTGGTGAGAAAGGTGCAGCTGAGAAAGTTTGTATCAGTATCATTCCTGGGCGTTATCGCTCCTTTGCTTTCAATTGGATTACAAATAACAACGCCTACTTTGCCCTTTAAGTCTTCAAGCATGTTTGTCGTGACATCTTTATTTGCATGACTAAGCAGATTGAAACACCAGATACTTCGCCTTTTTTGTGAGAAAGGTGCAGCTGAGAAAGTTTGTATCAGTATCATCATAGTCCTGGGCGTTATCGCTCCTTTGGAGGAACCCTCCCTTGTCAGACACCGATGGTGTGTCAGACTCCGAAGCTTTGAAGTTTGTATATGATAACGTAATGTCAATATCAAACAACCGGCCCTAACCACTGTCCTTCCGGACCACCCCTGTGACGCTTGTGTGGCCGTTATAAGTTGACGTCGCCGGCCCGGACCAGGACAGTTCACTCCAACTGCTGACGACAGAAGACCGACATCACCATGAAGACTTTTGTAGCATTGGCGCTTCTCAGCCTTGTTTGTGTGGAGGGGTGGCTCTTCAATGACGGTACAATATTGTCCTTTTTTCACTCTTTCTCTCGTTTTTGTAGTGTTCTTGAATGCGAGAGAGATGGCAATAGATTACTTTCAATGTAGGTATGAAAAAGAGCTGTATTTCTGTAGCTGTATTTCTACAATTTCCCCAACCCCTCTATATTCTTACGTACGGAAGTTACTCAATGTGAATCTTTCTGGTCCAGTCGTTAAGCCGGAGATACACTTCAGAACATTTTAAGATCAGGTGCTTAATTTTCATCCTTCATACATGAATAATGTATTCACATATTCTATCTCCTGGCGTACCTAACGTTCTCCTGTTTCCCATGCAGACGCCGAGTGGAACGACCTCAAAGGTGACGATTATGAATGTTTTTCTAAGCTTTTATTCGCTTTAGATAAGATTAGATAATCCCATATTGCAGTGTAGTCAGTGACCGCGCTTGGCCATTGCTTTCTCATACTTAGGTATACCATCAGTTCTCTCACTTTAGTTCACGCCACGATTTTGTTAACTGCTCGACTATATCCTTGCCTCTTTGAATAGCACCTAGCTCTTCATGTTGTAAAAATGACACGATCGTTTTCCATTGTCAGTGACGTGGGGCTTGAACCAGTTGTTCAGCTCGACCGTGTTCGACTCCCTCCCCCGTACGGAGAGTGACGCCCTGGCCGACGGGTGGGTCGACTTCAGCCGCGGAGCCAGCTGTGATGGTACGTGCGACCTGATTACACAACATACTACTAGCAAGTTTGCATTGGTCGGATAAATCTATAATTGTTTTTCATATCTTTCTAACGTTAACATTTCATATTTTCGCTCGTTTACTTTTTAGGCGACTACTACCGCGGGTCCCGCTACATCAAGGACAACGACCCCGCGGTCATGCTGCTGTTCGACGATAACGGCTTCATCGCTGGAATCCAGATGGGGGTGAGTCTACGGAAGGTTTTTTATTGTATCTTAAAAATGTAAGTCACCAAAACAGGTCACTTCAGCCTAGACCGCGCTTCTTTCACAGATTGTGACATGTACCATGGCCCGAGTCTAATCTCCAAGCAGATCTATCGGTGGCAATGACAGTATCCGACTGGCAAAAGCAGACTGCTTTTTGCCAGTTGGATACTGTCATTGCCACCGCGATAGATCTGCTTGGAGATTAGTCCGAGTCAGCCATTGCGGCGTTGCCATCTGAAATCACTTCTCCAAACTTCTCAAGCTATGTAGACCTCTCTCCTTCAGACATCTATCCCTGAAAATATTCAATTATCATCTAATCGACCTCCAGGCCCGCATTGCCGAACTCCCTGCCGGTATTCCCGCTGCTCAAGTCATGAACATGTGGAACTACGATGGTGACATGTTGGTCATCACTGCTTACTTCCAAGAACCAGGTTGGTCACGCTTGCTCTAATGTCGCTTTTTTTTGGCTTGGAACCTGAAAGTCGGCATTAGAAATGCCTTGCAGAGAGAATGCACCCTGTGGTTCTCTCCGAGCAGAGGAGTGGATCCGGCTGGCTTATGACGTGTTTTTAGGCGTTTTTGTCGGGCTTTCCATTTTGTCGCCACCGCTGTTGCAATTTGCACTGTTTCAACTAAATCTTGTAATTAACAATTCCATGTGTCTTTCCTTATGGCAGCGTCTGTGTGTACCGGCCGTTCGGACGCACACTTCACCCTGCATGGTACCGGCGTGGGCCTGTACCTGCAGAACGGCCCCACCCCAGAGACCGACTACGAGCTGATCCCCAGGGACGAGGTTGATATCGGCGCGACCGCCTGGACCAAGGGCGGCTGCTTCTACACCATGGGTACGCTGAGATATTTGATTAGAGATCTAGGAACAGACTGACAGAAAGTTCACCAAATCCTTAACGTTATAAGTGTATTGGAGGGGAATTGTCAAGTCGTAAAGGTCAATAACAAAGCGATGAAAAGGTCGTTCTATTACGTACTTGTGTCCTGCCGGTCAACCAAGTTTAAGGCCGTCATTTCTGCCTATAGTCTACTAATGACGATTCTAACGTAACGTAACAAAGTTTTGGGGGGAAAAATTAGGAAACTAGATCTTCCTTGGTCTAGCCCATGCACGCACACAAAGCCTTTGTACTACAAGCCAGTATGGTGAGAGAAATCTATAGGCCCAAATGTCTCAGACAAATTTAACTTTTGCCTTTTCCCCTTGTATAGGCCAGCACTACTGGTACAACACGTCCGCCAGCATGGACTGTGACGACTTCTTCCCGGTGTTCCTGCTATACAACTCCGGCAGGCTGAACGGCTTCGGCTTCGACATCAACGCCGACCTGAACAGCCCCCGCTACGAGAAACCAGAATTAGGCTCATTGAGTGTGAGTGGTCTATGATATACCATACTTCTCGCCTGTAGTCATGCATGACTGCCACATCTTCGACATAGAGAGTGGAAAGGATAGAAGTGTACTACCAGCGATACCCGTCAACACGTGCCTGTCACGCGAGTCCGTAATGCCTTTATCACCAACCACCTATATAGCAAGCACAATTAGTTTTGCCCCTTATCTTTATTTCCATGAAAAATGGAGATATAGTTTTGGGTGTGTCTGTGTCTGTCTCATGTGTGTGTGCGTGTGTGTGTGTGTGTGTGTGTGTGTGTGTGTGTGTGTGTGTGTGTGTATGTGCGTGTGTGTGTGTGTGTGTTTGTGTACTGTAGGCAGCACAACTCAAGAACCTCTTGATGGAATACAATGATATTTGGTATGTGGTCAGGTGTTGGGACGCCGAAGGTCAAGGTCTATTTTGGGCCCCCTGGTATAAATCCATGCGCCTTTCCTTATGGCAGCGTCTGTGTGTACCGGCCGTTCGGACGCACACTTCACCCTGCATGGTACCTGCAGCAGAACCTCCGTTTTTTGTACCTTTTGACCTGGACGTGCTATGGCCTTGTTTAGTAAAGGGTTGTTTGTCTCTCCTGCTGCAGGCGTTCTTCCAGGATCAGGACACCCCGGCCTGTTTTGCCCAGTCCATCCAGAAGGGCCTGACCACCATACATATCTACATGGATGATTCGCCCAGCTTCAACTTCTGTTAGACGACATCAAAAGTCACAGCAGAAATCTGAAGTCCTGCAACACCTCTACCTGGGCAGCACACAAACATGACTCCCATTAGTCGCAATGTTACTCAAAACAACACATGATGCGTTGCTTCAGAAATAAATAAAAACATGCCAATGAAACTCTGCCTTAGAACATTTTTTTACATGTCCCGAGTACGATGAGTAGGTAGGTATTGTATTTTTCAAACGGTCTAGATGAAAAGCATATCCTTTCTTGCATATTACCTAATATAGGTGATATGCAAAAAAAGACATGCGTTTCATGAAGACCGTTTGAAAAAAAAAATACTGGAGAACGATGTTAGAGAGACTTTTTTTGGCGTAGGGTTAGCGGGAGACGTTTTTGGTCATGCGGGGTTTCCAAACAAATTCTTATACACACAAACATGTACATACTGGAGACGTTCAGTTACCAGGTTACCAGGGATGACCCTCTGTAATAGCCTTCGGCTAGTTGGGTAGCCCTGGCTGTACTTTTTCTACAGCCAAATAAATAAATCAAATCAAAAATTAATTACTTCGCTATAACAATAGATTATCAGAATATTTTCGTTGGAGCCAACGATCGTTTGCCTGGACTTTATCATTATCCATTAAGAAAATGAAGTTTCGTGTTGTTGGGAAATCCTGTAGTTTTCCTACGAAAACATTTATAAAAAGGGCAATACAACATGATGACGTCATCCATATGGTTCCAAATATTGTATTTGAAAACCTTACGTTTTTAGCTACCACTATTTAGTACAAACCCAGTTCTCTCTCACTTCTTTAACCGTAAAGTAGTGCAACGTCCAATTCACTGAAATAACCGCCCCGGTAACCTTACTTGCAGTTTGCAAAGGACTGGCCTCTCATAATTCTGAAATTTTGTCGGATCTGGATTCGTAAGAATTTCGCTCATATTCAGTCACCAGTTCCTTGGGACAATGCTTACGCATAGAAAAATTATTAAAATCCTGTCGTAGTCACTACATGACAATGTACATGTACTACTGATACTAGCAACTACAAGAGTCCGATGTAAACCGACCAGATGGCACCGAGCTAGGTGGCACCAGGCTATAACAAATTGGTGTATGTATCTCACAGTGAAGACAGTGATCGAACACTGACGAATGACAGCGGATGCTGTCTGAGACGTCTGTTTCAAAATTTTATCCAGTTGCTTGAGGAACTAATTTTGGCGTATCTTATTACCGTGGATGCCTGACCTCCATCAACGTATCACAGAGAAGAACACAGGAGTTAATCTAAAGAACACTATCTTATCAAACATCCTCACTTATTTAGACTATCTCATTAAACATCCTCCCTTATTTGCACTAATGTATGTATCAATTCAATATAAAAAGTAGGTCATACCAAACATGTGCGTCATCAAGGAAGAAAAACATACTTACAGCCGTAGAAATAATCTACAACTAGAGTTCGGTGATCCCATACCTTCGCCGAATGGTGTTAACTTAATATGAAAGATGTGTTTGAAAGGTGTGTCATGGCTTGCATACTTAATGTATGATGATGTTCACCTTCAACTAACTTCCGAATGCAGGTATCAATGAAATTACCGTCATTTACAACTTTGGAATCATAGCATTTTCTCACCAATTATGTCCTTATTTACATAATCGATATATCAAGCGGGTTTCCTCTCTATGTCACAGTTCTCAGTTCATATGTCTTGAAGCGCCATGGTGAAAACCACTGCCCACATGTTGGCCCCCAAATCCCAGCCAGTCACACTGTCCATATGGTGTCCTCGTATGTAGGTGTCCTCGTATATAGATCGTCATCCCAAAAATAGCTCATTGAAAGGGAATTTTAACTTAACCTCATAATTGCGTAAACAATGCCCTCATTTGCATTAAATGAATTTCACTAAATCCCGACCAAAAATATATCCTTCTGCCTACGGCGAAGGCAACAAAATGGGAAATTTTTGTTCTACATGTATATTGGCATTTTCCAGAATATATGAAATATTAGGGTTCTGGTCATATTTAGGACCAATTGATATAAGTATTTGGACTTTTCGAAGACCCTTTCTAAAACAACCGACTGGGCGTATTAAAGAAAACATTCGGACAAGATTATGAAGTATACACGTAAAACAGTAAAAAATTTTTTTATTTCATTTCATCATTTTTGGCGAGACACAAACTATTAGAACTTAATTACGGTGGTATGCATCTCCATAAGGCTGTGAAATTCATACAGTAATGCACCTTGTGACATATATTTGAACTGCAGACGATGGCTGAGTTTGTTGGTTGTTGATGCTAGTAACGTTACAAGTTACTCAGCATGTGTTTAGTGCTTTTAGTTTTACTTTGAGATTACTGATGCGGGTGCATGGTTAAGACAATAGTTTATATTGAATGGGGCTTCATTGTAAAGTAATTAGCACAGAGACTACATGTATATTTAGCCTGAAAAAAGGCTCGTTCCTTGCAGTCACTTTCTGATTTCTGCGTGTTGTCCAAAACTACATATCGCTTCTTGGCTCGCATACCAGCAAACGGCGAACGGCCTATGACTAGAGTACGTTGCTCGTGATTGACCAAGCTGTAGTATGCGTCCTTGTCGTTAGGAAGCCCTGCATGCATGCTATAATCGCTATCCAGGAAACCCCTCCTATTGACCAAGATGTAGTATGCATCTTTGTCGTTAGATGACGCTGCATGCATGCCATAATGACTATCCGGGAAACCCCTCCTAAAGTGGACCTGTCCATGTGTCCTGCCCACCCCCGCCCGTGAGTGGACCTGCCTGGTGGCGCCGTGTGTTCTAAACGCGGTTCCCAGTTTTCGTGCCGGACTTGTGCGGATTTTCTGCGGCCAAACTTGCCGGATTTCCCGGGATTTTCCGTGACCGTGTCGCGGCCGGGGAAGCATGCGTGCAGTAGCAGTGCTGTTCATCTCGCTGGCTGTGACTTGGGCAGGTGAGAAATTATAAATTTTTGATTGAAACTTGGTTAAATTTGGTTGAGTTTTTGCAGCTCTGCTTAACTTGTTGACGAACTCATGGGCGGGCAGCATGCCTGCTGTGGACCCCGTCAAATTCTCCCTCGTGGCACAAAAGACCAAGGCAATGCTTCCAGATTATCCCAACACTACCACAGTATCTTACGAACCTGTCAGAAAATTACCAGATATTTGGCCGAATTGGTATTTGTGAGCTTTCCAGACGATATTTTTGCCACTCTCTGGTATATATGCCCTGTGTACAACTTGTTGCATTAACACTAACCATGCCTTCTTTGAAATGCAGCGAGAGTTTCTACATCTTGAGAGAGAATTCTATCCTGTTTTGTAGAATAATCTGTCCCTTGAGACACAGTGTTGTCATACCTTGACAGCTTCCCTGTGATCTAGAAACCTCGCTGTAAACAAGCAATTTTTAATGGTGGCGAGGACAGATATTACGGGCGCCTTTCTATAAACAGCACAGCGTCCAGCTGTGAAGGGGGGTCGCAGAATTTTGTCCCAACTGTTCCTCGTCGTCTTTCCCGCTTTGACAGTCATTTTTTGCACGAAATATATCAGAGCATTGTCTACTCATCCTACAAGGTACGTGTTTTATTTGTGAACGCCCTGAACGTTGTCTGCAAATGCCAAAAAAATGCACTGTGCCGGTGGTGTAGAAACTCAGTCAAAATGTGACCTTACGGGAACCTGCGCTATCCTCAATATATATATAATTTTTTTCCTGTGGTTCCTTGAGTTATTTATCTGGTACAGGACGACACGTCCACCCAGATGTGTTTTCCAGTTGGCCGGAGAGCCGTTGACATGTGTGTGGTTTGGGAGGAATCTGGAGTGAATTTTGTGGTGTGAGGCATGGCGAATGGCCTTATCAATGAACTACTGAGGCTGGGGTTAGAGGTCAGCAGCAGGGGGCTACTTGGAAAAGTGTCTTGCCTCCTTATAAAGGATTACAGAAAACACCTAAGATGGCAAGCTGTAAGTGGCAAATCCCTCAAAGTGTCTAATCTATTTGCTACAGCGACTACTTAAGATGAGATTCATATAAATTTACGCCAATGGCGTTGACCACTTTTCAACCTTTAACGCTACTGCTATACCAAGGAGGTTAAAATCTTACTTTAACCTCCTTGGCTATACTAGTCAAACAAAATTAAAGTCGCAAACTTTTATTGCACTGTCCCCGATTTTACAGTCTTGTTGCCTGGTTTATGTGAGTTTGAAAGTGGCAGTGGCCTTGGATCAAGGTAAAGAATCTGGTGGTTTCATGAGAAATCCATTCCTGGGAGTCATGTCTTGGCAGTCTGTAACCTCCATGTCATGACCCGGTGCCACTGACACCTCTATGTAGGATGTGCCAGCTGTACTAGAGGTCCGGACACTGGTAGACAATGCTGTATACCATTTGTAGCTGAAAACCACTTGGAAAATCACTATGCCAGTTTGTTGTCAAACTTTTTTTTTACTTTGACTAGAGTCTTTGGTATGGAAGTGGATGTCATGTACTGACTTCCTTTCTCATGGCTTCTTTCACTGTTGTAGCACTGTTGGACTGACCAACAAACCGTTTCTGAAGGAAGTTGTTTTGCTCTAAAATCAACACCATTTAAGTTCTAATCCAGTTTCATTTCCAAGGGTCTCACAACATTGTTCAGGATGTAGAACCTCAAGCTTCGTTGTAGACTCAGTTGATCCCGATTCATGAATCCTGACATGAACAATCCGAATCCAGGATTTGCAAATCTGGATCAATCCTGTGCCTGGATTAATCCAGATTCGCAAAGCCTGGTATGAACAGGATCTTACTGGAAGTCTATATAACTATGATTATAAAATCACCACAATGGGTCTGTAGTTGGACCTGTTTCAGTTATTTTTGGCAACTTCATTAAAACAGGTTTCATCTTAACATATCAATGCCTTTGCAATAACCGGTTTCAATTAAAACAATAATGTGGTCCAGCTTATGGCAGAAGATAGCTCGGTGAAAGAGTTGAAAGGAAGGACAGGCATCCTGCACTTAGCTTTATGTCAGCTGCCATCCGGCCACTTGTTGTGTAGAGCCAAGGTGAACAGTACTGGTATTTGCTATCATCAGTAGGAATAAGCTAGCCTGTTCCTACACTTGATTTTTTTCAGGGAAGCCAGTGTAGGAGCCCGGTAGTAATCAGATAGCACCCAGGCTAGGAATAAGCTGTAAAACATGGCATTCGAACTACTATTGACTAGATGTGTCTTTTCTGTTTCTCTCACAAGATGAATTTATTGGAAAAAGCACCTTTGTTTTTGTTTATATTTGTGGGATAGTGTCACATGATTATGCTATATGCTGAGAAAAAAACTTGACAGCTTTTAGTTTTAGTAATGGACATGACTATTGATTTCAAATAATTCCTTTCTTTTGTTCTACCCATGTTATGAAACCATTAATCAAATTCAAATTCAGTCTGATAATGGGTCTAGTTTCAACACCATTGGTGTTACCTTGAAAATGCTGGTCTTTGTTATAAAAACAATGCTCCCTTCAGTTTGTTTACTTTAGCCATTGTTGGAAGTTTTGACAACTTTTCGGCCTTGGCTCTTTGTAGCTGGCCAGATCAAGTTTGGAATGTTTGCTTATTCAAGCAGTAATGATGAACAATAAGAAACCCATTATAACATAACCAAGTAGACGTAATCCTACTTATCAAAAATATTTATTGTCAGTCTTATTTAAATCTTTAGTTTGTTTTCTAGATGTGGCATTTGGCAAGTAAAAAAAATCAACTTTTTAAATTAAGGTTGGATGGGGATGCTATTCGCTATTTGAATTTTTCTGCATTCTTTGTTTTCTGTACTTTTGTTCTCACAATGTTGAACAAACATTGTTAACCTGGGCCATTGAACAAATGGTATCTGTTGCACTTCTTGAAGTCAATGACATGTCTAGATGACTACTAAGCTACCTCATTGCCAGTCTAGATGACTACTAAGCTACCTCATTGCCAGTCCGAAAGTCTAGGTTTGTTCGTTGTCAGACCAAAATAGTCCCTAGTTGCTGGATCAGCTTTCTGCCAGGAAGTGATTGAACCGATCTTGGTGAGCGGTTACACAACTGTTTCCATTAAAGTCTGACTCAAGTTTTCTCCTTGTCACTTTAGTTCCTGTACACATGTCAGCAAACAGCCCTCCCTGCCCTTCAGCAAGACCTGAAGTCAAAATACCGGCGGAATGTTGTGCCCAGACTCCGGAGAACTTGCTGACACGCTTCTTGTAACCTTAACATGTCTGATTATGTTTGTGCTGAAAGATGTTTTTCGTGTGTCCTTCCACTTTTCTGTCAGCAGTTGTACCAAGTTATCAAGGATTTCATGTTACCATTGTACCATTGTAATGTAAGGGTTTCTTGGAGTAGTATTGTAGATGCTTTCTGATCCCCCCCCCCACACAAAAAGGCAGTGGTATGCATTTTGCCTACTCTCCGAATAGAGGTTGGGAGAGAAGATCGTGACCTTATCATATGCCCGTTTTTGTCTGTTGGCTCTCTCTCCCAACCTCTGCTTGGAGAGTGCATTTTCTCATGGTTTCTACACATTGTATTGAGAGTGGATGCATAGCAGGAGGGCCAATGTTCCTCATCTGAAGTTCTATGCCATAACATCCCGATAAACCTAACGTGCACATCCCAGCAACCCCTCGTGAGTCCCAGCTTTGCTTACTGAGTAGAAAAGAGTCTTCCCCACGCGAGCAAGTCAAGAGCCCTACCAGGCCATATGGTTTCTAATGTTTCCGTTTAGTGACAAGAGCTATCGACATTAGGATTGGCTTGAATATTTGGCATGGTTGACTCCTTGCCAGCCCAATAAATATCCCCAGTTTTACGTGAGGTTTCTTCCAGTTAACCCTAGGTTGCAGCAAGCCCCCATCCCCCAACATTAGTTAGTCATTGGTCATTGGTAAAGTAAAAGGAGAGAGGGGTAAGCCTGTAGTGTCCCCAAGAATTTGGACATCTCTACTCTTTTCAATAAGTGTGTTGGATTCTTTAACGTTATTTATGCAGAGGGACTGGCAGTGCCTGGACCCAGCCACCCTCTCATAATATTTACACTTGTCACACTGCCTGTCAATCAACTTGACAAGGGGCAAAGTGGCGTGAGCTCTCCCTGCTCAGTTTCATGTCTCAAGTCTTGGTCTATTGTCACCAGGAGGTCGTGCATGGCGTTGACACGCTGTCTCTCCCTTGTACACCCATTTCCCGCCAGTTTCGCACGTGTTGACTTGGCGTGTGAATTCCTCTCCTTTCCCCCTCTTCCATTGGAGTTGGAGGAAACAACGCGGATACTTTTATCGTCCTGTTGTGGTGGTCATTTCTACCTCACCCCCCAAGAATGCCTTGTCAAAGTTTGTTGCGCGGAGGCTTTGAATAACTGGCTGTGCCGTATACTATCTTGAATACATAGCTGACATACCAGTGCAGTATTCCCAAGTGGACACAATGGACAGGTTTATTTACCCTCTATGGCCCAGGTAACTTGGTACCTGGCCATTGTGATGTATCTTTGAGCACGGTGGGGAGTCTGACCAACAGGTTACAGTCTTTAATCAGTCATATTTGTCCCAGTTGTTCTTTTGTCACCACCAGGGGTCTTTAACCTGAAGGCTGGACTGCTCTCCCTCCTCCCTTGACTTGGAACGTGTCCAAGTTTGCCTCTCGCCCACTCAGTCCTTCAGGAAATGGACGTTTACTAGAGTTTTATGGGTAAAAGACAGCTAATTTTACCATTTAGCTTTCATAGTTTAGTCACTTGATTTATGTTCAGTCAATTTCAAGATTCCTATCCGATTCCAGACTAGACCTCTGGTAGCGTAAAGCATCAGAGAGCCAATGGCAAGGTTTCCTCTACTCTGGGCTGTCTCCAGGACCAGTCCCTCTGTCACAGGATGGAAAGATGCTTCTTACCACGGAAAAAAAATCACTACTTATAACTATATGAGATCAAAGTATATTTTCGTCAGCTTAGAATGACAGATTTAACAGAATTTAACAATGGTGGATTCTGAATGCCTATTGAATCAAATTTTGCCCCAACTATATGCAATGCCTTCCAAGGCCTGCAATAGTTGAACACATAAACTCCACTCCTCCCACAGTGGGGAATGTTGGCTTATTTACCAACTACCAAGATGGCGCCGTTATCTGTAGTGCGCACGCGCACTTCCCGTGACCCCTAGATTTGACCCCAAAATCAAGATGGCGCTGAAGAAAGTCCGCGAACGCCGGGACCTCGCCTGTTTTTCACTTCCCGCACTATAGGAAACCGTTTGTTTCCTTAAATACTGATGATTTGGTATTATATGCGTTCCTACTAGTGAGCCGAGTCACATGTTAAAGCAATCCGTAACGAAAAACTTACTCAAGTACGGCGTTCACGCCGTGACCAGTATGTTTTTTTGTAACGTTAACTTGCGATACCTCCGGCACGGCGCTGCAGTCTCTCCTTCTGAGCGTGACGGTAGACGACTTACCTGTTGCTAATAGGAGGTGCCGAACTGTCTGGGGTTTAGAAGTTATCCTTGACATATTATATATCATACTAACGCTAACCCAGCCTTGTCTCAGTGTTACAAATCAACATTAATTTAGTACTTAGCGAAGTGCAATTGTACATGGGGCAAAATTAAATAAACGTTTGTTTGAATGTTTTGTTCAAACTTTAGAAACAATACTGAGGGCAAACACTAGCATTTTCTACTACAAAAATGTTGAAAGAATGTTCACTTGGAACAAAGTATTGATCAGGACGTCATGGTGTCGTTATTTCCAACGGTTACTGAGTTACATAACTTCGTACATGTTGATGACGTTTTGACCTCCTCCATGGGGAGCGGAGATCAACGGACTCCCTCAGTTGTGTCTTAACTGACAGTAGAATATAGATCATATACAATGTCTCATGTTTGTTCTTCTCTTACACAACTTAGACCTGAGATTTAAAATGAAATAGACTGTGGAATATAGATCATATACAATGTCTCATTTTTTTTTTACACAACTTGGACCTGAGATATAACAACATGAAATAGACAGTAGAATATAGATCATATACAAGGTCTTATGTTTGTTCTTTTGTTTTACACAACTTGGACCTTAGATTTAACAACATGAAATAGACAGTAGAACATAGATCATATACAATGTCTCATGTAAAAATGATGTGTTCTTTTCTTACACAACTTGGACCTGAGATTTAACATGAAAAAGACTGTAGAATATAGATCATATACAACGCCTCATGTTTTTTTTTACACAACAAGTCTTTGATCTTTGTGGTAATAACAGGCTTAGTTTGTCTACAGATACATGTATCTTCTGCTCTGCATCTCTCCTCCATAGTTACATATAAAATTGTCTGATCAATTTTGCTTGCCTAGCAAAAAAAACTTCATCAAAACTTTTATCTTATTTACACATGCAATTCTATCAAAGTCTACCAGGTTTGTTGTCAACTGTTTGCCTGTAATGGAAGTGTGTGGAGCATCTTAGTTGAATGGATCATGGAGGTACTTGTCTGCTTTGAGCCTTGTGCGACAGACGTTTACCTGCGGCTCTTGATTGTAATGGTTGTACGTCTGCGAGGAAGTGCCATCTGGAAGACGTGACGTCGTAGAAGTGTGCCCTCAGCTGTTGGACACAAGCAGACGATATGTCAAGTTAGTAACTAACTACAACATAGGTAATGTTTGAAATTTACTATCACTACACTCTTAGCTCAATAAAAAAAGTCATTAATGTACATTTATGGTCTTTTATTGTTTTACATGTAATTGCCTCCATACAAATATCTAGAAAAGGAGTGCAAACATACAAATATAGGTGTTGACAACTTTAATACAATAAAATACCATCTATACACCGGCTTGGAATTCAGGTGTGTAGTCTGTACTGCATTTTGGTTTGAGCCTTGTCCTTGACACTCCCTCTGCACAGTCTGCAAATCTCACTCAACAGGCTGGAGTGGTTTATCTCCTCACCTGTAACATAAGCATGATAAGTATGAGGTTGACTTGACTTCTTAACTCTGTTTAAGTATCACTAAATACATAAGGGATAAAGAATTTGTGATGACAGTAAGTTAATTAACAAAATTTTAAAAGCAAATGACAATATTAACAAGTTTAGACAGCCAAAATGACAGCTGCATAATGTATGTATACGAAAACCATGTATACATAGCCCATCTTCCACAAATTTACGAATGATATTTGAGAAAAGTATCACAAACATATATTAATGGGTACTATCGTTCTGTTCACTTACTATTTGAGAAGAAAAAAACTTAAATCAGCCCAGAGATCGCGAGAACCAAACCCCTATCGATCAGTGCCGATCAGCGCCCCCCTCCCCCCATTCTTTGACACAATCGTAAAATCGTGACCACTTCAAATTCAAAAACGCGAAACCCTTTTTTAGAACAGTAGAAATGAAAACAAATAACGTGGAAGCATAGCTCATAATACAAGTTACCCTGAACGACCATTTGTTTTGAGCAAAATTGACGCGTACTACAAATAAAAGGATTTTTGTCCGACAAAAACAAATCTAATGTGTGCAAATTACCACAGGAATACATAGCGACCGGGCGCTTCCAACCACGCTACCTCCGAACTTCTAAAACGCGAAACTTTTCCGTATCGCGATATAAACAAAGACACAATGGCGGACTCAACTCGTGACATGTCAAAGAACCAGAGAATTGCTTTTAAATTACGGTAAATTCGGCGAAAATAGTTACATAGACTGGTCTAAAAACGGAGTAAAATGTGTAAATTTCACCCTTACCTGGCGATTCACCTCCCTTTTCGGCCGGGATGCGTGGATTCTGGCGCTCTTTTGAAGCAAACAAAACGAGAAATTCGACTTCCTTTCCCTTCCATGGTGCTTTTTTAGGCGGATATGACGTAGTTTAACCTTTCAACTCGCCTATACGCAGGCGTAGAAGCCAGAATTTTCAAAGAAGGACCGGGAAGCTTGGTGAAATTGTGTGGACGCTCCGTCCGCGGGAAAATGACGTCATGGCGCGGGGCGCTCTCTGATTGGCTAAAGTATGGTTGGTAGATAAGCCAACATTCCCCACTGTCCCAACAATGAGACACATGCGTAGGACTTTGTCGTACGTTACCTCCGAGGCCATAGAAATGCTTGACGTACGACGTGCAGGCCGATACACAGCCAGGGAAAAAGGCGACATATGTGTCCAGAAAATTTTGCCAGTGTGTATCGGGTCTTAGTAAGTCATGGTTGTAATATAAAAAGAGAAGGTCACATTGTCTCTTGACATCCAGCTTGAAGGAATGTCCTGTACAGGAGTGATTAGTCTGCTAAATTGTGTTTGGAGTAGTCAGGGCACCAGACGCTTCAAGTGGCTCCTTCAAGGTCTGCTTGTTGTGGTCTCCTTCAGGAAAGCTTACCCCAGGAACAAGCTATCCGCTTTGGAGCAACAGCCATTAGGCCTGTGTAATGACGTTGTGGGCAGGGCATCCTCTTGACCTCCATTTTTGGAGAAGAAAATACAACGACAAATTCTGCAACTTTAAAAGAAACCCAAGCAATAGTCAATTAATCTATTTAGCCATTTCTATACATGATGAGTTCAAACAACACACACAATGTATAGCAAAGTCCATGATGAAGAAATAAGACATTGTTGTGATGTAACTGGCTGGAGTTTTTGTAGGCTTGCGAAACTAAGGGGATCATTGTACGGCACGCTAATTTGCGCGGTTTTATAATCCCAAAAGTATGAAGTTATTACGCAAATGTGCTAAATAATGTTAGCAATTCACTAAATGTCACTACCATAAAGAATTCTTTTTTTTCCCTAATATTGCTTTAGTTGCCTTTAATAAAATGTGCAATTGTAACAAAACAAATAGTATATTGACAAACTATGACATTGATTTTTTGGTTTGGTTCCAATTTTAGATGAATCATGTTCTTCAGGCCATTTGAGCAGTTATACCCAAGGCCTCTTATCTTTTGTTGCTGGGTATTTTTGAAGACCAGTGTTCATGTGGATGTCCTTGGCGGCCTTGGCCTTAGATGGTGAAATGGGCGAGACAAGTTTACAGTTGTGGACTTTCCTGTAATTTGGATGCATTGATGGGCTGGCGGCAGGAAAAAAGGTTTAGGGCCTTTTCGCGTGACAATTGTTGCCAGGCTAGTTAACTTTATAGTACGACTTGGCTTCAGGTTGAAAGACTCAGACGCTTATCGTTATCAAATCATACACGCTGGTTCATACAAACTGACTTTTTTACACATCTGACTGGAGATGTTCAGATTGCATGTGTATAAGTGATCTGGCTGTAGTTACTATCCTATGTTTACAAGCCAGGAAGGTAGCTTTGTAACTGAGATGGTACTGATCCTTGAATTGCTAGGCTTTTTATTACAAAGGTTTTTAACAGGAAACAGGCTCTTATGAGCTGTTGTTTTGGACATAACAGCTTGCTTGAGTTGTATAGGTGGAGATTTTAATTACATGTTGTTGTCAAAGCTGGTAGAGAGGGAAGAGTACTTTCCAGGGAGCTGACATGTCTCTGGGATACCCTGATGTCCTGGGAGCTTCAACACAGCAGGGGGAGAGGACCTCTGCAAAGTTGTTGGGGACATTATGATTTCAGTAGACTACCTGTTTGGTGAAGGCAGAGCCTGGAACTGAAACAGGTTGACACTCAGGCTATGTTCAAACTTCATAGTCTTCTTTAGAAACTGTCTTCCCTTTGAGGGACTCGGGAAGGAGTCTATGCCGAAGGAAGAGGGAAAAAAAATAAGTATGACGGTAAAAAATGGCACCATTTAAAAGTATGAACTACAGAAGACGTACAAAACAGCTGAACTCTTATGTCTGCTTGAAAATTAACTTTTGACTGTTGAAAATAGTCTCAAGGTGAACTGGTAGACAATATCTCATTCATTGGGCTGAAGTCCTCTGTTCCTGCTCTACTATTCTCTAGTATCAATTTCCGATGTATTTGTAGTCGTCTGCTACTAGTGACTAAGTGAGGTACTGTATAGCATTCTTGGAATATGGATGTGTCAACAAGCAGCTGAAATTGAAAAAGCTGGGACAGACAGGACGCATACATGCTGATAAACATGCTTATAATTTATATAAAGGCTCCGTGTTCAACACAGACATACCGGAATCTCCCAGGGTTTTCACTGGAACTTTGTGTAAGACTTGCTAGTGTGGTGCACAGGGCGCTCTTTTGTAGGTAAGTGGCCATTCTCCCCCCTACTGTTCTAGGAAAATAGTTTGTCCCACTAGGGAGCTGGTCCGTCCCAGATTCTTGGTCGGCTCCATGGTGTGCTGTACACAGCTCCAGTTGGTGCAAACTGAAAACTGCAACCAAAACACAAATTTCCCCCCATCTACACTCCCCCGGCCAGCAACATACAAGCACATCTACATGCATCTATTATAAGTAACATTAAACTTTGATATTCATGGAGGAAATGAATCAAATCAGGCATTTTCTATGATGTTATCATGAAAAGATGGAGTGACTGCATTCTCGATGTGATGTTACTTTTCATTTTTCCGAGCTGCAAAAAAGGATTACTGTAAACTTTTCAACTATGGAGATATACACATAAAATAAATACCTCTAGAGGAAGTGCCATATTAGCCTAATGCGCCAAAGTACTTAGGTAAGGTGTTCATTGTTTCCCAATCACATTATTGGCCGACAGCTGGGAAGAATGTGCGAGTTCTTTATGGGCTCATTTGTAGGTGCTTTGTGCCTGTCCTCTTCTGTCTGTCACGGATCGCTGGATTTCTGAACTCCACACAGTTGGGCTGAGGATTTTGGTAAACATGAAAGCATGTTTATTGTGCTTTGCATAGAATCGCTGTTGGCGTTACAAAATCGGAATAGAATTGTACAGTTTTGCATTAGAACAGCTACAGTAATTGCAAAATGTAGTAGACCGATAAACAAAAAGTTCCTTACATGTTTATGTGAGGAAAGAAAACACATGTTACTGTGTATCCATACCTGTTTTCTGGATCTATTTTGTATCATCTTGTGACTTATGTATGAATTGTACATACTCTAAAAAGTACAAGAGCATTGATGGACTATTTGATGTACGATAAAATCATCTATTTTGTTTTGGTGACATGTTCCACAATTTAAACTTTGTCAAATTGATTTTGATGCAGGCAGTGGATCATTTAGCTACAGTACTGTAAATGTTGAAATGTTTGCGATGGTTAAATTTTCATGTTTTTTACAGTAATGCTTGATTTGTCTTCCGCCTGCGTACCCCCTTGTTTCAACCATGAGCTAAAAACCATTGCAAACACTTCATTTTCTCTCTACTGCAAAATCAAATCTTCCCAACAGTTTACTGTAAAAAATGCATTTAAGTTTGCATGGTTTTTATTTCGTGGAGTGTTCGCGATGGTTTTATTTTTATTTTAAGTTTGCTTTTGAAACAAGAGTAGTCAGGGTGCGAAATACTTTTTTGAGCTAGGTTGCCCGGCGGGCAACCTGGGGGAAAAGCTAGGTTGCACATCAAAATTTCAGGTTGCCCCACCTACATTCACCATTTGCGGTGACATTAAAAATGACATCTTTCGGGAGTGATATATTGGGATTTTCGAAAAAAATTGGGCATAGGTTCCCCGGCTGGCCCCTATCCGGGGGCCACGGTGCCTCAAGTTCAACAAGTTGAAAAATACACAATGGTATTTTTTTTACTTGGAACAAGGCAAGTAATGATTCACATAACCTTGAATGATAAGTAAATTAGATAACTCTAAAACTTATCTATTCACTAACATCCTGGAAAGTAATTTGAAAAAAAAATATTCATGCAAACTTATATACTCAGTCTGTCAGAAGTAAACACCAAAACAGTACAGTATTTCAAATCAGTTTTGTATATTTTTTTTTACAACAATACAACAACAATACAACAACAATAAAGAAAAATTACTTAATTTTGCCCCTACAAATAAACTAGTAACTGTGTTGGAATCATTATCAAACTTTAATGAACCTGCAGTGTCAAACTCATCTACATGCCAGAGTAGTGTCCTCATTTACATGAGAAAGTACCTCATTCACATGAGACAGTACCTCATTTGTATGAAAGAGTACCTCATTTGCATGTTTGGAAGACTTGATGGGTACACCCTCATGCAACAGTACCTCATTTACATGAGAGTACCTCATTTGCATGAAAAGTAGCTCATTTGCATGTTCAGGAGACTTCAAGGGTACACCACATGGTGACCATGTTGATTTGCCGACACTGCCGACGGCAGTTTATTTGCCTTTTTCCAGCGCTAATTTCACGATCTATGAACAGGTTTGGATGGCTTACACTGCTCTAAAAGTCGAATTTCAAGGAGTATCAGGGCCCTTACACACCTGTCAAATTCACCGTGTAATGGTTGTGTACATGGGTTTCAGGGATCACCGTGTCCGGTCCTAGATTTTTTCTTACACACCTGGACCTGGAAAGTGGATGGGAATTTACGGCACCCTTACACTTGACGTGTAGTGGAAAATGGATTACAAAAGGATGGCAATTATATACGGCCTTTCGTGCATTCTAGGTGACAATTACCTGTGCATTACTGACGTAAAATTATGTTCTACTGGTAGAAAGCGGAACAAAATGGCTTGAATTAACGTGATCTAATTTCCATGAGTATATTAAAGGGGCCATCTGCTACAAGCGAGATAGAAGCGTTTCTACCAGCCGCAGATCGTCCGTCCGAACAAAATTAGCGTTCCAATATGTTGAATGTCGTTTATTTTGAAATCCACCTAGGTCGACAAGAAAGGTCTCCAAAAACACTAATATCATGATTAGTGAGGCTGGGTTTTGAACGTGCCAACATTTCCAACGGGGAACCGCGCGGGACACCGCTAGATCCAAACGACGGTCGCGATCGTTCTGAGCTGGGCGACATTTATATCGCTCAGAGACCCCCGCCCGCCAGAGACCCCGCCCGCCCTGCTGAGGCCCTCGCCCGCCCTGCTGAGCCCCCCGCCCGCTCAGGAACCCGCGCCCGTTCAGGAACCCGCCCTGGCCCGAAAGCCACAGCTGATCATGAAATATACAAAAGGCGGTTAACTAGGATATGAGATAATCTCATAACTTTTTTCCCGACACGAAAACCGATGTCCAAATGCCCAATGATAAAACATTCAAAGCAAAATGAGTATTATACTAAAAATCACAGACCCTCTTGTTTAACGAAGTCGATACATAAGCGGCTCTATCTGATGTATAGATAACATGCGCTACAGTTCCATCACAGTGGCAGACCTAACCCTACAAGTTGATTTGAAATGTACTGTTGTAGAATAGTCATTTTCTTGGTGTGAATACAAACATTCAGTTTATTGCTTTGGTTGGATGTGTATTGTGTTGTCTGGTGCGTTTTTTCTTAGACAGAAACCACGAGCGCCCGGCGTTCAATGTTCTTCATTAGAAATAGGTGACCCGATTCAGCGTGAAGTTATTCGTTAATTATAAACAAGATGTACTATTAAGCTTTACATTGCAGTTCGAATGCTTATTGAGTTTAATTGTCTGTCCAGCGCAGTGTTGATATGCATAATGTTATCTACAAACTGAATGATATGCTTTTTTGTCTGAACAAAGGAAAGCTAATGTTTATAAATGTTTTGATTCTGGAAAAAAGCAACCCATGATGTCAGCTAGCCGCGGCGACTCTGGTGGAAAGGCTTATTTTACTTGTAAATCAATATTACATTGTCTTCCTCCGGAACACTATAATGATATACAAGCAAACTACGTCTTACCATTGGAGTCGCCGCGGCTAGAGGTCAGCTTATGCTAACAAGTCTTCACTGGGCGTCCATATTTGGCCATGCAAATAATCGAACCTAATATGATGAATACTTGGGCAGTAGAATAAGACAATCATAGAACGGAACATTTAGCCTTGTGTGGCACGTCTACACCCCCAACCCAATTTCAGTGTTTAGCAGAAATATATTTTCTTTGTTTTGGAATAAGACAGTTTGTCTCAAACCCACGGTTAAATCATACAATTGTGGTTCTAATGGTATACGACGTAACGTCAAAACATTTTCCCGACACGAAAAAACAAAATGAAAAGCAAAATGTTTGGATTTTGTTTTACAGTCTAGTAGATGGTATACGGGTAGATGAACAACAGGCCATGGTCTATCTGTTTCTGAAATCTACGAGTTGATGCAAGGACATTATATAATGTCCTTAGTTGATGTGAACAAGGACATTATATAGCCTCCTTGATGTGAAGCTGTGCTTTTGTGAAAATGTGCCTGTTGTAAAAACAATTATCAGTTTGATGTGTTATGTGCTGTATGTTTTTTTTCTAAGACAAAGGTCATAAACAATCTTATTTTTCTGTATTCATTTTGTGTATAGACTGAGGTGCTTTTTAAAGTCACATAAATCTGGACTACAGTGCGTATCACTTTGATAAGAAGAAAGATTAACGACACACGACACACACGAATTACTATCAACATAGGCACTAGGTCCGTGTCTCCGTGCTAACTTCCTTGGTACAATACACACACACACACATGTTCATCTTGCAATGAATGGTGTCCATAGCTTTTTAGTGATATTTTTTCTAAAACATGTTATATCTGGACTCGATTTATTCAATTTATGTCGCTAGTTATATAGTCGATAGTACGATTTACTTACAACGTTACTTTGTACTGCTAACGAACCTATTGCTTTTTCAAGCTGTTGTCGATAAGACACAGCCGCATGTTTTTACACCTTCCCTGGCAGGTATTGTGTAACTGTGAAATACTAGTAATCAGGCCGTTCAAAGCTAAATGTATACAATAGACATACCTGGCGTTTCACAGGTAATTGTGTCTATGTCCATGCAAATTATGTAAAGGAATGTATAACCAATAGCATTGCTTCTGGGACGTGATTTAAAAACCAGGACCAATCAACGCTCCTGTTATAATTTTCAAATATTTCAGTTGGCATTTGAGAAGTCCGTGTGGTTGTGTGCAGATGTGTGCTGTCGCTATCCCTGTGTCTGGATACTAGCGTGGGTTCTATCCAGCGATGCCCGGGATTATTTGGAGCTTGGTTACTATTCTACGACGAGACTGAGACAAGGGGCTTGCATTGAATGCAGAACATCGCGGCATGGAGCTACATTTCCGACGTCCTTGTAAAGCACTACAGCCCGGACTTTTGACTACATATACGGCTTTGCCCCGGACTTTTTGTCGGATGAAGAAATTACAACGGCGTGTCCGTCTGGATTGTGGAACGAACCTCATTCTAATAGGCCTATAGAAGCGGCAAATCATACGGACTAAGCTACCTCGACAGGCTAGGTTTCAGTACGACACTTCTGCGCCACTCACGCCCAGCCGAGAGCAGATGACGACGTCTTCTAGAAGCTACAACAAATAGACGCTGGCATTTCAAAGGACTACCCGAACAATCTCAATCCGAACAACCGAAGAGCCGGTGGTTAACGACATGAATAAAATGAGACATCTTTGTTAACACTGATAATCGATATTTCAGACGGAATAAATGTGGCGTTATCACGATATTGATAAAAAAACTGAGAAATGTGGAAAGAGGGGAGGGGGGCAAAATCCAGTAAAAGGGGGGAGGGAGGCAGTAGCCTTGAAGCCGCTTTCCATGACAAAAGAAATATTGAAGGCGTAACCGGGTGGATGCGGGGGGATAATTAGGTGATAATTGCCGCTAAATTATGCACATCACATCGCCACACGGACCATTACACGGTGAATTTCCTGCTATACCGCACAGCCGCACTCCATAGGCCAGAACCCGGGGAGATAATGAGGTGATAATTGCCGCTAAATTATTCACATTACATCGCCACACGGACCAATACACGTTGAATTTCCTGCAGTGTATGGTCATTTCAAGGGTATGTGTCCGGGCGTGTAAGGCCCTTTAAACGTCCTATACACGGCAGTGGTCCATTTCCGAGAGAATCTAGGGAACGTACAGGACCGGACGCGCAACGTAAACAGGTCCGAAACCCCATGATTCTGACGGAAATGCAGAATTTCCATGAACGTGTAAGGCAATTTCTGACCCTGAAATTCGGCTTTCCGCGCAGTGTTAGAACAAAAAGGTGTTGATTTCTGTGTTTCAATTGAAAATTTACTGAATTTTATGAAAGTGACACTGTTTTTGTGAGCTTACTCGGCTCAAATTGGGTTCTCAGGCTTCATAATCTTGGGTTGCGCACTGCGCTAGCTGCGTGTGGAAATTAGTTGCGCCAAGCAAAATGTGCTTGCGCGGCGCAAGTGCGCAACCGGGTATTTCGCACCCTGGTAGTACTACAGTCATAGGTGGGCGTTCGCACTGAAGAATTTGCGACGAAAACCACAGCGCATTTCTGCATTTACAGTATTTTGGGTACTTTCTCTTGATGGCTATTCTTGGTTCTAACCCTTCATCCCTCCATTCTGCAGTTTTGTCCTTGAAAGGTGCTTAAACAGTGATAACATTCTGCATGCCTCAGGTTGTAGTTTACTTAGACAAACACAACTTGATCCATGGTTGCCCTTGATTTTCTAATCGCCCCGGGGCCTATTTGTACATAGGGTGGGAAACAAGACATTAGTGATACCATGTTAGAACAGGAATGTAAACACAGCTCAGGCTCAAGGTGGATGGCTCCCAGAGACCCAGACTACCTATACAGGCATGCCAGGAGGACTGATGTCATACCAGACTTTTCCTCGCCATACAATTGTAAATCAGAAATAACATATCATTGATGTCCTTTCTCCAAATTTTGCAGTATAATGTAATGTATACCTTGTAATGCTATACCTAGTGCAATGGCCTAGTGGGTAGAGTGTTCGCCTTGCATAAGGTAGGTTGTGAGTTTGATCCCCGACCGGGTCATACCAAAGACTTTAAAAATGGTACATATTGCTTTCTCTGCTTAGCACTCAGTATTTGGGAAAAAATATGGAAGTTAAACGCACACCACTACCAGTGGGCCAGCCCCCTGCTGTAGTGATTGCACAAAGTTGTGTGGCCCAAGGGCTACTGAAACGGGGCAGGAAGGAACTTTGACTTTGACCTTGTCATGCTATCACAGGTAGGGGTGGGGAAAGACTGCTGCTAAGAAAATGTCACCAATCAGTTATGTATCCATGAACATCAGACCACATCTTGATGTACTGTACATATGTCTTGCAATGTTTTCAGTTCCTGTGTATCATGACAAGAACACTACGGTACTTACTTGTATTACATGAGTAGCCAGGTTCATTCAACCTGATGCAGTAGCCTTTATTTGCACTGCACACTTCATATGTGTACTTCTAAAGTATACCTTGTCATGCTATGACAGTTTAGCAGAGCTGGCCTCTGCTATCTATAGTGTATGTGTCTATCACAAGGTTATATATCAATGGTAAGCCTCTTTGCGCTGTACCCTATAGTCTGTAGCTCTCCCTGAAAGTCAGCAAGCCCAGGGTTTCTCCTATGACAAGTCTGTCTCCTACACAACCGTTTGTAATGTTGAGCACCATTTTTCAGCAGACATGTCCTGTCAGGTGTGTTTACTCAAAGTGATGATATCTTAATGAAGGCACCCTCCTTATCTAGGGTTAGAAGCTCTTCTCTGATAACCCCCTTGTCCTTCTCAGGGGCATTGATGAATGCCTATGACTCCACAAACAGGTTCCACAAAACAGTGGGTATCTTTGGTGACTCACCAACAGAATATACTGTCAAATGGTGGATGGCCACTCCTATGAGTATGATTTTTGGCATATCATACAAATTGAAGACCAATAGAAAAGTACACATGTATATATCATATAATTTGTGCCACTACTTGTTGGGTCTTACGAAAAAGGTTCAGAAAAAGGAGATGGTTATTGGGAAATCAAATATGACTTTGGTGAGAAAAAAAAGCCATATGCCATGTCACAGTGACCTTTGCTTCTTAGTTGTTGGCTTTCTTTACCAGAGTTTACTAGGTCCTTCCGTGTTGTTGCGATTTTGATTAAATCATAGCTCCTCCTGAAACTTTTAATAAATCGGGTGTAGAGAAGTGTATCATTTGCAAACAGGTGAAATAAAAGCTACAGTCCTAAAAAGAGCTTGCCGGCAGACAAGATATAGACGGATAAGATATAACTGAAGTGTGCTGCAAACATTTTCTTGAGGTATTTCAAAGTCCACAAAATTTCGAGTGGCGGTGGTGGCGCCTTGTCACCTGTCCCCCAAACACACTTATCTATTCTTGTTGACATGCTACACATTTCCAGATACCAGTATTTACCCAGAGCTCATGACATGAGAAATGTTCATTATAAACCCAAAGGGACAGTCTCTAAAGTTCGGCTGTTACTTTAACACAAAATTATATTGTTTTCAATGGTTTGGTAATAGTAGATGAAGGGAAATGATTGTTTCAATTATTAGTGCTCAGTACAGAAAATGTATTAGCAGGTGTAAGAATTGTTTATGTGAGAGAGCTTGGTAGCTTGATAAATTTTTGCTTTGAGATGACATGCAGTCTTATGAGATGACCCTGCCCGTTCTTGTGAGCACAACAGGTGTCTGATTGTACAGGTGTTTAGTTTGTTCTGCATATTGTTTGGGTGGTCCAGATTTAGGTCAGGTATGCACCTTTTGTTTGTGGCCATCTAAGGCCTAAAAACATTAGTTATGTAGTAGCTGATATGATCGCTGTAGATGTGACAAACAAAACAAGTATGGTCATAATGGTGTAAATTTTTGTTGTTGAGTATTTTGGAGACCTGTCAATGATGAAGATAACTGTTGACTAGGTATTATAGCATCCTTTTGTATCCATTTTGCAGATCATTGTTCTGGATGGTCCCAACATAAAAGGTCCTGAATCTGAATGCACATCTGGCTTCAGGCCTTACTGGCTCCTGAATAAGGGCTATTCCATTTGAAAATCTTAGCAGGGGACAGTTAAGAAAGTTTTACTCCTTCCTGCCCCTTCTCAGTTTGTTTTTGAGTTCCATACATTGTGTACGAAAAATGCTTAGCAACTTCCCAAACGGTTTGAATATTCTAATATTTGTTCTATTGTTTTATTGATCGTACAATATTGTTGAATATGCATGACTTTGGATGACTAGCATATAATTATAAATCTGTGATTTGCTTTAATTGATGGCATACTAGCCCCACCTTTCTGTCCACACGCATACCAAGTTTGTATGAACTGACTTTCAATCTACTCTCCTAGTCTTGCATTGAGAACCTGAATGAATCCAGGTAGGCAACTGCGAGGCCAACTCGTAAATATACCACAATTGAGAAGCGAACCAAAGACCCAACAAGAGTCCGTAGGACACAATTCTCCGTGAAGTATTTATAGTATGTACAAGTATTGACCCACAAATTGCATCTCTGCTCAGTCCAAGTAGTGTTGTAGAGCAAGTAAAGAAAAAGTGTTTGTTTATCTTTTTCTTTCAATACAGGAGTGGTCAACCTGCTGAAAAGTATGTTTTTACAGCATGGCACAGATGGGATCTAGAAATTCCGGGAAAAGTCACAAAGTTAGATCTAGATGGCCCCTTTTCAATTATCAACGAACCATTCAGCCTTACAACTAAGATGTATCAGAAATCACAAATATGCAGTAAATCCTCTTTCCACAATTTATTGCAGGCGGGCAGCCTGATCTATAGCTATCAAGCTATTTGCAATAAAAAAAGGCTAATTTATATTATCGTAACATTTCACGAAGGTCAAAGGTCACCGGATCTAACCACCCGGAAGTGACACTGGCGCGCGCACTTTTCTGAGAGATATTTCTCAACAATCTTTCATCCCCTGTGTAAACTTTTTACATTGTCACAGTCTCCGTATTATAAACTACAAGTGTGGTAAGTTTGAAGGTCCAGAGATTTGCCATTTTCACACTGTGCGTAAAAATACATCGTCCGTCCCGTGCGCACATACTGTATGCGAGTTGCGAGGGACAAGGCATACTTAATACACAGACTGGAGGTCACTCGGCACATGTTCGCAGCTAAAACTCACAATTCCCGTTGCCGCATTGGTATGTAACTTGGTATATCGTTTCCTAGGTTGCGTGTGGTGATGCACGTTGTCTATTTTTCAATGTAACAGTGACTACTTGATCACAGCAAGTAAGGAAGATTTGTACACCGTATCTGCCTGAAGTATTCTAGTCATGCATAACGGATTATAACATGGTCCCTATGGCAGGGCAGTGGGACATAGCATTAATTATAGGGGTGCAATTACGATATTGGATTGACGTTTAAAGTAGTTATGGTGTAACAAAGCTATTGTGCATCCCCACGCCAAACCAGGCAAACGATATGCCAAGTTACACACCAATGCGACGACGGGATCGTGAGTAATAGCTGCGAACGCGCAAACAAATGCGTTCCCAATACTCCCAGAAGGAGGTCATCCTCCTTCCCGGAGTAATAATGAAAGCAAGTGGCACAGACACCCAGTAGTGCGAAGGCCTTTGAAGGCACCTGTGTGGAGAATAAACAGCCTACCATAATCGCTATTCAGGGCCCTCTAATTATGTGTAGATTGCGACGTTGTTCCTAATTACTGTAATTGTACAGAGTCAACAGAGGTTGATGAGGTGACTTCTGAAGGCCGGAGCTGAATCTCACAGGTGCCAGTGGAACTGAAGGGGACATTGTTCTGTATTCTGTGATATGATTATGGAGCGTTTCAGACTTTGAAAATCCACTCTGTGAACGTAACAATGTAAGCAACCGTTTTACATGCACTCAAGACTGCCTAGATCTACTATGTCGGGCCTGGAATAGTTTGCCTAGAAGTTTCTTACTGTTATGTTACACTTTTTTAAGGTATGATTATGAAAATTATTTCGAAATGTTGAAAATGAATTGAAATACTCTTTTGGTTTCATATGTATGTTTTCTGATGTGTTTGAATGTGAATCATTTGATAGTCAAGGAACTGCCATGTGGTGCAACACACCAGCACTGAAGTACTTAGTAAAGAGTTAGAAAGTACAAGCTGTGTAAGCAGGGCTGGAGGTGATGCCCAACCCAACTGATGCTTGATAGGCACATATCATCGACTGTGGCTTGCACTATAGTCCTTATAACCACAACTGACTAAACAGTCAGGTTTTGTCAGACAAATTGAAACATGCATTCCAGCCTTTGATGATAAGACGTCATGGCGGTAGGTCCAGAGTGATGATGGTTTGATTACTACAAGTGCTTACAGCTGCTGATTTGTCCTTCTGTTTTGGCCTCAGGGTATCTGCATTTCTTCTTGCTAGAACATGAATAGATAAGATGAAGAAATTAAGGATTTGATGATAAATGTGTGTCTCAAGAAGTGGTTAAGTAGTCTGCTTTGGATTTGTTATAAAGACAGAAAGGCTGAGACAAATGAAGGAATGCAAGAAAGAAATCAAGAAATGAAGAAAGATAGAGAAACATGTTTGAAGAATAAAGAAAGAATGAAAAGGCTCTGACACGAAAAGAAAACACAAGATTGCAAGTGGGGCAGGCTTTGTACGATTGCCAATATCCTGCTCTCCACAGTGACAAGTGCCCATCAAGTCTTTAGGAGGTTTATTTTTCCAGCTAGAACATCAGAGGATGAGAGGAGATAATCCTCCTCCTTGGATTAGCGGGCATTGTTTGCCAGATCAGGGCTAATCCTCTACACCTGTTCACAAAGTAGCGGTTCTCTACACTCAATTGTCCAACTGTGATCCTGTGGTGGGAAAGAAATGATTACATTATGGACCAGGGGCCAACTAGGTCACCACAAGGAAATTATCAAACAGTTACCAACTGTTTTTCGTTGCCATGTGATAAGTCAAAAGCATTTATGAACATATTAGATAATTTTTTATACCAACTGTTGATTAATCTATATACTTAGGCCAGGACCACCTGGATACTCATGTGTAGTTATGATTTGGTGTTTCATCTAAGAAGTTGATTTCATTTTTGAATATGTACTGTAACTATGAGTATATCCCACATATATACAATTTGTTTACCTGGGAAAATGTTTCTGCCTGCCATTTCCAACAATGTTTTGAACCCAATTATTCTTGATCCACCATTGATGTAAAAATTGTAGCAAAGTATAGAAAGGTTGATCCAAAAGATTTCTTCTGAAGAAGTTTGATTTCTCACAGCTTATTGGTACAAGTGTCATTTTTATGATAGAAGGCATCTAGCAATGTACTTTATCTCTATAGAAATATGTGCAAAGTCCTTTGTTGGGTCTCAATGCAGCTTGCCTTCCCCCTAGGTATTCTTTTGAAATTTTTGGCAGCCTAGTGCAGCATAGTTAACCTCCAGCACTGTAGCATTTCAATTAATGAAAATCAATTTGGTACTGTACGACACCCATAGAATGCTAAGGCCCCCATTCCTCTAGACTGTGATCTTGCTGTAACATTGATTGAATTTGTGTAATACTTGACTTCATAATTGGAATATCATGCAAATGTAAAGATATGACCGAAACAACAACAAAACACACAAAGCGTAAAGAGATACTTGTCTTTTATCTATGAAATTTGTAGCCTGGATGCCAGACCCCCAAACTCTGAAATATCTATCGTGATTTGTTGTGCACTCTGTCAAATGTTAGGTCGCAGCGCAGTCGCCGCCCTATTGGAATGGGGGCCTAAAGAGGATAGCTGGGGTTCTGTTGTGGAACAAAGAATCTGGTCGCACTGCCTCCAGTTTTCCACTGCTTTAACACTCTGAATGCTTGTTTGCTTTACGTTAAGATAACATTGAAATAGTACAAATTTCTTTCTACTAATTACCTGTAAGTAGTGGCATTGAAGTGCATTTTATCCATTGAAAGATGCCGTAAAACTTCAGGCCTGGAAAAGTGAGAGACAAAGACTTTTTATTCCTCATAATCAAACTGTCTTCAGCAAGGATCTGTGTACTGTTGTATGTCACTGGTGGCCCTCAAAACAAGCATTTGTGTTTCAGTGTATTTTACACTTCTTCACTTATTGTGATGAAAATCTTCTCTATATTCAACAAGTGCTATGTTTGAGCACAGTTTCAGACAATGTAGAGGCGTGCCTGCCATCAATTTCAAAATTAGAGTCACTGGAAATACAAAGAGTCACCAGGAGTATGTGCCTTTGCTTTTGCTGTAGTTCTTTTTCATACTTTGCCCATGATTTGTATTTTGCCAAGTGTGTAAGAAGAAGCTGTAACTGACTGGAACTTCAGCAGCAGCCATACCTCTGCACATTTCAGAATCTTGATGAAGAATTTCAGAATCACATACAAGATAAAATACATTTTTGTACGGTCCATTAGTGACTGATACTTGATATGCAAAACAACATAATCATCCCCAGAACTGGGGTGAGGATGACTCACATTGTATCTCATCACCATTTCTGTGTGCCCCTCTCCACTCCTATAGATTTACAGTATCAAGTGTGGAAATGTCCCATAAAGAAGAGCCATTCAGGGCCTGTGTAGCCATGATGTTTTGATCAAGATCTCATTTCAGATAGCCCCCACCATGGGTTCTGATCCAGATGGAGTGTGTTATGTGTCTGTCTCCTCCTGTTAGCTGGACCAGGTCTGTTCTGTGAGCTGGCAAGTTTTATAGCCAGCACCCAGGAAGGTGTCTTCCCTTGGGACAGGCAGTTTATCTCCTGTAAAGAATTCATGAACTGTTTTTGGTGGGTCACTTCAGGTCCACTTGAAGTTGGCATATGGAACATCATGAATCTTTCCTGGCTTTAGGGTCCTCTGTTGGTTACCATAGCAACCAAGGGAGTTGACATAGAGTAGAGGGATCCTTTTGATAGTGACCAATGCTAGTAGTGCTAGTAGTGGCTACTGATAGTCTAGTAGTACAGTAGCCAGGTTACACTAACTAAGGCTGAACAATTTGGAACTTCTTCTGATTCTGACATTTCTGTTCTGAAAGTTTGTAGAATTGTGTTTGTATACCGGGACAAAAATTAGCCATACTACCACAATTCATGTGTCAACAGGTTTTGCCTTTTAAAAAGATTACTACAGTATTTATTATTTACTATATTTTTACATATAAATACATACTGTTGACAAATTCTCTAATGCATTTGTTGCCATTTTTGTATGTACGCTGCTCATGTGATAAAGAAAACGTGTGTCATTTAATATGTGTGATCGAGGAAGCATAGCATGCTGTGTATATCATGGCACCAGAATGAAGTAAAGATGAAAAGAGTTCCCCACTGCTCCAGCTTGTCTATTAAAACCAGCAGTGACCTCCGCACCCTTAGTGCTCTCTTTGAGTCCTGTGGTCACCAGAATGACACCTCCGATGACATGGACAGTGAATTAAGCTCAATCGCAGGGATGCTGTAGACATATAGGTCATGACATTTGACATATAGGTGTATCTCTTGGCAAGAGCTACAACTTTACATTTGCCGAAAAAAATGAACGGGGAAGGATAGCATGTCAAAACTGCATATATGTAAAGGTTTCCCTCATACTGATCTAATTTGAATACTTTAATTCACCTTATCTCCACGGTAGCAAAATTTCACTGTACGGAAAATGGACATTTTCACAGAACTTAAACTTCACGATGGCAGCAAGTGATTTACAGAACGGATGTGTGAATTAGATCATAAATAATAACAGTTTTTTCATGGTGATGATAAGTTCACGGTGCAGAGGTGAACATAAAGTCATAGTGAAAGAAACAAGAATTACAGTACCAAGAACTACGTTTTCAACAACGAAGAGTAGCATCTCACAAACATGCTCCCAACAACATCTACAACTTGATTTCAGGAGGTGTGAAGTTTTCCTGAACTGGAAGTATGGCCTTTTTGTACTGCCAGTCTGCAACCCATTGGTGCTGAGGCTGTGTGAGGGAAGAATATTCAAGTTGAACCCTGAATACCAGTAGTTCCCACAGGGTGCGGGCCTTTCAAGTTGGAGACTGGGTCGGGAGGTGGTCAAGCTTTGTCACACTTAAAATGCTGCAAACAAGTGTCAGCTGGCAGGCTAGCTTTCCTCTGTACCATGCCAAGTTTCTGGTCGAGTGTATATACAAAAGATACTCTTGATGGCTCTTGAAGTTTAACTTGTTTACTTTTCTTTTGCTCATGTCCCTTTACAACAATGATAAGGAAATGACCCTCCTGCCTTAGTTGGATAAGCTGGCCTTAGTATCAGCATAGTAATGATATTTGTCTGAGCATTTGTTGTTTCTTTCCAATTTTATCTTTCGGATGTCCTTTTTATTTTAGTCAACAAAGTTCTTCATTCACTGTTTTTCATTCCCATTACTAGAGGCACTTACCAATGAAATGAATCTCGTCGGTGTCAAAAGTAACAAACCTTTTTCTAGAAAGCCCAACATTCTTGGAACGTTTCCTTGTTAATCTAATCCCTATTTATACCTGGTCCAGGCAAGTCTCCAAGATACATTGAGTCTTGAAGACATTCCTATGATGATGGCTGATTAAATCTCAATAAGAATTTGCACCTTGCAATGTGTGGAGCTGGCCTTCCTTACAGAAGGGTGCGGGGATCGTGAGAACAACCTTGGAGGTGGTACACAGACCGCCACCCTGTCAGGACCACTAGACATAACAAGTAGGAGCAACCACACAACCACAAAGACGGATACCTTCATGTTTCGTGTTAATAGTAACAAACACATCCTTGCTGCAAATGTGGCCGCTCAGTTCCCAGGTCCAACCAGGGCTCAGATACCAAATGGGACTCTCTAGATACAAGTCAGCACTTCGAAACAAGGCTTTTGTCATTTCTGTGAGTCACGCTGGTTGTCCTTGGTGTAACTTAGCTACCGTTAAATATGAAAATGAACTTCAATTTGACATTGATCTTAGGCATGTGTGACATGGTTAAAAGATAGATGAGTGGCAGACTAGATGTCGCAAAGTTTCATGTTTTGTCTGGGTAGTGCTGTTTCCTTCTTGAAGTTCTTCAGTTACACTTGACCTGTGGGAGACCAAGTTCTATATTGGTATATGTGGCTATTAATTCCTGACAGGGTTCAACAATACATCAACATTGAAACATGTCTCGACCATATTTAATGGTAAACATCTGTGACCGATCACTATGTTAGCTATGTTTCATGGAATGATGGTATAATTTCATCAACTTTAGGAATTATTGTAATTAGATGCATTTGCATGATTGGTTTTGTGTAACAATATAGTAAGAGACCAGTGGTTTTGATGAATATTATATAGGTCATATGACACCCCCTTGAAGTAACCTATATGTGGACTGATCCATTTCACCCCCAATATGTATGAGCTAACCTTTCCAGTAAGGTCATGCGGTCTTTTCCAAAATGCCTTCATCTAGAATTGTGGAACCTAAATTAACAAATCGCTGGCTAATATTACTAATGTAAACCAGCAATTCAGCCGCATATGTTATCATTCAGGATTGTGCAATCTAAACCAGTGCCATGTTCAATAGCATTGGTCATTACTTAGTATTGTATATCATCAACCTAACTAACACTGCCAGTCAGTGCTTTATTTTGGACTGTGTAGCTGAAAGCAGTACAAGCATGCTGTGTTCTGTGGCATTGGTAATTTTTTGTGGCTTCCTAAAATGAAACCTGTTTCTGGTAAGTCAATTCCTAAAATGAACTTTGCAGATAAACAAAGGCATAAATTCACAAGTGGGATGCACTTAAATCCTTGTAAACCTGCATGAAAGGTATTACTTCTTGAATGATGATAAACATGTGCAACTTTCTAAATCTTTCTTAGCATCCATTCCTCAAGCATGGCTACATGCCCATTCCCACGTAACAAACTGGCATTTTTAACAAAGTGTCTTCTTTCTGAACATACTCTGCACACCAAGCATCTTATCGGCTCACATTCTCGCCCGAGGCAGCCATTTTGGTTAGGTGGTGGCTATAAATCTCACAAACCTTTTACCCACTTCAGGAACTGTTTGAAGAGTTGCACAGTCAACCTAAACCTTGTCTGTGCGGAATGTGTAGACTTTTGTGTTGAAATTAAATGTCAAAATAAGGATGGAAGAAAAGAGAAATTGAGAGATAGAGGGATGGAAGGAAGTTGAAAAAGAAGTGGAAGAAGACACATCAACTTGAAAATAGTTTATTTGCCTCAAAATGGTACTATAGTTACACTGGTAGAATATCAAAATTCAAAGTCACCAAATATTTGATTTTCTGTACTATAGAATTTGATTTGGAGTAAATTGAATGAAGAGATGAATGGATTTGTGAATCAGTAAACAAATGTGACCTAGAATTGGGCTCACCCGTCTTCCTGACTGACAGACAGTAACTCATCAGCACACCTGTTGTATCTCTCCACCAACCACAAATCAAGCCGACAAGCACTTTATTCTGGGGCCGCTCATTAATTCAATCACTGCTAATTGAGTGATCTCCCCTGTAATTATACCAGCCGACTGTCCTAAGTGGTACTTAACACTGGGCCTGGAGTATGTCAGGTGCTCGGAAGGTCTCCCGGGTGATCGGTCATTAAGGTTACACAGTTTTAATCGATTGGTTCTTGTTCGGACAGGAAAATACCTCTAAAAACCTCAACTCTCTGGCACAAGTGTGTCTGAAGTCAAAATAAACCGAGCTGGCATGTTCCATTTTATCTCATTAAGTACACCTGTTGCTGTGTTCGACTGAGTCGACCTAAAGGACTATTCAGGCCATGGCGGATAACTTCCTTTGATCTTGTAATACTTTTAAAAGGCATCCTCTTCTCTTGCTAGAAAGGAACAACAGTCTTTTTAAAGATCCTTCCGCAGTTTTTGAAAGGGAACATACTGTAAATTTTGAAATGTTTGAAGTGGGGTTATTTTTGGTATATTTGTGGTGACCTCACCACCATGCAATTCATGACATGCATTTTCAATTTATCACTACAGTACTACTAGTACTACAGTATTGTTTCAACCGTGACCTTAAGTTAAAAACGTGAAAACCTCCTTTTGCCTCCTACTGCGAATTCTAGTTTCCATAAAAATAAATGAATGTACAGTGTATTGACTTGCAGAGGAACACGTCTTCTTGATAAGTTAGTGTTTTAGTGTGGTTTTTGTTCAAGAGAAGAGTTTATTCATTTGTTGAAGGAGAACAGAAGAAGTGTAGGTCATTTTCCCCATGGTTCCTAACAAACGATTGTGACAATGACAGACCTGTGGGAGGTGTTATATAAAATTCAGCATCAGAAACAATAGATGGCCTTGATGCTTGTATTCATTCCCATTGTTATGACCAGTAGTGTATTTCACACTTTCAAGATCCCTTTGTCTTCACTATCAGATAGAGAGATGACTGTGGCCTTGGCCACTCTATTTGCTACTGAGGGAAAATGTATACATGTTACGCCCAACATGTAAGGATGAATGTAGACTAGTTCCTGGGACATGGGATTTTCTTTCTGCAGGTGTGCCTAGTCCTTGAGAAGAGAAGCCTAGCCAACTGGCTGTGTCTAACACACAAATCCAACTGGGATGCCCCCTGACAAAAGCTCATTATCACCAGGATCACAGTTGACAAAACTGCCTGTGTGCCCACCTGATTAAAAGCTTTCTTTAATGGGATATTAATGAGGATGGGAGCAGACATTGTCTAAATATTGACACCTAGGACAAAGGGGCCCCCACCAAGGGGGAGGGGCGCAGACCTGGAAAACTAGCTGTGTATGTCCCAGGGGGAAGTCACTGTCTGACAGTTTTAGGAAATGAAATATCCAGATGCTCTAGGCATGTGTGTGTACCTTGCTGTTTTTGTGTTGGGGAAGTAATTGGTTTTGTATGAACTTGTGTGCTTTTCTAGACAGTTCATGATAAAAATATCATGTGATGTTAAAGAACTTGAGACAGTTGGAAAGCCCTCATAGAAATACTACCAGGAAATGACTCATGTATACAGGATGTGACAAAACTAGTGATAGAAGAAGAGCTTTATTGCACGACAATTGTAACTGGCCCAATTTATACAGAGTTTTTTCAGATATCTAAAAATCCGCCGACATCTGAGCCTTAGATATCTGGACGCATTTATACACACCGACAGGAAGTACCGCAGGACTCACGCAGCGCGCTGATTGCACTCGTGACCCTACTAGTATTTAACCTTTTGCGCGCATTTCAAAATGGCGGGAGAACCGCCTGTGTTTTTCGTCATGATGACTATGGTATTCTTTCTTTATCTGACTCGCGTGTGGCTAAACACGAGGCAGCAAGCAAGGGTTGAGCGTAAGAGGCGTTTGAGGTACCGGGGAAGACGACAGCGACCGGTCAGAATCAACGCTGCGTTCCTACTCGCTGCCCTTGTCGTGGCGGAGGGGGGAGGGCCGATCCACCGAACGATCTGGCATCACGAAAGAAGTCCGTCGTCCGTTTGGGAACAAATGGTCCTTGATGCTAAGAAGTTTTCCCGCTTTATCGCCCGCCAAATATGCAAACTAGCGTGAACCCCGACCTACAGATGTCTACTACGCGACACATTCTGTTTAGACGTCCGGCTGGAGCGGTCGGGGACTCCCGCTGAGTTGTCGGGCGAATGCTTCAGAGTGGTCGGCTGAAATTTTCCCGACATCTAAAAAAACCCTCATTAAGACCATAAAATTCCTGTTTAGACACAGAAAAAAGCTGTCGCCTGGCAGATATCTGCAGTCCAGATATCTAGAAAAGCTGTGTGTAAATTGGCCCTTACGCACATGATAGTCGAACTATTGCTAATTGTTGACAAATATACATGTAGAGAACTAATCTAATCTATGATTAAGACTAGAGTAGTCATATGTTATATTGTTCATCATTATCTGTTCGTCCACTCTGTGTTACGTATACATGTACATATACTTGCAATTAGCCTACGGGCAGGAATTTGCAATAAACTTTAACAATAATGTATGATAGGTGTTAGTAGAATAGAATATTCTACTGAATGGTATGGAGTTAACAACTACCCTATGATCAGGCTCGTATCTCTCCTAAAAATGACCTTAACCCACTGTCATCCCAGATAGGCACTGATCCTGTGATGGTCCTACTTGTCGAGAGGCTGTAAGAATCACAAGCGGCTTTTACAGGTCTTGGCTGTGTTGACATAAGGAATAGCTGAGGTAATGCTCCGCCAGTCCAAATAACCCCGGGCGACTCCGGTGTTGTCAAGTTGTTGAGATGTACAAGAATCAAGAATCCCCATGACAGCTATGAAAGTTGACCAGTTGTCAAGTGTATAAGATAAAAAGAAAAGTGGGGATACTCTAAAAGTAAAACTGTTGTTTTCCCTCTTATTTTGTTTCCCCTCTACCAGCCTTCACTGAGTTTGGCAACAATCACAAAGGCATGCATGGGTAGAAGTTGGGATTCTGTTTGGGTCATTTACTAGTATTTAAAACCCAGAAGAAACAGGGTAAGAAATTTGACCCACCTGCCAACGATATTCCTAGCTCATTAGATTCAGACTGGTGAGAAGTGGTCCTCAGATTGTCCCCTAACCTCATTAAGTCTTTGCACAAAAAGGTACCCTTGATCATTGAAGGGTGACCAGGAGATTTTGGCTGTTGACAGGTACATTTGGAATAGTACCAGTCGCCCATCAGGAGTTTATACAGTTTGAAGTTTCTACTCCTAAAGGGCGAAGTCGTTGGAAGTGTTGTTTTTCTTCTCGTTTCTCTTCCAGATTTGGAGTCGTCTTTGTAATTGTGCGTACGCCTAACATCGTAGAAGATGAGTCTTAAATCTAAGCAACTTGCTTTCAGCAGAGCACCGAACGCCAGGGAGGCCAAACATTTGTTCGTCAACAGCTCAGCAGTGTGTTAATGCCCAGTTTAACGGCTGTGTGTTCAACTTGTTTGTCCTTGAGTTCGAAGTTGTCCTGACCTTTTTGAGGCAGGGAAGCTTGAGTGACGTGTGGTCGGGAGGCGATATTTGTGCATAATGACTTCAGCAAATGTTTGTAGGTCGCTAATCTCCTGTGAACTTGATGTTAGGGATGTTTGGGTGACAGAGGGCATACTGGTGCTCATGCATTATGTATGTGGTAGACTCACACATTGCTGCTAGTACTGGTGGTGTTGATTATATGCAATGGTACCCCTTCGATCCTATGTCTTGTTCTTGGAATTTGTTGCCTTCTCACTCCCTAGGTTCAGTTCTTAGAAAGAGAGAAGGAAAGATAAAGATTAGGATGAGTTACTGAATACAGAATTGTATGTATTCTTGGTGACTTTCCAGATAATGCCAATTTTACTTATGAGGTTGCATTAGACGCTCTTGAAAATCATTGTGAACCTAGACAAATTTTTTGTCTGAAATAGAGCACCTGTTTATTTTCTTACAAAGTTTGTTATCATGAAGACAGTCTTTCCTTTGTATTCTGTTCGTGTGACACTTCTTGAAGAATATATTGCAACATAGAGATATACTTTTAACTACTCGTAGCTTGTTTTTATAAGACTTCAGTTTTAAGTACTCCTTTCCGAGGTCTTGACACCTGAGATTATTTCATGTTCATACCTGTGTTTTCCTTACAAAGAAGAATGCCTCTGCTGAGGAAAAGTGAAGTGAAGGGGAACAACTTTGGGGTAGATTTGTTTTTCTTGGGATACACTTTGGGAGGCATAAAGGAAGTCTAGTCTTTGTGATACTTTACTTCTTTGCCTAATGTTTACAACTTCTTGAATCCTGGTCGCCATTTTACAATGGACAGATCCCCTGAACTTAGCACATTGTTACATTAGTTTTTCAGTGCTGGTACTGTAATAGTCTGACACAATAGTGGTAAGTAGACTTTTCTTACTGTGGACTCTTCAAGTCATCCTATTAGTCCTAAAGAAGGACCAGTTTGAGCACTTACAACAAAAGACTTACATGCCAAGCTTTAGGACAGGAGAAGTCCACCTACATGAAGCAACAAACAGGCCAGAACGGATATAATAAGAAAGAGTCTGACTTAATTGAATATCGTTGGTTACAGCCATTTTGATTTGTAGATACACACGTATTTGAGTTGTAATAGTATCCATTTCTGTTTAATTTTGTTGAAATCACTGTTTGATAAGATGAACATTAAAATAAAAGACTCAGGATATATCATATATTCATAACATCAGAGACCCTGGTTCGAACTTGGGAAGAGTGTCCTTGTTGGAGCTGCACCGTCTTTCAGAAGTGACGTAAAATGAAAGACGGATGTGCCTCGAACACGTTACAACAGCCTCATTACTCAGATGGGTACCTACTGGCTGTAATACTGTAAATGCAGAAATGTTTGCGGTGGTTTTATGTTTGCGGTTTTTGCTGTAAGCTTTTTGCTACGAACTCAAAACTCAAACTCAAACCTAGAACCACCTCGAACACTCCTTTTCCCCCCCTCTGTGAAATTAAAACCACGGCAAGTTAAAAGTTAAATGCTTTTTCAGTAATACAACATAGGGAATGAAATGGCAAGCTCCTAGCCTCCCATGGCTGGCAAACCTGGCCAGCCCTTAGTCATTAACGTCTCTACTGACAGCTTCTGTCCATCTCAGGAGGCCAGGAATCTGTGGACACACACTCGGTATGTCTCAACACTGCCCATAGATAACATCATGACCTTGTCAACCCCTCTACCCTAGATTCCCCAACACATCAGTACAGAGCTGATCAGGTAGGGATTGCTCCTCACTGTGGAGAGATGAGTTGAGCCAGGGGTGACCTGGAGGTTATATGGACTCCCCTGCCTGTACACAGTGTTTATAGTAACTGAAGGCAGGTACATGTCAGGTTGAAAAGTAACCGTACACTCTAACAGTTTACTGGCCTTTCCAATTTTCTGACAAACTATGAATGTACTATTTCCTTAGGTTGGGTTTGCTCTTAAGTGGAAGGGGGTTTAGTGTAATCTTAGACATTTTATAATTTCTACCTCTTTCAAAGTCCATTTCCTGCATTTTGAGAAGTAAATTTAACCTCATCCCTACTGCCTAACTAGGTAACCAATACACATTTGGTGTCAAGTGGCTGTCTTAGCAGGCTATGGGTTAAACTAAAATGATGTGTTTTCATGCAACTTGGCCAAGTTTATCGGAAGTTTTGAAGCAATGTTGACATTCCGACCAAAATTCATATATATCGGACATTCCGAGCAGGGCTGTCTCCAAAAGTTTATTGTTTGGGAGCCCATCTTGTTAATGGATATTGTCATTTTAAGCTTACAACAATACACTATTTTCATGTCATGAAGTTAAGATATTTTGGATGGACGGGGCGAATTGTTTTTCTGTCCCAACGTGCAAATTTCCATCCTGCTACGGAGGGATGGGTCCTGGAGACAGCGCTGCACAGTTGAAGTCCTCTACTGCAAAACATGGCATGGATGCCCAAAGGGGCCAAACTGCCTGTGGGAGCCCTGCAAGTATTCCAACATGTATCTCCCATTTGGCGACCTGCACTGAAGCCACATGTTGCAGACATACCTTTGTCTGGTCTGACATGTAAGCTGTGAATGCTTGAGTGCAAGTTGATGTATACCATATTTGTTAGCACATTACGGGCTATGTCTGTCAGTACTTAAGTATTTAACAACAGTTAACTCTGCTTTACTGGAGGACCCTGGGGACGGAGAGGTAAAAGCTGGGGAGAGAAATTTAAAGTTTTCAGCTCAAAGTTTTCAAATGTGAATTGAAGGAGAGGAAGGCATGGAAGAAGAATAGAGAAGAGAGGAAAGATGGGAAGGTAACTTTACCCCTTCACCTTAAAAGTTTTAGTTTACATTGTTTTAGATGTCCAGTTTGGTTAACCATTTAATTTCTTTTCTTGGGTTTTAAGGACAAAATTTGTCCACAGGTAAGGGATGTGAAAGATTCAAAATTCTCTCTGTCTTTCTATGATTTTGTATATATAGTACCCCTTCTCTTGATATGGGACAAGGGGATCATATATTGACCTTGCTGTATACTTATGTGTAGTGAATTGTTACGACATGTCATATACAGGAAATTTTGCCAAACATTACTCCAACTCCTGTGTTGACTAAACAGTGTGGTAGCAATGTTACCCTGTCTCCCTGCCGCTGGCCATGTCCCAAATATTTACCATGGGAACTTACCTGTTATGGCTGATTCTTTAAGTGGGTGGACAACTTTCCACACATTTTCTACACATTGTACACCTATCTTGTTACTGTGGTCTAGACATTGGTAAAGATATAATATCGTATTTAGTTTGATAATGCCAGAATTGACGTTTTATAGAAATACATGTTAAGTACACATTTTGCTTGAGATTTTGTTCATCTTTGTGTGTCTATGAATACAGTGTAGTATGATATCATATCCTCCCAGGTTTTGTATTTCATTTTTAGACAGCGCTAACAGTGCAGACATTATTCAGTTGTAAAGTACAGTATTGTTAAGTTGTGGTGCCAGTGTGTCCTGATGTGTATCAGAGTGTATACAAGCATCAGTCAGCACTTCTTCTTGTCCATTTACCTGTAGAAATGCAGAACAATGAACCCTTTTTCTTCTGTTTACCTGGTGGACACTTGATTAAATTTTGCAGCACCAAAATCACCTTCTCCCCCATTCCCGTGTGAGAGACCTTTTGATTTTATGGTGCATTAATACAGCCATTGGGATTATATTTTTTTAGCAAATTCAAGATTTTTCCTTAATGATTTTTTTCTAACAGTGTATCTAAACCCTCTGTATTGCCAACTATTAAACTACCAGATGAGGTAATGCACTTGTTCTGTACTTTGTAAATATGGATTTGGAACTAATTGGTTATAAACCATGGCTTATCTATGCTCTTTTAAAAGTTTGGTGCACTCTTAATCATGACAACGATACCGGTGAAGTATTGTAACCACAAACAGTAACATGTTGACTTTGATTCAAACTGTAGCCCTCCGCTAAGCAGCTGTATTGCTGATAATAAGGCCATTGCACGCTAGTAGGACAATCCTACAGGAGTAATACAGTAAATACAAAGTTTTCTCTGATGTCATTCTTTTTTTGTGTGCTGATAAAGGTGTGATATTAATAGTACATCTATAATGGGAAGATTTCCCCTTGCTGTTTGTATACAAGAATTGTTAAGATGCATTCAAGAGTCAGGACTCGGTGATCTCATAAGTACTCCGGTAGTACTTTAAGCTCATATAAAGACCAACTTTACATTCCGAAAGCATGAGATATGCCTTGTTAGGGATGATCAGGGAAGATGGGGAGTCGAATTTTGTATAAGTTGCCAGTTTTGCAGAAAGTATTTTCCCGAAAGTCAGATTGTCTTTTGAATGCAACAAGAAGGTGATTTCAACATTTGAATTTGTCATTTTTATTGGAGAGAATATATACTGCTCCCTGCATCTCATGTATTGATTGTAAGGTAGTTACCATACATTTTTGTCCTACTGTTGATAGTCGTCATCATTTGCTCAAGTAGCGAGATATTTACCTCCCACTCCTCGAGAATATGTGGCAGAAAAAGGACTGAAGTCAAACTTGTTGACTTATCTTAAAAAGTCAAGTGTCCCTCACCGACAAGTAATTACCTTCGTTATGAGCCACATTGTAACGAACATGGCTGCACTGAATCAGGCATAGTTTCCTTTATTCCTGGCTGTCAGCAGTTGACAATGGAGGAAAATCTCCGTAACCCCGATGGCATTAGTGCCCTTTTCTGTGTAAAGACTTCTAGCTTTGGGCCAATTAGGGAGATCCTTATAAAGCTGGCCTTAGCTCTCTATATATGTAGTGAAGGAAAGGAGCTTAGAGCATGACCCTCATTGACATCATCACACCTTGTTATGTCAAACTAATGCTATTGGGGAGAAAAATATTCTGCTGTGAGATTTCAACTCCCTGTAGCAATTATAATTGGAGTTGGACCTTTATATTAACAATTATACTCTAAACAGGATGTACTTAACTACAAAAGTACCCTTGAGAATGATCAACATCTGACTCCTGAGTTGGATTTGACAGTTGTGGTACACATGCCTGTCAGGAAACCATTTGTGATCATCCAAGGATTATTATTTATATCACAGAGAATTTTTTGTCTTTCCACCACAGCTATGCAGTCTTGCATGTTGCCTTGGACTTAAGTATGTTATGATACTAGCTGTAGATTAATTTCCTTTCGCCACAGTTAAAGGGAAAAGGAGGTTTTCGCAGTGTTTTAAATTCATGGTTGAGACAGTTCTGTAGTACAGTAGTAATGCATTGGAAAAGCATAGTCAGAGTTTCATGAATTTGTGAAAATGATACCACAGTGAAAGTTTCAAGAGTTACAGTTAGTGAATTGGAAAGAAGAGGCACTGTTCGACTAAGTCTGCAGTGGCTTCACTCCCAGTGGCAGTGATCTCAGACCTAATCCCTTCATGACAGGAACTTGCCCCAGTACCACTTACTGTCTAGTTTGTTCTTTTTCTCTCGCACCCCTTAAGTTAGCGCCATCTCCAATTTGTGTGGAGACTTCCTGTACTCCCAGCTTCCCCCTGGGTCCTTTGTGTGGTCGTGACTTTGAGCTTGGGCTCACCCACCAAGCCTACAAATAAGACCTCAGACAGCTGGTCAGCTGTTCCAGCCCGGCACAAAACTCCTCAGTTCAGAACCGTTCACATGTGAACCATCCAATGTTGCCGACTGTAATATTTGAGGACATCATAGGGTGTTGTCTTCCTGTGGTCATGTGTAAAATGGTAACTGATAGGATACAAGTGCATATGTGATGCCCAGATGAAGAGATTTGCAGTTTGAGAACTTACAGATGTACTGAGATGTACAAAATGTAGAGCTTGCCTACTAATTACTTTTGCAATATGTGCTGGTAACTCTCTGCTTTGGAAGAATTTGAATACTTTTTGAATACTTCATTTATTGATTTGGTCAGGATTAATTTCTTACTATTCAGAGAAAATTTGCGGTGTTTTATTATGCTACCTGAGTATTTTGTATTGGAGTCAGGACATCATCCTTTTATTACTCGAAGAACTATTTTGCTAGTTTATTTCGCCAATATATCTGTGCAGTAACAATGTCAGGCAGGAATTCTGGCGCTTTCCCAAACAAGCATTTGTCACAGCTCTGCGCTCTTTGTGTAGTTTGTGTGGTCTTGACATTACCCCAGCACCCCCGGGTCCCACCATTACTCCCCCACCACTAGCATCCATCTCTGTTAACAGCCCTCAGTCCAAACACCCATTATTTGGGGCCGAACCTGGGAGTCAGGATCCTCTGAGCTGTAATTAGACGCCAGCACCCCTACCTAGAGTGCCAAGTCAATGTCATGGGCAGAATCCCAGGAAATACCCCATTGTTAACAGAACTGGCTCTACAAAAGGAACGCAGGGACGCTCAGTTGGATATTTCTGTTTGAATACTTGTAGTCACTGTTGCTAGGGATACATGCTTGTTTTATGTTATTTACAGAATTTGTGTTTTTGTATATTCATATTCTATATAAACGTGTATGTGTTGTATGGTGTATAGTGCTGCTTGTAGACTGAATTAGACTGGAATAATACATACATGTACAGTAACCTACATCGCTATTCCTGTCATTGTCTACATTTTCAAAATTATGATTAGAAAACTGACAGAGCTTTATTTGAATTTCCCAGACTATTATGACTAATGTATAAATACAAATTTATTTTAGACGTAAGCAGCACATAGATTTAGCAATGGAAAATTTGTGAAAAATGAAATACTGGACATACTTGACAAATGTAGCTAAAATCGTAACAGTCGTGGTATTCTCTTATCGTTTTTTTCCATGCCTACCAACTCCCATCTTCACATCTCTAGTGTTGCATAGTTTGTCCCTTACTCATCTCAGAGACAAAGTCACTCTTGAGAGCTGCCTGTGTAGCAGGAAACTTTTCCAGCTCGTGGCGGAAGCGCCCTGTGGTACACTGTTCCAAAGGGTCTGTATGGGAGAGGGCCCATCTGTGGTGTCGCTACACGTTGGGACTCACATTTGTCACAGGTCCCTGGCAGTGAAAATGTGTGTGCGGAGGGCAAATGTCCAGGGGAAGCATTCTCATTGTGTGAAAGTCTGTCTTGTCTTGCCAAGTTTGAGTTAGTGCCACATATCTCAAAGATGCAAGAAATAACATTACAAAGTCTTGTGCACACATGTATTGGTAACTGTCAAAATTAGCCATAGGCAGTTTGGCATCTGACCAGATAATGAGGCATTGCTGAAACAGAGATTGTAACATGAAGCCATGAATGAAGATTTGATATATTGATTTTGCCAAATGTCACTGCCCTCTCCAGTTGTGGAGAAAATAAGAGCATATCTTGTTTCAAGGGCAAAAGTTACTAATAGGAATCCCTAGGAAGGCATTTTCTAGCTTGTGTTACACAGTCTCTCGCTGTCAGGGGCTTATTAGGCCTCCCTTCTAGCGGCCATTTCCAGTAGAAGGGCTGCCAGTGATTTAGTCAGGCTATATTAGGCATTTACTATTCACTGTTACACTTATAAATCTGTCTAAGAGTCATCTGTATCTATTTTATGTTTCCCTCCAGGACTTTGCTGTAAGGGTAGCTTATGAGTAGTCGTACAAGATATTTGAAGACAAATCAATCTCTACTGTTAACTGGCTAAGATAAGGAGATTACTTCAGGATCTTTGGAGTGACATCCATCAGTCTTCTTTAGTGTCACTAGAATGAACTGACAGTAACACCGAAGAAGATTGATGGCTGTCACTCCAAACATCCTGAGGTAATCTCTGTATCTAATCCAGTTGTAGAGATTAATCTGTCTTTAGATATTGTCTACCTTGATGTCTAGCCTTCATTGACGTAAAGTTGTACATGCATTTCGTCTGTGTGTTGACAGTGAGTGCGGCCCAGGTCCCATGCCGATGTGGGAAGAACCAGTTTGCGTGTGAACCAACACCCTGGGGCGAGTGCACCTGTGTCCCCTCCCAGTGGCAGTGTGACGGGGACAACGACTGCGGGGACTCCAGCGACGAAGACGGCTGCAGTAAGTAACAACCAATCACATTGGAGCCTTTTTATATTCAATCAAATGACCAGCTAATCAGTATAGAGAGTTTCTTAGTAATCTTACTGAATATAGTAATACAGTCATGCAAATGAAGCAGAGCTACAAATGTACTTATACTCCATTTAGTCAATCAGAAGTTGCTGCAAGATGTTAGAAACAAGTTTGTTGACATCGAAGTATTGGAGTTTACTACCTTGGTAACAACCAATCACATTGGAGCCTTTTTTAGTTAATTAAATGACCAGCCAATCAGTAGAGAGTTTCTTACTGAATGTAGATGTCCATCCAAACTTGTTTAATCAATCAGAAATTACTGCAGGATGCTAGAAACAACTTTGTTGACATTGATACCTAGGTACCATCCGATTACTACTTGGGCTCCTTTACTCGCTACCCTGATAATTTGTAGAAGCCCTGGTAGTAATCGAATGGCACTCAGTCTACTTGGCACCAGTTTGATAAAGTTTCTTGACACTTCCTGGTCCTGTTCCCCTTCCTTCCAGCCCTCCCCACCTGTTCAGACGCAGACTTCACCTGCAGTAACGGCAAGTGTATCCGGCGCTCGTGGCTGTGTGACCAAGACAACGACTGCGGAGATGACTCGGACGAGATTGCCTGTCGTAAGCACGCCTTTTCATCCAAGGTTTTTTCTTTGTCCACCAAGTTTCTCCAGTTGAAAACTGGCAGTGTTGCCCTGACAAGTCAATGATGATATCATCTATGCTCCAAGGGAATCTCCAGTTTTACACTGTACAGTCATTCAGGCAGGCAAGATACCAAAGATATCTTTTTTCGTGAAACTTAAAGACAGGCACGCAAAGCTTAAGGCTGTTGAAAAGGACATCCAAATTTGTATTTCGCCATGCAGGCAACCTTAAGTAGTTAAATGTTCTAGCCCTCCATATGTCTTCTTTGAGAAGGATTGCAGTAGGCATGATAGCTGCTGAAATGTCCACCTGAACGTGATCAATCAAAGATGTTTTCACTATTGGGGGGATTTGGGCTGTCCCAACACACATGTGTAGGATGTATGTGAGGCTCGGTGCCTGGTAGTTGTAGGTTATGGGCAGACTTGGGTGGGTGGAGGTGAGGATTCCTGGCATGCCACACTGATGTACAACATGTGGGATCTACAATAAAGCTGTTCTCTAGCCTAATACTCAGTGGTTATGTGTTCCCAACGTTAAACTTAAAGGTTTACAGTTAGCTATTCCCAGGACAAGTGAGAAACTAGTTGCTTGTTGAGAAACTAAGTAATGGCAAGCAGGCTTGGGTAAGGTGTGTAATATACAGTGTTTGAGGACAAAACCACTTTAAGTTGGGAAGTGGCATTGTTTTATGCTTGCCCAGTATATGTGGGAAAGTCCATGATAAAACCCCATACTTTTGATTCAAAGGTTCTTGAAATCCATTTATTTAAAGATTTTAAGTTTAAGTTTTAAACTATTTATTCTTGAAAGTCACAACTTTGACAATCATCCCAATATCACTGTACTTTCTCTTGCAGTAACTGCAAGGATCTTGGTAGTACAGTATTGCTGTATTTTGCCTCATTGAATCTGCCTAAAACATTTCAATAATCCTGTGTTCTGTCCTGCCATAGCTCCCAGAAACTGCACGGATGATGAGTTTGCCTGTGCGAATGGCCAGTGCATCAGGAACAGATGGAGATGTGATGGTGACGATGACTGCGGCGACAACAGCGATGAGAACTGCCGTGAGTTCACCTTCCATGGTCTGGTCATCAAAGGGTTTTTATTTTCAAAAGTATTGTACATTTATGCAAGGCAACCTTTTGTAGCTGATTAAACTACAAAAAATTTGTAGTTTTTTGTTGTTGTCAAGATTTTTATGGTTCAGGGCTACCATTGTTAAAGCTATCTATGGAAAACCAAGTTAATGGTAAAAAGGGAGTTGTCTGAACATTTTTATGGTACGTATATACAGTAGAGGGTGCCACAAACTACTGTATCCTAAACTTAACAATGAAACATTGCTCCACCAGATTAGTATAGATATTTCCAGCATGTCTTATATTGCTATAGTTTATCCAGCTTGAGTTCATTTTGAGAATTTACTGTTTTTGTTTCAGCTTCGAGAACGTGTACCACAGCAGAGTTCACCTGTGGTGATAACAGCTGCATCACCTCCCTCTGGAGATGTGACAAGGACAGGGACTGTACTGATGGGTCTGATGAGGAGGACTGTCGTAAGTACACTCATCAATTATGTTCAAAGTGCGATTTTTGAACAGTGCATTTTTGCATGGTGAAATATGCTGTATTTGCTCGCAAATGGTGCTTTCATAATACATTCAAATTTATCTGAAGTACAGCCAGTAGTAGGTAACCACATGAGTAATGAGGCTGTTGTAGTGCCTTTTAACGTGCTCGAGTAACATCCTGGATCACGGGACCCCCACTTTACGTCCCTTCCAAAAGACGAATGCAGCTCCAACCAGGATGCCCTTCCTATACACCTTTCCACTGAGGCTGCGACTGTTGAGCAACCGTTGAGTGACAAATAATCTCATTAGTAGCTCAAACAAATTTCATTGATGAAGAAGTGTCTTTTTGCAAGTTTTGTATATTTTGTCGTCTTTCAAATCATACTTTTACATCTTGATCAATTTATTATAAAATCATAGGTCACACAAATCCAGTTTTGGTAGCCTGGATGCCAGACCCCCAATCTCTAAAATATCTATTATAGATATTTTAGAGTTTGGGGGTCTGGCACCTAGGCAAAATTTTTCTGGCCAAACAGTCTCAATCCAGTGAACAGGGGGTCTAAGCAACGCCTGACAGTTGATGACTGCCAGAAGCTCTTGTCATCTGCAAATCAACCTCATTTCTAAAGACTACTTGAACCATGTATTGCATGTTGCCCAGCAACAACATGTCACGTTCAATCATGTAGAAAGCTATCAAACACCTGCTACTCAGCAAGAAATTTGTTGGCTATGTAATATGTGTGTTATTGCCTAGCAATGGACATTTGTGACTAGTAACAACCCAGCGCTATAATAGAGCTCAACAAATTTCATTGACAAAGAATTTTTTTTTTGCACTATAATTGTGTGTTTTGCTGTCTTTCAAATCATACTTCTCCCAAATATCAAGGGTCACAAAAGTCCAATTTTGCTCAACGATATCCGTCTAGTGGAAATGGGACCTTAAGGTTACCAACTGGCAGGGCTTATTGCTTGGTAGAATTGGGCAAGAAGTGGTTATGGTAGGGCCATCTCTTTTCTCCATTGGAGAAATATTGATAAGATATACAGTAAAAAGTTGATAACAAAATTATATGGATTATTTCAAAAGACTACAATCCAAGAAACTCTTCATGTATGAATAAGAAAAGAAGCATAAGTCGTTATTATGTACAATGTAGTAAGAGGTGTCATGAATGTTTTCTGTGCCCAGCTACCATGCCAGCGACCTGTGCCCCAGATGAGTACCGATGCGACTACGGTCGCTGCATCCTGGAGGTATACGCCTGTGACGGTGACAACGACTGTGGGGACTGGAGTGATGAGATAGCGTGTGGTAAGTTGTGAAAGTCCCTTCTCTGTGTATGCTGCCTGCCAGTTTATGTAAGTGAATAATATGGTCCAGAAGAGCCACCTTGTGTTTTTGTTAGGGAGGACAGTCTTGGAGCCATTTGATATAAATGTAAGTGTTTAGACCTACAAACATCAGACTTGGCAGCCGTGATAACATTGCAAGGCTTGTTGTTTAGTATCTAAACTACAAGAGCTCAGACATGTACATATACATGTATCTACCCCAAGAGTCACTTATTAGGAATGGGGCTTTTGTTATTCTTGCATGTTGTGAATAATGTTACAAAGTTGTTTGTAAAAGCTAAGTAATTGTAGCATGCTGTTTGAGATTTGGACTTCCTTGTATTGAAAGGTTTACAGTAATAACACTGCACTGTTAAAAGATACCAGCAGAAGTATTTAAGATACAGCTATGTATTTGACACCTGTGCTTGTTTCACTTGTACCACAGCTACCAGAAAGCCGTGCAGGTCAGGAGAGTTCCAGTGTGGCAGTGGGATCTGTATCAACGCTGCATGGCAGTGTGACGGGGACTTCGACTGTGATGACCAATCAGACGAGAAGAACTGCCGTGAGTAAAGAAATTCTGTTCAAAAGGCTAAGCTGTTGTACGTCATTTAATTGTTTCTTTTCTGAAAAGTTGTGGGAGAGATTTCCAAATCAAGAAAAACACTGTTTTGCTAATCCTGGCAAACTTAGTGCTCTGTTTGTACCTCTTGCATTTACCAAAATAACAACCTCTTATCCATGTGCAATTTGCCAACAATTCTAATTTCCCCATTGCTGTTTACATAGCACTTTGACCTGTTCTGTGCATTCCCACTGGTTTGCTTCCGTTTGCTGTTATTTCCCAGTACTAGGAGTGGATACTGGTTCGGCTTAATAAGGTCCAAGTCCAAGTTTAGGTCCAGAGATGATAAACCAGTGTTTGATATTTGAATGTTGCACTTATTCTAAATGCCTTTTTTGTCAGAGGGGACACTCAAAACACTTTTTATCAAACAAAATAGAAAAATAGATTTGTACTTTGTTCAGGTTTTTTTTGACTCAGGTTTTGGCTTTCAGGTTTTTTGGACTCGGTTCTTGGATGATATAAAGGTCCGAATCAGGTCCAGCAAACCGGTATCCACCCCTACCCAGTACCATTTATTTACAGTCAGATTCATTGTTTACTTTCCTTCCTGTTTACCTAAAAACCCAGTTGTTGACTTGTCTGCTTGTTTACAGCCACCCCCAGCTGTGCCAGTAACCAGTTCCGCTGCCAGAGCGGGCGGTGCATCCGGTTGTCATGGCGATGTGATGGCGAGGACGACTGTTTTGACAACAGTGATGAGGTGGACTGTGGTGAGTCTTCACTTCCTTCATGATGTGTTTTCTTCATGATGTGTTTTCAATTGGCTCTTTGCACTATTACTTGAAAATACTTAAGATATGTAGTACAGATTGCAAAACATTTGTTTGAAGTACTGACTGGAATCTGAGACAAAAAGTAAAGGGCCTCTCCACCTGTTACAACCCCTAAGTGCAATGTCATGATAATCTGTCAATGTTGGAAGTTGTATTTAAGCTTTTTGTGAAATGTTATCATCGCTGTAATAATGTCCTGATATCAATACTGGGAAATAGAAAGCTATTACTTTTGAAAGAGTTACTAAGTGTTGATCGAACAACTTGCATATTGCAACTTGCATAGAGACTATGAAAACCTTTTGTAAGTGTTTTTGGAAAAATGTATAAGTAGTACTTCTATGTAAACCACCACGTCCATAAGCCCATATTCTGTCGTATGTCCCCCTAGCGCCCCAGGTGTGTGCCCCTGACCAGTACAGGTGTAACAACACCAGGTGTATCGGCTCCCACAAGCTGTGCAATGGTGTGGACAACTGTGGAGACAACAGTGACGAGGCACCAGAACGGCAGTGTAGTAAGGATACTTCACTCTGTACCATTGTGTTGACATAAGACTTGCTTACTTGTACTTGGTTTGGTCTCCTTGTAGCTTGGAAATGCTGTGCCATACAATGTAGCTTCTCCATCTTGTATGTATTTATATTATCAAAATGGACTTTTGTCATTGCTCTATGTATTGTACATACATACAGAACAGCTCATAATTTGGATGATTGAATCATGGTGTTGATGTCTGTGGGTATGGACTGTAGGGGCTCCTATACGATATGTAGTAGTAGTAGGTATCATTCCATCTGAGCAGGCGATGGTAGCACTCTGGAATTAGCATATTGGCAGCGTCTTGTTTGACACCAATCCTAGCGTGGCAGTCAGTTTGGACATACAAATCCAGAGGAGTCCTGAGGTTGTTGTGTCTCTTTTCTTTTTTCTCACCTGTACGTTGGAATATTTGTAATTCTTATCCTGTTCTGTTTCCTCCACAGACATCGAGGTTCCAGGCTCCTGTCAGGACGGTAACGGTGGCTGTGAACACAAGTGCAGCATGATGGGAAGTCGTATCTGGTGCTCCTGTCACGAGGGGTACAGCCTCATGCCGGACGTAAGGACTTGTGCAGGTATGTTTAACCTTAAGCACACTGCAGTAGCCGTTTGGCACCCAATTCCCTATTGGTTACTGAGTAAGGCAGCAGGGAGAAGGTTAAACGAGTGCTCTGCTTCATGTTTACTCTGCTACAATCAGTCACACTTCAAAGCTCTCATTTCAGGAGATTCTGTGTGAAAGGCAAGGTTGGAGCATGGCTATTTTTCCATGTGAGACATGAGCTAGAAATTTGACATGTCAAAAGGAAGGTAATGTTGAATGATAGAAAATGGACTTAAGTTTCAGTTGAGTTGATTTGTTTTCATCCCCAGATGTCGATGAGTGCCAGCTGGAGGGGACCTGTAGTCAGATGTGCCACAACACCATCGGCAGCTTCCAGTGCTCCTGTGTCAAAGGGTACGAGCTCAAGCCTGACAAGAAGGGCTGCAAGGCTCTGGGTAAGACTGCTGTCTGGTAGACAGACATGCACTCTTTTGTAGCAGCTTAGCTGCATGTCATGTAGTGAATAGTGAAATAGCTTGCAAGATAAAGTTGTCAAGTTTAAGATACTGTAAATGCAGAAATGTAGTATTTTCTTCTATACTTAGCACTGGCATGTACCACTATACTTTCTTCTACGTATGGATGTATTAGTGATTCAATTAAAAAAAATTATCTATTGCTTTTTGCAGGTCCTGAAGCTTGGCTGTTGTTTGCCAATCGTATCGACATTCGGCGGATGCACCCGGACAGATCAGACTACGACCCAATCCTGAGTAACCTGCAGAACGCCATCGCTCTGGACTTCCACTCGGAGCTGAACTGGGTCTACTGGTCCGACGTCACGCTGGACAGGATCATGCGGGCGTACCTGAACGGCTCGGGGATGGCCGAGGTGGTCAGTACGGGACTGGAGAGCCCAGGTGAGTGTTCCTGTGTTGGTGAGGAGAGGATTTTCTGGTGGTGCTTTAGGAACAGGCTGGGACAGGCCACATGCGATTGTTGGGAAGGTTGTGATGGTTTAGGAAAATACAGCAGAATCGGATGTCAGTAGAATCAGGACAGTTCGGTGTTGAAATAAAACATGCAAACGATGCCGACAACCTCCACTTGTCCCACACATTATCACATGGCCTGTCCCCAGACTTCCACACATGGGTGCAACAAGGCATGTTGGTGCTACTTTGAGAAAAGGTTCTTTAAGGATGGTTCGTTAATTGCTGGTTTTGGTTTCTGAGAAATGCTAAAGAAATGCTAAAACACACACTAAAAAGAAACTGGAGAAAGTCTGGTGAAATTTTGCTGCTGGTTTTGGGATGACTTTTGGTATTTCTTTGAAAAGGATGAAACCCTTCTGGTGCTGAATTATGTGACTTAAAGTGACATTTATTGAATCTGTTTCTAAGATATGGAGCATTTTTTGCTTGTGTAATTTGTTAAAAAATACAATGATTGGCACAGTTATGTCTTCTGTCATATGACTAGAAGAGTATTCGCAGAAGGGATTCATTCTTTTGAAAACTGGAAAGAACTCTAAAAAAGGCACTTCTTGGTTTGAATTGTGAAAGGGGGACACATCAAAGTGGAGCCATGTGTTGTTGTACCCATGTTCTAGGCTCTGCGATGTCCAGTGTAGTGGTCAGCATGAATAGTTCACACCCCACAGCGGTAGTGTCTGCTGGACTGGAGAGTGCAGGTAGGGAGAATGATAACTAAAAAAACACATTGATTTGCCTGTACTGTTTTGTTTGGTGTAAGGCCATATTGATTTGATTATATGGATGACATCCACGCGCGCATCGATTTTTGTCTGTTTCCAAAAAAAAAAAGTTTTGTCATTCTGTAAATCGTAAAAAACAGCAGCAAAATGAGAAAATACATGCTGTGGATTACAAAAAAATATTTCGGAAAACGGATACTAGTGTCTTATAATGCCAAAGTCAATTCCAATGTGAAAAAAGAAGTTTTGAAAGAACAAAAATGAAGAATCTATATTTCTGTATACCATACTCTGTGTGTTAAGTTTTGTTCATCCTTCCTGACCACGTAAATTTCATTATGAAGGCACTTTTTTTTTTTACCAAACTTTGTATTTATTCACACGCTCACATCAGTTTTGGGGTTCCCAGAGGATGTCATCCATATAATCAAATCAACAATGTCATGGCCTAACTATTAGACTACGAATACTTTTAATTCATTTGTGTCAAGTGACATTTGCCAATGCCATATGTTTTCCCTGTAAACATTAGTACCCCAGTGGCCTTCACATTATATCACATTGCACACAGTTGACCTGTCACCAGGGTATAATCCTGGGTGTGGACTTTTTAACACATGCTTATTAGTGAATTTATTGCTTCCTCTGAAAGCTGTAATTTTCGGCTCTGCATACTTCAGATGTTTTGTGCATGAGTAGGCATCACTGGCGGACAATAATATGGTGAGAAACAGCAGGACAAAATGTCAGTTCAGGTTAGTTAGCATTTCAAATCAAACATTCTAAGACTGGGAGGCTTACTTCACATTGTATGGTTTTCGCAATGTGCAATAAATTAACGGTGCGTAACTTAAGAAATTGCATTAGGATCAGTTTTAAATGTGCCACCAAAGTCTGATGTTGTTCCTTTGGGTCCTGCTAGGTGGCGTTGCAGTAGACTGGGTAGGGAACAAGTTGTACTGGACAGATTCCGGCACGGCCAGGATCGAGGTGTCCCATCTGGATGGATCCTACAGGAAAGTCGTCCTGTGGGAGAATGTGGAAAAACCCAGAGCCATCGCTGTCCATCCATTGGAAGGGTAAGAAGCCTGGATTAAAGAGGAATCCTATTATTATTATTCATAAAGCCCAATTTTGAAATTGAAGTGGGTGCCAATTTTCAAACTGTACACCTCAGTTGAGCACAATGAAGCATTCACATCACTAGTGTTTGGAAAAATTGTCTGTTATGTCAACTAACTGGAAAATAAATGTAATCTGTACTATGTTTATCAGTGATTTGGTAGTGACTAGAATTGCTTGCTGTAAACTTGCTTTGCACCGTTGAAACTTAAGGCTAGCTTAGCAACATTTCTAGAGTGATTGTTATGTCATGTGGAAGAGCCAGGATCAATTATTTCCTCCCTGACATAAAACAGCTAGGTAGCAATCTATCTGAATTTGTACATTATAATTTTGAATATAACATATCCTGATCAATACGTTTTGTTGGCATGTTTGTTCAGGAAACTTTTCTGGACAGACTGGGGTTCCACGCCAAAAATCGAATCAGCGGGGATGGACGGAACTGTGCGGGGAGCGGTGGCTAAGACTAACCTGTTCTGGCCAAACGGCCTGACTCTTGACTACGCCACCAACAAACTGTACTGGGCCGACGCCAAGCACCATGTCATCGAGTGTGCTAACCTGGATGGTACAGAGAGGAAGGCTGTCATCAGCCAAGGTGGGGGAGCAGTCTGATCTGAGATTTGATTTCATTACAAAATGCTATATAAAGTAGAGTGGATTCATTCCTCAGCTAACCGACATGTTTTGTACTGCAGTCATCCCTCAGTAAGACATCTGGAGCAACATAGTTCCCATGCATTTAGAACTTAAATTCAGCCTGTCACACAGATCGGTTTCGCCATGTGGCTTCTTCAGTGTACAGAGTCTAAATGACTCAAGTTCATACTCTGCACTTAGGAAATGCTATGCTTGCTACCTTTATTTGTTGTCTCTTGTTCTTTGCTTTAAATTTCATATGAGCAAGTCTTTTGCAATTTCCATATCAACTGCTAGCCTTGCTCAATCAAAGATAAAGAGTTTTGAAATTCCTTCATGTAGCCTGTAACTTGTAAGTGACGTTGTCTGATCTAACAATGCACCCTCCTCCCTACCCAGGTCTGCCCCACCCCTTTGCCATCACATTGTTTGAGGATAACCTGTACTGGACAGACTGGCACACCAAGAGTATCAACAGTGCCAACAAGTTCACCGGGAATGAGATTGAGACGTTACGAGAGCGGCTGCACTTCCCCATGGATGTCCGCACCTTCCACCCCATGAGACAGCCACCAGGTATGTATAATAACTCACGACTTAACAAATTCAAAACATTCTTAGAAGATAATCTTGCACGAATGAAAAACCCTATTCATCACTGTACAATTTCAGTTTACTGTACTTGAATTTTTATTATTCATAAAAGGTATCACAGCAAAATTGTCTGTTTGGAAGTTGTCACTTCTGTTTCTGGTAGTGGTAATAGATATTTTTGTTAAATGGGGGGAAAAGCTGAATGGTTAATATGGTGGACAGGAAATGCGCCTGAGACCTGTATGGTCTTCGTACTCACCACAAAGCACAAAGAAAGACAACTCTCCTCATCTATAAGGATGCTGGTGCATTTCTTTCCCTGTAGGTGTTGACAGATGTGGGGAGAACAATGGCGGCTGTAGTCACCTGTGTCTGCAGAACCCCACCAGCTACTCCTGCCACTGTCCCACCGGCATCAGGCTCATCAACGAGAAGGAATGTGCAAATGGTAAGACACGAGGACACACACTCTGTCAGTCTTGGGCTGTCCTGTGTTGTTACAGTTTGGTTATGAACAAGGGCTGTCTCTAGTCCCGGTGCCTCCAGGACCCATCCCTCTGTCACAGGAAGGACATTTGCTTTTTGGGACTGAAAACAATTTCATACCGTCCATCCAAACAATCTGGACGTCGTCACATGAAATTGATGAAAATGTATTTCCATCAGCTTAAATGACAGATCAACGAAAATTAACAACATGGGCTTTCAAACAGTGAGTGGGACGGGAAAAAATTTAAAGCTGGAGACAGCCCTATCACATAGTTCTGTCCCGTGTTATACTTATTTGTGTGTTTAGGTTTATCAATATTTTGTAGACATTTTGTAATTTGTTGCATGCAGGCTAATTTTGACTTGATCAAGAGGTGTATCCAATATGAATGATTGAGACAAATGAAATGTCCAATATGAATGATTGAGACAAATGTAATGTAAGTTAAACATAGATGTCATCATCATCATAAGGTTTCTTGTAAAATGTATGTGGTGTTTGTACATCTCTGCAGACATCGAACAGTTCCTATTGGTTGCCAGAAGAACAGACATCCGTCGAATATCGTTTGACACGAGGGAGAAGGCGGACGTTGTCCTCCCGCTGGGCGAGCTGCGCAGTGCCGTGGCGCTGGACTGGGACAGCGAGGAGGGGCACATCTACTGGTCAGACGTCACGGCCGACACCATTAACAGGGCAAAGTGGGACGGCTCTGAGGTCGAGGTTAGAGATGTTATGTTTTGTATTTCTCTTTGCAACGTGGCGTCACATGGCATAATGGAAGGGTGTTTGGCCCAGAACCCAGAAGTCCTGGGTTTGAATCCACTGACATGCCAAGCTGACATTGTGGCCTTGGGAAAGGCACTTTACATGAATTTCCTCACTACAATCAAATGAAAATGAATGTCTGGCTTCGGTTAGGGATGTCTTTCAATAGGACGTTGAATGGAGGTACAGGTGTTTGAGGAGAGCCACACCTCAAACACGTAAAAGAACCCATCACACTTATCGAAAAGAGTAGGGGTTCTTCTCAGTGTGTGGATCAAATAACTCTGTCCAGAATTGCTGCTTATACTGTTCAGTACAAACCTGGTACGTTACGCCATGAGACGGTTTACTGGGTGTGTGAAACAAAACAAACAAACAAACAATGATGTTGATGAACAAGTTGGATGTTTTTTTTTCCATTTTGCAGTAGACATGTATGATGACACCCTATCCTTTCTCACAGGTTCTGGTAAACTCTAGTCTGGAGAGTCCTGCGGGCCTGGCTGTGGACTGGGTGACCAGGAAGCTGTACTGGACAGACGCCGGGTCAGATCGCATCGAGGTGTCCAACCTGGACGGCTCCACAAGATCAGTGCTGATCTGGGAGATGCTGGATCGACCCAGAGACATCATCGTGGATCCCATTGAAGGGTGAGTGGGAAGAGCAAAACTATCCACCATCTCTGTTGGATGATGCATAGGGAGCAACGCATAGGACTACATATAGAATACAACACGGTGTTGTAACAGAAAATTGTTACAGCCACAATTCCAACAACCTAATCTAGTTTTCAAATTTAGTGGTGCACTCGTTGCACTCAAAATGCATTCTAAATCTTCTATGGAATCCCGTGTGATAAAAGAAGAATCTTGTGTGATACGGTTAATTATCACACGATGCGGAACACCGGTATCGAAAGTTTTCGCAGCTCAGGTATGACATAAAGTTAAATACCACCTTATTTCGGTTTTTGTTTGTCCTCTTGTTTTGCCCATTTTTGCAGCAATTAAGTATTGTTTGTATTAAAGGTTTTTGTATTGATGCTCTGGTTCTTTCGGCTTATGCTGCTTATTCTGGCAAATTCCTCATCAGTCTTAAAAGCACTTTCACACGAATCATTAAGTTATCCTTGCAAGACTTGGGAGCGAAAAAAAATGAACATAACTTAAGACATGCTGAATTCCCTGCCCCCAGGCACATGTACTGGACTGACTGGGGGCTGAGCCCTAAGATTGAGCGTGCTGGGATGGATGGTTCGGAGAGACAACCAATCGTCACCAAGAACCTGACGTGGCCGAACGGTCTGGCCATCGACTCCGAGCTGGGGCGACTGTTCTGGGTCGATGCTGGGTTGAAGACTATCGAGTTCTCATCCCTGGATGGGACAAACAGACAGGTGTGTGATTAGTAGATTTGTGTGATATTTACATTATACCTTCAGTCCAGATCAAAAAAAATTGATATTGCCAATTTCCTGTCCACGACTGTCTCTGCATTACACTGCCAGAGTTACTCTGTAGAGATATAAGAATTTGAAAATGCTGTATCACATAGTGTCCTAATCATATATATATATATAATTATGCCCCAGGTTCTAGTTTTAATGTCAAGTGATAATAAGATGCCCTTACTTTTAATTTTACTAATTCACTGGAAGAACATTATCGGAAATTTTTGCGAACTTGATTAGTAAATATGCTGTTAAACTGTTAATCAATTTGCAATTTTGATCTCTATGTAGGTTCTGATTGGTACCCAACTGCCCCACCCTTTTGGCTTGACCCTACATGAAGACAAGGTGTACTGGACTGATTGGCAGTCCAAGAGTATCCAGAGTGCCGACAAGACAACAGGCCTGCGTAGACAGGTGCTGAGGGAGAACCTAGAGAACCTGATGGACATACACATGTACCACAAGGGCAGGCAACCAGGTGAGGGAGTGTTACAGTCTTAGTAGTGTAACAGTCTAGTTCATTTTTATTACACCCATGTATTGTCCTTTTCTCTCATGACTCAAAACATCTATTTGACCTAAGTTGTGTTGGTTTATCAATGATCAGCAGGGATATTACTCAGATGGACATGCATTAAAACAAGGGTATGAAAAGTTGCAAATATTTTACAGACTGATTATTTGAAGCACTGAACCACTAGTCAAGCTTTTACTGGATAGTTAGGTTGGGAAACTCTAAATCTTAAATACATATTTGCTGTTGTAGTATTAAGGTATACTGTAAATGCAGAAATTTTTGCATTGGTTTTGTGTTTGGGGCTTTCACGGCATCCGTTTCACTGCGACCTTATAACCAGTGCAAACATCTTTGTCCAATACTGTAGGAGTATGTGACTATAACGCTGCCCCAACCTTACAGTCACCACGAACACTCCAGTTCCCCTTAGTGCGAAATTAACACCACGCAAATTTAAATGCATTTACAGACAAATATTTAATGTGAGATATTGTGCCCCTGTGTGTAGTCCCCAGCCCGTGCCTGGTAGGAAACGGAGGCTGCAGCCACCTGTGTCTGATTGCACCACTGTCGTCACGTCGAGGCTACAGCTGTGCCTGTCCAACAGGTGTCACCCTGCTAGGAGATGACAGAACCTGCCAACCAAGTAAGGCTTTTCCTACAGACTAACACCAATACCAGCCAGGCCTTTCCTATAACACTTTTCAGGAGGCTTTAACCAGACTGAAACCTTTGGCCAAAAAAGTTGGGCCATCATACTTTATTGTTTCTATGCTTCTTTCGTATACAATAATTTTTTTTATTCCAGAGCTGTCTTTGAATTTGGGACCCAATTCGTGCAATGCTGACAATAAGCTGACAATAATCTTGAAAAGGTGATAGTTCACCTGTTATGTCAATCCTTCCACAAAAATGTGGTAAATCAAAATAAATAAATAAATAAGTTTGAAACATACATCCTGATGCTGTCCTTGGTGCTGATCTAAAAATCACTATGACTTGTCCATGGTGCTGAAATGACGACTGCTGTTAGCTTGGACCATCCATTAGATGAAAAAATTCAAAAAGTTATTTTCTTGAGCAAATGATCAGTCCCAATGAGCCATTTATAGGATATCCAGTTGCGTAAAAAGATATTCTTGGACATTTATGTCTTGACTTATGCTGTATTTTTCAAATTCATATTTGAAACTTGGAACAAACGATAGGCTTGAAATGTCTTGACTTTTTTTTTAGCAGATTTCAATGATATTTTGAGTTTGTTATCAATGATCAATGGTTGCTATGTATTGCAGGGATGCACAACTTCCTGGTGTTTGCCAGGAGGACAGACGTGCGTGCCATCTCTCTCGACGTGCCCTACTATGCTGATGTCATGCTGCCCATCAGTGGACTAAAAAATGCCATTGCCATTGATGTGGATGAGAAAAATGGTGAGTTTTTTTACATCAAACTTGTTTATTTAGAACCGTAAACAAACATTGTTATTTAGTGTTTTTCTTTAAACCTACATTGCCAATCTTATGGATCAAGTGTACAAATTATTTTCTTGAGTAAATATTTAGTGGACCATTAAATGATTTAAACAAGTAATCTTGAAATCATGATTATTATTACTTTTGTCCTTTTGTCATGATTATTATCACTTTTGTCAGATGACACAGAATGTACTACAGTCTGTTTGTGGAACTTAGCCCTGCCCTATTTCTATTCTATGTGTACAGGAAAGGTTTATTGGACAGACAGTGTTACAGACAGGATCCAGAGGGCCAACTTTGATGGTACCGAGGTGGAGAATGTGGTGGAGAGTGGGCTGGACACCACAGATGGTCTGGCTGTGGACTCTGTCGGCAGGAAGGTGTACTGGACCGATACCGGTAAGGACCGGATCGAGGTGGCTGATCTGGATGGCAGCAACCGGCTGGTGCTGGTTTGGGAGGGACTGGACAGTCCCAGGGCTATTGCACTCCACTATGATGCAGGGTGAGTTATGCAACTTTGTATTGGATATTGTACTTAAGTATTATTATTTTCTACCACATACATTGTATCTACCATAATATGATTGCATTATTTCTGAACAACATGGCATTTCCAGTCACAGGTTTTCACAATGTACATGTGTGATCATTTGCAGTGTTATTACTTTATAGTATAACATCGCCTATCAAAAAAGTTTTTTAAAAGTTGAATTTTGCTCTGTGAATTTAGTCCAGTGATTTATCCCTTGAACTAATTGAAGGTAACTTGGTTGAAAATTCAATGATTCTGTATAACTGAAATAGGTGTGCATCAGTATGGGGCAACGGTTAGAGCATTGGACCAATATGTCCCGGGTTTGATGCTCACCATGCCTTAACGTTATGCCCTTGGGAAAGGCACTTTACACGACTTTCCCTGGAGGTGGAGTGACACCCACTGAGCCTCTTCGGCTAATCTGTCTAAAAGTGTGCCAAAAACACGCTATGAATTTGGTTGCCAATGTGCCAATATCTAGCACATTTGCCACCAAAAACAGTACAAATAAATGAAAGGGTCCATACAGTTGAAACTGATGACCCCAGGTTGAGTCTGAAAAGTATGTGCAATAACTAACTGCTCCCCCTGTCTTTAGCTACATGTACTGGACTGACTGGGGCAGCACCCCACGTGTGGAGCGAGCCAACATGGACGGCACTGACCGCCAGGTCCTGGTGTCCACCAACCTGGGCTGGCCCAACGGACTGACCATCGACAAGGTCGCAGGCAGACTCATCTGGGCCGATGCCAGGACTGAGGTGGGAGAATGATTTTACTGCAATTCATGATTTGTTAAGTCAAAGTCCAAGTTCCTTAAATTACCAGTGCAATGGCCTAGTGGGTAGAGTGTTCGCCTTGCATACGGTAGGTCGTGAGTTCGATCCCCGGCCAGGTCATATCATCTTAATTTGTTAAGGGTGATTTAATTTTAGCTACTTTAACGATCACTAGTCAGCCGTTAAAATGTCATTATCGCATATATTTGAAGACTAACTTTTGGGACAGTGATGCATATTTGTTCCCACCGTTGCAATCAAACCAGTGAACTGCTCACTTTTCCCCAAACAGCTAAAATTACCAACCGCAATATAAAATGAATTTACAGTAGGTTAGAACTTTGAACCTGACTCATATTGCTGTTATTATTACAAAGTGAAAAACTGTCAGACATATAGGTTTTAGTGTACCAGAAAATGTGTACCCTCATAAGTGTCCCTCTTTAGATTTAAGTTGTTGATGTTCTTTTTTTGTTGTTTGATTCCAGTTGCTTGATGTAACATTGTTTTCATTTTATTCATAATAACATGCAAATATGAGAGAGGAATGCTTCCAAGTGTTGTTGGCTGCCAAGTATTTTGTACCGTACATGTCCTTTTGTATAGTTGGAATGTATGACAGAAGTACATTGTAACTGAATTCATTTGTTCACATCTCTCTGCAGATAATTGAAAGTTCAGACCTGAACGGGAAGAACAGAAACGTGTTGGTGACCTCGGCCCCCCACCCCTATGGGCTGACCCTGATGGGTGCGTACATCTACTGGACGGACTGGCAGACCCGCAGCATCCAACGTGCCCGCAAGGACACCGGGGAGGACCAGATAACCATCCGCGGGAACCTGCCGGGACTCATGGACATCCATGCTGTACAGGCCGACAACTTAGGTAAGGGGTACACTGGAAAGTTCATATTTTGTGTAGGTAGAAGTCATTCTGGTTCAAATTCAAACTCTAACTGCCAACCGAAAAATGTGACTTAGGCCACACCAATTTAATTTCTTGGTTAACGGATTTTTCTTGAAAAATAATGGAGCGGGCGGGCGAAAAAAAAAAAAAAAAAGCATGGAAGGAGGAAGCTTTAGCATTTTGGCTGTTTCAAGTACAAGTGGAGGACATTTCCGGTAACTTCAGGTTTACTTCTTATCTACAATCACAAAGAGGCAAGAAAAATCTTCAAGCCGATACTACTTTGAAAACACAATACTTTATGTTTCTGACATATTCATCTTGCTGGCATTTGCTTCATATTCATTGTCTGCTCCTGGGTATGTCATGTATAAGGCAAAAGGACACGTTCATCCCTGTCACATATACAGAAATAACAAGCAAACCCTCATGTATTACGTTAGGATATAAACTGACAGAAAAATTCTGAATTTTTGAAAAAATTGGGCATAGGTTCCACGCTATGACCCCTTACCGGGGGCCAACGGTGCCATCAAGTTCAACAAGTGGAACAGTATACACAACTCCAAGTCATGTATTTTCTACTTGGAACTTGAGGCAAGTCACAATGGAAAAATGTGGAGAACATTGGGCAAAACCTCCTCACTTTATTAATAAGTATAACTTCTTTCAGGTTGATCATGTTAATTGAGAAAAGAACACATCAGAACCTTTGAAAAAAAGCAGACAGTAGAAACCTGTGCATTTGCTAGTAGAGAATGTAATGAATTTTATAAAGCACTTCACTCATCAAAATCCCTCAACATACACTCAAAAAGTTTTCTCTAAAAACATCCAGCTCTAAGTGTCTAACTCTAAGTGTTATGCATTGGCCCCTTTCAGTCTGAGAAAATGGAATGTTCCATTCCTTCAGCAGCATATTTCGAGCTGCACATTCGATGAAAGTAGAAACTGTATTTGACTTCAAAAACCACATCTGAACGACAAAAAAATAACATGAGCCTTTAAATTTGTACCTAAATATTAATGCCGTCTATTACGCAGTTTTCCAAAAGATCGATACTTTTTTTCATGCTGAAGATATCAATTTTAAAGCCCGTAATCTGCGGTGGAATTTGAAGCTAGTTTCTGTCTAAACAAACAAAATGGCGGTCTTACTGAAGAGGCAGAGCACAGAGCACAGCTATCCTCGTGGTTTTTCTCGGGGTTTCACTGGTTTTCAGACCAAACAACCATCACCAAAGGCTAAACAACATCATACATGGTATTTCTATGGCTAATATTGCTAAAAGGTACCAGCCATTTTTTGACTGGATTGCCGATTTTGTTGAAAAAAAAAAGAGCCGAAAATTTCGTCGGTGGCCACCAAATATATTTTTCGGTCAGCAAAAATTCATCTTTTCTTGGCTGTTTTGGGACTAAAAACACACACCAAATGTGAAACAAAACCCCATACAATATTTTCACATGTGGTAGTGCTACAATGGACCAAGTACTGTTCTGCTGCTTTGCCGATTTTTAGGGGAGAATGTGGCCGGTCATATGGCGGTTAGGTGATAATTTTTCACAGTCTGCTGTTTTTATTTTTATTTTGATTCAGCAAAAAAACGAAGCGGCGAATCCGTTAACCAAGAAAATAAATTGGTGTGGCCTTACCTCAAATTTTCAACTGATCAACTCCAATGTCATTGTCAAGGAATGATTAAGTAATGGGTGGTTATGCTGTCATCAGTTGTTTGGTCAGACAGTGCCAGGCAGTATCTCAAAAAGGGTTTGGTAATGATTTCAGACTAATCGTTACTCATGAATTTTGAATGCCGTACAAGGTGGGGTCCTGACTAGCACAAAGTGTGTGGGAATATACTGGGTAATTTGCTGGCAATTTTGGACCTAGATTAGAGTTTTAGGCAACAGAGGGAGAAAGTAATAAGTAAATTTGTATTGTGTTTTTGTGAAATCTTTATGATGGTGGGAGGACAAATCATTCTATTTTTTCAGTTTTATTCTAAAGCCTAAGGGACTTCAAGCCCATAAAACAAAGGGGCGACAATGTTGAGGGTCTGACATGAGTATTATTTGATGTAGGTACCAACAGGTGTGGTCCCAACAACGGAGGCTGTAGCCACCTGTGTCTGCCCAAACCTAACGGCATCACCTGTGCCTGTCCCACTGGTATCACCCTGAAGGAGGATGGAAGGACATGCCACGATGGTGAGTGGTGTTATTGTACAGTACAGTCAAATTTTTAACAGTCTTCCTGTGTGTATGTGTACATAAAAAAACATTAAAGTTGTTTGATGGAAAATTCATGCAAAAGGGTAACAGCACTTTAGATTGTGAGGCTTGCAGAAGCTTCCTCCTTTGCATCCATTGTGTTTGTCAACAGAACGTATTTGTACTGCATGTTATCGGCAGGAGAGAGCGAGATCTTTGGAACTTCCTGGATTACATGTACTATGGGAGACTAAGTCGTTATAATTGTTACTTGATGTAGCAATTACTGTAAATGCATTTAAGTTCACATGGTTTTGATTTCGCGGTAGGGAGAAAATGGAGTGTTCGCAGTGGTTTTAACTTTGCAAGGCGAAAAAATGTGCAAACATTTCTGTATTTACAGTAATGTTTTCAAGGTTTGCTTTTGTTGCTTGCCCCACAGTCAAAAGTTTCATCTGTACTGTGAGAGGCTTTGTGTGTGTGTCTGTATTATTTTTAACAGTGTGTGAATGGATGAGGTAGTTTGATAGATTTTTTTCACACCACCTCTCTGACACATTTGCAGCTCCAGAGACCATGCTGCTGTTTGCTGCCAGGGGGAGCATCAGGAGGATCTCCCTGGACACAGGCGACCACACCGACGTCATCCTCCCCCTACCTGACATCCAGAACGTCATCGCGTTGGACTTCGATAGCTACGAGGGGAAACTGTACTACACCGATGTGCAGCTGGATAAGATAAGGTACAGACATACATGAGTTAAAAGCTGCTACATGTACTTGATCAGGAAATTGCTAGATGCCCCACAGTTCAAGGAATTGCCTGATACAGTCATCTATAGTCATGGAACCTGTTCTTGTTGAACATGTAAATTGATCAATACATAATATCTTGATTTTGTAGATTCTAGTATCATTCTAGTTCATGCTATATATGTTTATGTAGAGAAGTTACAGCAATTTGTATTTCCAGGAGGGCTAATCTGAATGGAACTGGGATGGAGGACATTGTGTTTCGGGACTTGGTCACAGCTGATGGCATTGCAGTTGACTGGATTGCAAGGTAAGGAAACCGATGTAAAGTTAGAGCAAGTGTCTATATGTTTATTTGCCCTGATTTGTGCTACCAACAACACACAGATAAATGCCCCGAACACTAATCATGATTACAACCTTCAACGTATTGAGACTTCAAAGTCATGGGATTTCATTGATCTTTCTGAATGAAGCCTCAGCAGAAGTTTGTTTTACCCCTCAGAAACCTGTACTGGACAGACACGGGTAAGAACACCATTGATGTGGCCAGACTGGACGGCTCCAGTCGTAAGACTCTCCTGAACAACACCCTGGACGAGCCCAGGGCCATCACACTCTTCCCCAGGAAAGGGTAAGCTTATTCTGCACTTGTACAAGATTGTGCCTACTAGTGTGTTTTCAGTAAGCCAAGTTACCTATTTGAAAGTAGCTTATCTGATTTTAAACAGAAGCCATGTGATCATATTCATAAGGCATTGTTTCATTGGAGTGCAAAGATTTCAAAAGTCTGTTTTAAAAATGTTTGTTGGATTGGAGGTGTGATGTCTCCCCTTATCATAATGGATCTACTGTTGACCAATTGAAATAGAGATCATGTACGGGTAACATAAAACATAAACTATCATTGGCTACAGTGATAAACACATTAAATCCACTGTTCCCACAGGTACCTATTCTGGACTGACTGGGGAGCTTACCCAAGGATCGAGAGAGCCCAGCTTGATGGGACTGAGCGCCGCATCATCGTGGACACGGACCTGGGCTGGCCCAACGGCATCACCATCGACCCCATCAACCGCAGGGTGTACTGGGTCGACGCCCACCTGGACAGGATCGAGACGTCCGACTTCAACGGCAGGAACCGCGTTCAGCTGGTGGAACAAGTGCCGCACCCATTTTCGCTAACAGTGGTGAGTAGCATTATGTGTTAGATATCATAATAAACATTAACTATACAAGTAAGCACAACACTTAACATAGTGTACTTCCAAGCTGCTAATCTGTTATCATAAATGATCAGTATTAGCTGTGATGTTCAATGATCTGTGTTTTCTACCATTGTCCACTTGGCTTTGTCACTTCACTTTCTTGTGCACATAGAATAGGGATCAAATGCATGTACAATTTGACACGGGTGAATTAGGCACTACTGCATATATTAACGACCCAGCATGTTGTTTATGATAAATTTCCTTAAACACTGTATTTGCTGATGGTCTAATTTTTCCATTCCAAGTCTCTCGAACATTTGTAAAAGGAAGAAGGTAAGGATGCATTGAAATCAAATATTGTCCAGTATTCTTGAATCACTGATTCTGCTTTTAAATTTCCAGATGAATTTCATAAAGAAGTGTACCTGAAAGCAACATTAATTTTCGCAAGATACCTAGTGCACATATAGGCAAGATTAGATCACTTAAAAGTAATAATCTTCAGGTGGCTCTTAATGAAAAGATCTGCTGCTAACTTTTGATGTTTATAGTTTTAGGGACACAGTGGACTTGAATAAAAGCAAACAGAAAGTGTATGTATGTCAAGATGTCAGTCATAACAAAGTGCATAACATAATAGGACTGGTCAAGATTAAATCTGCTTATAAGCTGTCCTGTATTTTGATGGTTGTCCTCTTCTCTTCCTGCAGTTTGATGGCTATGTGTACTGGACAGACTGGCAGACTCGCTCCATCATGAGAGCTGACAAGGAGACTGGGCAGAATGTGGAGACCATACAGGGGAACATCGAGGGGCTCATGGACATACAGATGGTCTCTAGTCTCAGACAGACAGGTGGGGCTGTTTGATTGCTATTCACCATCTTTACTGTAAGTCATATTTTCTTGATAAAGGCCCGCACCCCAATTAAAGTAAAGGATTGACAGGTTTGCCTATTGCGAGTGCTGCCTTAATTAATGGTGAAAGAAGGTAATTACAAACTTGATAGACAAATTGGCGATCCTGGTCATTTAAGCCCTAAGTCACAATGAGATTGAAAGAGAAATTAATCCAACCTGAATCTGTTTTCCAGGAACAAACCCATGTGCAATAGACAACGGTGGGTGCAGCCACTTGTGTTTGGCCAGGACTCAGGGATACGTGTGTGCCTGCCCCAACATCCCAGGCCCCAGACCTTGTTCTACAGGTAGGTGTTGTACTGAAACTACAGGCATGTTTCCTGAGTCCATTCTGTTTGTTTTCATGCCAAATTGATGGTTAGCTATAAATGATGATGACTTACGGCCACCGATGCATAACCAAAAGAATCTATTATGTACAATGTCACCAAATTGATTTTATTTCTACTTTTGAATATATTTATATCTGTATCATGATCAGTATATATAGCCGGTGTTACTGCCCATCAGCGCAACACACCAGCTCGCAACTAGTTATATTACACGACCTGTCACACCTAACTTTTGCACATCTAGCTGCAACCAAATATGTGTGATGAAATGAACAAGTGTTAACAAGAAAAGAGTAGGTCATTTGGAAGCAATGATTGTTAAGTAATGATTTAGCGTCATTTGTAGTAAACCTCTGTTATTTTCAGGCCAGTGATTTTGAATCAGACTTAACCATAGATCATGATGTCTCTTTCACATCCCACAGTTCCAGGTGTCCCTGCCTTACCTCATACCCAGGCGACAGTTACAGTATCCATGATGCCCGATGGAGGAGCACAGACACAAGACAACAGAATACCCGAGGGGACTGGGGAACCAAGTGTAGAGTGAGTCACCAATCATTCTGTTTCTTCAATAATTATCTTCTTGTGTTATCCTTTCTTACAGAACTTTTTTGATGTTGATAAAAAACATTATTTTAATGGATGACATTCATTTAATCTCATGCAAATTTAAGATCAAGATGCATGTCTACTGTTTTGTGCTTCTGTATGGTCAATGTTTTAGTTAAGGATTCATCTAAAGAGTGCTGATCATCCACTATTGCAATTGTGTTGTTATGTTTCTTATGCTTAATGTTGATACTACTGTCTTATACTCTCAGATGTGATAACAGAATAGGAGGAGACTGCCAAGCTGAAAAGTCAGCAAGCAGAGCAGAAGGTTGGTTTATCAATATCATTTACGGTATTTATCTTTTTTACCAGGGAGAAATTGACTTTATCAGTTTATGTAATTACTACATGACTGTACTTTCAACATTCTGTTTCAAGGATACCTAACTCTTCTATTCAGATGCCGTTTGTTTTTGCTACATTTGTTACATGTAACTTGGTATGTTTTTGACAACTGCTAAAGTTTTTTTTCATAAATGATGTGTTGTCCTGTACCTTAGACGGTGGTATCCACCCAGCGTACATAGTACTGGGCATCGTGCTACTGCTGGTGATCGTTGCAGTGTGCATCCTGGCTGTCTTCTTATGGAGGTATGTGGTAACAGAAATGAATAGACAGAAAAAAGCATATAATGCAGATTGTTGTGATATGGACATGATGGATTCCTTTCTTCCTTGAAATTTGAACAAAAGACTTTAAACTATGACCTAAAAATATATTACCAACACTTTTACTCTTTGTATAGTTTAGCAGCTCCCTGCATTTTGCTTTTGACACAGTCATAAATCTGTAGTAGATTTTTCCACTATCTTGCCCCCTTTGGTCTTTGTCTGCGTTCTTGGCTGCTGTTGTTGACTCTACTCAGTGTCTCCCCCATGATTTTGACATCACAGAAAGCAAGCAAAAAGTTGGATTATGAAAAAATGTTCTTAACCTGAAACCCTAACCTAATCCTATATTTTGTATTGAAGCAATATCTAAGTTTCCTAATAAGGAGTTATAGGCAGAAGATGTGAAATATTTCATGTACAACTTTTCCCCAGAAGACGGAAAAGGCGGCAGGCAGCCAGCGACAGCACCATGACCTTCAGTAACCCTGTGGTGTACAGAGCAGGGAACGACGCCATCGTCTCCATCGAGAGAAGAGACAGAAGATGGCTGTACAATAAAAAGGAGGTCAGTGTTACATAGTGGTAACTTGTGCTCTCTAGAGGCAGCATCTAGTGATGTTTAATGTTTTTTTAACTGTGACTTATGACCAGGTTGTCCGACCCTCTATCTCGTGACAATATAACTAAATAGCATATTTCAGGTTCCTTGGTTATTTCAGTCCCAACACAGGGCTTCTGGGGAGTTGGTCATCATGTGGCATCTTAGGTTGTGTCAAGAAGTACCAAGTCTGATATAGCTGTCAAAGTACATGGTGTGTTTTATGTTTTACTGTTTTCTCTGTAGGATCAGTTAAGAAACCCACTTATACTAGCTGAAGACAGTGGGGAGGAGCCTGCGTCCAAACTAAGTAGAGTTAGTCTTGTGAGGGTAAGAAAAATTACAGTCAGTGGTGTAGGGTTGAAGGAAGGGGGAAGGTGGCTTGACACTGAGAAAAAAAACAAAGCAGCTGACAAATATTCTGTGGTACATCTCTCTTTCAACAGCTTGTCTTTGATTCCCACGATACTGCTTTGCCAGGGGGTCAGGAGGGTGTAGATTTCAAATAACTGGTTCTCCGTGTGATCAAGTTTGGCTGTCATTTTCTCTGCCTGATCTTGTGTTCTTGATATAGTTCTACCAAGGAGCCCTTACTGTTTTTATGTGGTACTGTTTTTTGTGATTATGAATGAATGGTTATGTATCTTAACCTGTTTTGTATCCCCCAGGACCGAGTGACGAACCCCCTCCTGAACCCGCAGCCCAAGCTGAACAACCTGGCAGCAGCCGAGGCGGCGTCCAAGCTCCTGGACAAGGAGGCCTACACCAAGGAGGACCCCTGGCAGAAAGGCAACCTGTACGTCGACCTTCCGCCCAAGGACCTCCGAGACGACGACGTCACCGAAAAAATGCTGGCCCACGGGGCCGAAGCAGACGATGTCTGCTGTGGGTCCATAGAGAGCGATGTATGAGCTGGAGGTCGGAGGTCATAATGAGAGTGATACCTACCTGCAGCCAAGGTTGTATATGATAATATGGTACCTCCACGTAACAAGCAGGTACAGCCAGACTCCCTCCCACTTGTAAATAGCGACTGTAAGTTGTCTTGTACATTTTGATCCTGGGAGGGAGATGGCCCCTTCTGTACTCCTGTATGGCCTCTAAGAGGATGAGACTACGGGGTGCTGGACGTTGTAATAAGACTACTGATTGTTTGATGTACAGAAATGGAGTGTTTATGGTACGTGCAATTGGTATTGTGCAGAGTAACGGGCCGTTCTTCTGGTTGGCGCTCGACAGCGAAGATGGGCACAGGGGTAAGACAAGTCCCTTGATTTATTTCCGAGCTGTGCCTTAGAGAGGTCCGCCATTACTGTGAGAGAATGAGCCACTATCTGGCTATGTACTTAACATAGGCTCCAGGCAAAAGCAGGGCCATGGTTATGTTGAACAGTATTAAATCACAAACCAAACCAAACACTAACTCACAACTTGAACTGCCTTAACATGCACTCAATTAGATTTATGTAGTTGTTAGAACAATGAATTGTGAAGGAGAAAGCAAGTGGATGTCAGAAACTAGAAGAGGTTGACTGTTCTCCTTTATTTGGATGCTGTCAAGTCAACAGTCTTAGACATGTGGCAGGAATAAGGAATGTGGCATGTTATTCCTAGACATAGGGTGGTCCCGTCAGCCACAGATGCAAATGGAGGCATGGAAGTCCATGTGAAAACTGCAAAGTGATACCTCCATTTAGAACTGCAGTATGAGACCTATAAGTATCAAAAGGTCATTGCAGTAACGTAGCCAGTAACAAGTTGTAGGGCAAAATACATTTGCATACTACACTTTCAATATATTTATATTCTTGTACACACAACATTTAGTTTGGTGTACTCTAAGATGAGAAACCTCATTCAACATAGAAGAGTTCACTCTGATGAGCCCGTGTTGAGGAAATGTTCATACTTTATAATTACTAACATATATTTATTTGTATCATGCACCACTTGAGAGAAATTCCTGTTGCAACACGTGACATACTAATTTTTGTTGATGTAATTCTGTCAGGTGTATCACTTATCCTCACAGTGAGAAGATTTTGTACCCATGCAAGACTTACAACAGCAGAGGTTGCTTGTTGAATCATGAAATCCTGGGAAAATATCTGATAAGAGTTCGCCAGTTGTTTCCAAGCGTGGTAGACTGTTTACTTTGACAGATTTCTGAGAGCAGTCAAACAGTTCAAACCTACTACAGGCATGTATCAGGGAACGTTTACGGTTGGTAACAAAAGTATTTGAAAGTATTATCTTGAATCGTATAGCTTTGATTAACTCCTACAACAATAGGCCTGCCTCATTTTCAAGGCAGTCTTCTGGTTGGTCATTTCTCCGGTATCACACTGCCATATATATCACTTTAGTGGACAATTAGTTACATTGTATATGAAAAAATACCTCTCGTTTGTTGTTGATAGTTCGACACTGCAGTAAGATCTAGTTGAAATGCTGATATTTGTTGTGTCGAATCAAGCCAAGCTGATATCTTCTCAACAGTATGATTGAGAACAGGTAATGTGATAACGCTTAGGTGCTGTTATTTCTTTATTACACATGGGATGTATCTTATCTTCGTACTCCACAGAAGCCAGACAAGTTCGTAAAGATAACTCAATATCAAATTTTGTAGAGCACATCTTTACCTATCCACACACTGTGAGCTTACCCTTACATTTAATTTGCAGTAATGTCAGTAAGAGACAGCAGGGAGACAGATAAATCAGTGTTTACGGAAATTTGATTTACTACATTTACTTATTGTGTAAGTTTTGCACATAGACTTGTAATGAACGTATGTGTCCTTGTTGTACAGATATTAATGATTTATTTTTCTATATGGATGTTGTAACGTGACTGATAACTGTGAGAGAGAAAAAGACGCTGTTGGCTTGTGCTTTAGAAGAGCCTTTCGAACCAGGGCCACTAAATTTGTGAAAACATCAAGATACAGTACATGTTGACAATATCACAGCAAAGTAATATTTCAAAAATGAAAGTGCCCATAATCCTTAATGTTTCCAGGCTCCCACTTTCTTTTCAAAAGTTGTCATTCATTCTCTAATATGGCCATGCACACTGGTCTATTTGCTATTAGTATTTTTGAGGAAGTGTAAACAAAAGCTGTCTCATAGAAATTTGTGACATTTTTGTACGTGTCCTTAAGAAAGAGTTGAAACTAAGGGTTATAAAGCTATATTTTGCAACATTGCATCAATGACTGGAAAACCAGGGTTGCCCTTGTCACTCTTTAGATTATTAGTATTACTAAGTATGATATTTATATATTACAGCCCAGTCTGAAGATACTGACGTAGCCATTATTTGTACCTCGCCGTTAAGTTATATCGTTTCCAGTTCTAACATATTTTGTATATTATTAACCATGAAAATGAGAATTCAATGACACACAAGCTTTGATTTTGAAACTGTATTGTCCAAGCTTTGTAGTTTTTTGTTAAGATATTTTACAGTTGTATAAAGTGTGTAAAAAGTCATGGCAGTTGGCACTTCAATGTAACAATTGTTCTAGTAATTATTGACAAGCTCCTTGGCAAAAGGGATTTTGCTCCAGAACACACTCTGTGCAAGTGTGCATTTCTTTACACTTCATGCTAAGAGGCAGAGTGTCTTGCAAGATATTACATTAATCAAATTGTAGTTCATTCATTGCTACTTTGTTTTCCTCATTCGGAATTATTGATGTATGTAAATGTTGTAGTTTTTGTGACATGACATTAGCTTTTGTAAAACTTAAACTGGCATATTATCCGACGCTGTATGATTTGTTTTGACCAAGAATGTGCAATATTTGTATCACTACTAATTCATGATTTTCAGTAAACTGGTCTACACTTAACATGTGGTCTTGTTCACTGTATTTCCATGTTTGCTGTGTTTTTGTTCTTTGTGATACACAATAAGTTATCCCTAAACAGGGTTTTCAATATGGGATAGGACCAACCTCAAAGTTGCCAGTCCTTACTGCATATTATGTACATTAATTATTGGAAACTGGATACCGGCTGGTATGTTAATAAAGCTTGGAAGATTCAAAAGTTGAGGGAAAGCAATATTGCATACTGAACAATGAAGATGGCACAGTTGTAGTGTCATAAATCTCAATACAAAAATCAATGCTTGATTTGTTATTTGGCCCTGCATGGTGTGTAGTATAGGTTCTGTGTCAGAAATATTGCTAGGAGGGGTCACTTTTTGTGGATAACACTAAATGTAATTCCTATTGGAATTCATTTAAGGTTTCTTCTTTTGTATCAAAGTTAAACTGAATGACTTCTTCCATCACAAATGAAAAAAGTGAAGATTTCATCTTGATTCTGCACTAAAGAAACAGCTTTAAAAACCAAGAACAAAATTTTATCAAAACTGCACACTTAATGATATACACACAATCTGTTATTGGCCACATTTGACAAATTTCCACAATTTAAGCACATATCAAATGATTTGAAATGTCAGTAACAATTTCTGTGATTTACTTCAATGTAGAATAGCTGCGCATATTTTGAGGTAAACGTTGAATCTTAAACGTCCTCAGTAGACTTCACAGTTCCTGGAGGTGTACTGTGTACAGATGCCGTCCCTGGTCACCTCCGAGAAGTTTGACCGTGAGGTCAGCCCCGCCCCCTCTGCCAGGTTTCTCAGGTTACAATAGTTGGTTCCAAAGTCCAGGTACGCGTACCACACCCGCGAGGTAGAGAACGCCTGGAAAACAACATTGTTTTTCTTACGTAAAACCTTACACCAAATGTCATTGGAAGGCATTTTCAAGGAAGGAATGCATCATTATATCATTTTACTTGTTCAAAGAGTACAGCTAAACCTGTACTGATAAGACCTGTAGTCTAGTAACCACCTGTACATAAAGATCACCTGGCCATTGTGGTAACTTTTTGGTGATCCCTTAGATTGTTTTTCCTATCAACCGAAACATTCAGAATCCTGACTACATGACTTTATAAACAAAAGTAGTGGCTACCTGTAAGTTTGACTATATCTGATGGCCAATGCCCTATTTACAATCAACTAGCACTGCAGTAATGTTTAAAATGCTGCACAGCACCATATGTTATGACAGAATAATGCAGGATTACTCAAACTCAGCATAAAACGGAAACAGATTTGTTTTACTATTATACCCTGTATTAGAGCAAGCTTTCAATAGATAATGTGTCAAGTATTACTGATTACATGTATAACATTATGTATCATCAAGCAGGTTTCAAACAAGACTGCATGGGTGTCTAACCTTGACATTGCATGTAGTTGTCGAGTCCTGGGGGTCAGTGAAAGTGAAGGTCATGTCATCAATGTAACCTGCTACAGGTGTGGTGTGGGTCCCCTTCAGCTCTGTACTGGACGAACTGATAAACTGCAAAAATAAAGGGGAATGTTTAAATACATGTACTCTACTAACTAGTTAGCAGATTAGATAAATTTTCAAGCTCTCAAACATGTAATCTGAATTGTTTTTCATGTAAGAAGAGATATCGTCATTTGACATAAATTTAATATTGACATAAAAGTACATTTCACACATATAAAACAAAACAAAGTAGCTCTTCTAGAGTCCTGCTTCAATTCATATAGATTTGACACAAACGGCATGTACTGTATACATATGGGATAAATATGTTAAAGATGCGTACCGTGTACAGACACTTCTGTCCCCCATCCATACAGTTGTTCCTGGATGTCCACATCTCCATCTGGTTTATCAGACTAGTGTTTACAGACGAACAGTTCTGGCTGAAAACCCTTGGGGGAAAAGGAATTATTGCAGCTTTCAATATGTTGGCAATCTATTATAGTTCCTCAAGTACAGAAGGGAAACTTTTATTCTACGTTGATGCTACTGCAGCACTGGACTGTACAAAGACATAACAGCAGGTAAGGAATACATAACGATTGTTCCTCTCCTGTAGAAGATGTAAATAACATGCATATCAAATGTGAATGCAAGTAATATCATGTTGAATATATCACCTGTTTTTGCTTTTAGGACTAAAATTGTTGACTCCATGTCTAGAATAGTGTGAAACTTATGTAACACCAATGGAGATCCTAATACAGATATTATACGAGCAACCATACGAGTCCTTTAGATTGGGCTACCTTCCTTATATTTTCCAAACAAAATCAAACATGATTTTAAAAGGCCAAGAGGTTACTGTTATATTTGCATGGCTATCCTCACCAGTTGATGTTACAGGAGGCGTGGATGGGGTAACCGAAGCCGAAGTAAACAGCTAACAGCACCACAAACACCAGGACAACTGTGACCGCAGTGGCAATGGAACAACATTTACAGGTGCAACATCTGAAACAAACAAACAAACAAACAAAGTATATTACAGCTGCATGGCAAGCAGCAAATTTCAGGGTCTGGGGATTATCTTCAAAGTTGTACATAATTTCCCTTTAGGCTCATGTCAAACGCAAGCCTCTGTAAATATATACTAATCGTAAAATACTCGTTTTATAATAAACGTAAAAGTGAACTTATTGTATACAATCCTAAAATTTCACTATTCGCCTCATTCAAGCAAAGGATGACAGTAACCTTTAGTATTATATTCAGAAGTCCTTACCTGCAACACCGTCTACTTCTTGCCTTATTCTGCTGACTTCCATCACTGCCCTCACTGTTAGGCATCCCGTCAAATGATTTATTCCTAAACATAGTCTGTCAAGCGTTCTCTAGTACCTACATGTACGCATGTTTCTAAACTGAGGTGTTGCAAAATACAGCGGGGTCAGAGGGTCAAATGTTACGGTTGATTATACTTCCGCATCACGGGCGTCCTCTTGCGGTATTGTGTAAATTGCAGAGATTAGTTCACGGGGTTGAATAAAAAGCATATACATGTATATAATAGGAACAGACACAGCATATCAAGAAAGGGAAAGCGTGATAAGTATCAATTCAATTTTATTTGATTTTGCTCTTTTTTATTCGTACAGGGAGATGACAGGCATTGAGGGTGAATAGACTGATGGTCACTTATGTGGTGGCCAAAGCATGTTTAATTTTTCTTATTGACTGGAAACCACCCGGAGCCTGCGTTGCCCTAGGTTGTCCCCGTATCAGCCACGGATGCAGGAAAACCCGGTCGGGCCATCCTCTCTGCAGTTCCAACCAGCACCGCAAGGGAAATCACCACAGTAAGAGCTCTTTCTTTGCGCAGTAGGTACTGTAGTGGAACATGTAACGTAAGGTCAGTGGTACAAATTATGACTGCGAAAGTTAGTATCACCTTTGTCCTTGCTCTACACTGACCCTTCATGTAAATATTTCAATGATACTACTTTGCAAGAGACAGTATCTATCAGCAAAAAGTTACGTCAAAATTCGTTTTTGGATGAATGTGCAGAAGTCATCACCTTACCGTTACAGTGAGCTGCTGGCCAGTACGTGAAGGCGGCGATGCAGGGCCAGTCAAACGGGCACGGGTTCGGATCGCAGGGGTCAAATACTGGGAGAACAGAAGCCCACTGGTCACTCAAAACAGCTTTTCTAAATTAAGCAATAATCTTAAGTTGTTCTGATTCTGAACTACGGGGATAGTTGAAGGTTCAGGAGGCTTAGTTGCAGTGAACTAGAAAATAGAAATAAAACGAACAATCAAACAAGAGAGAAGTCAATTTCAGACAATGAGATAAATTGAATGTCAGATAGACATGTTAGCCCACTTACCAGTTTCACATACATGCCCCACAAAGCCGTAGGGACAGACACAGTGGAAGATCTGGCCTTGATTATGCGAGTGACAGGTCCCGCCATTTTGACAAGGATCCGATTCGCAAACGTCAATGACTGCGAAAGCGGTTGGATAAATCCATTTGTTAGATATCTTAATTTCCATGAAATGAGCATTACGATTATTCACCAAATATGACAATAACAAATATGACAATTTTACAAATGCTAACTGTTGGGATAAAACCTTAGCCTCTACCAGGCCCCGCGGATGGCTGGAAAAATAGTAGAAATTGCCCAAATAGAGTGAATATAGTATGCTAAGAGTCGGCTACGGAGAGAGGGTCCGTAAATCTGCCATCCAAGTGAAAACCTGGCAAATATTCTCCCTATAGCCGGCGTAGTTAGTCTGGTAGAGACTAATAAAACCTCACAATTATTGTTATCAAGATTAAGAACAGAGCTTTTTAGAATGATTTTTTTAAATTTGACTGGGCGAATTTGTGAAACATATCTAGTCTTTTTGTACGGTAGAAGGTAAAATCAAACAACAATATCCCAGAAACAAAATAGAAGCAATGAAGCGGATGTAGAAACGGTCACCAGTACATGGCTCAGTAACCATCATCTTGCGCAGCCACCAGTTTAATTGGACAAGAATTGTATTATGACGAATACCGCAGTGTAAAGTAGTTTCTCACATGTTTCATCGTAGTTGCTGTAGTGACAACTGTAGCCGTACAGACGGTCCTCGCACGTCCCGCCTGGCTGGCAAGGACTGCTCGCACAGTTGTCAAAATCTGTCGAGAAAGACCAGAAACAGAGACTTTACAGTCTTGTAAATTGACCCACTTTCTAACGTGTGCGCTAGACTGTCATTTGATTCACTGCAGAACGCCGAAGGCATTGGTCCATGATGGAACAGATAATGGTAAACCTGTTGTTCTTTGTATGCACAATTCGACAAAATTGATAGATGAACGTTACTTAAGAACAGAAATATTCTATCACTGCCCACAGTATCAATGTATATAGCGGTATCCATACAACTTACTGAAATGGTTATTTGCTTTAGTTATTGATTTTTTCCTACCACCGACCTAAGTCGTGTGTCGACATTTTGTGAGGGATTGGCGGTGCAGCTACCTGTACACAGGGCGAACTTGTCGTTGAAGTTTTCCCCGTTCAGTCCATACGTGGTGGTGTCGTAGTCAGTACCCCACGCACTGTCGCCATAGGCACGGTACGGGTAGTACACAAAGATGTCATCCAGTGGCCGGCAGCTGGCTCCGTGGTCAGGTGAGGCTCCACACAGCGCGTTCGCGAGGACGAACGGAGTGCGACACTCGCCATCCACGGCGTTGTAACTGACGCAGACGGAGGTCCAGTGGACGCCTGACTGACACGCGTCGTTGGAGTAGTAGCAGGGGAAGCTCATCCCCGCAGCCTCACACGTGGCCTTGACGTTGGTATTGGTCATCGCGCCTGTCGCGCGAATTCTATAAAAAGCCAGATCGCCTTGACTGACCACATACTGCTGGCCTTGTGAGGAAACACACGAAATTTTCAGAATAACGCTATTTGGACAGAATAATATGGGGTAGATTGCCACCTGTTAGGAACAGTAATTGTCGGTTGATCTTTCTGCAGAACTTTTAGCGGACGTATATAGCACAGACTGTGGACATTATTGCCTTTCAGCTATGTTCCTATACGTCCTTTCCAATGAAATGAACAGTTCTTCAGATATACAGAAACAGTTTTAAGGTCCGAGCATTGTAAAGCTATGTTCCCAAATCATAAAGAGTAAAGGTTTTACAGTTCTGTAGTAGTGTTATCGATGGCAGCCTCAGTTAACTTGCAAAGTTTTGACGCCCTCGCGGTCCCTTTCAATCTTTTCCGACGCGTGACAATATTCATGTAGTACCTACCTTGTGACAAGGCCACGGCCTCGATCATACAAGTAATAAACAACAGGATCTTCGCCATCCTCCTCGCCAGTTTAGACCAGACTACCTTCTGTAACTTTCTAAAAATACAAAGTCACGTCTGTCATCCATGGGAACCCCACAGCTGCCCTACCGGCTAGACACTTGAGATGGAAGGCTCTTTCTGACGTAGAGCTGGTGTGGGTCACAGAGGGCAGAGGACGTCCTTCTTTGATAGTTCGTATTTATAGAAATGACCCTGTTGGCAATATTCTACAGTCTTGATAACAGACGTTTGATATTCCGCATAGAGACGAATTTAGTTGAGTTCGCATCGATTGAAACTTGATCATTACTTCGTAGAGTGGCGGCGCAGGCCCCCATTTCAGACGGCGATCGCTGAGCGACCGTACTACGACCAAAATTTGATTTGTGTGACCCTTGATTTTATGATTGGAATATGATGCAAGATGTAAACGTATGATTCAAAATACGACAAAACACACAAAAACATAAAAAGAATCCTTCTTTGTCTATGAAATTCGTTGAGCTATATGCCAAATCTTTGGTCGCTCCGCGCCGCTGTCACAGTGCAGTCGCAGCTTCAAGTGTAAAGCCCCCCCCTCTCACTGGACCCGCGGCACGCTGGCGGCGTTGCTGCGTCCTAAACTGGATTTGTGTTACCCTTGACTTTATAATGGGAATATCATTCAAAACGTACAAATATGACCAAAAAGACAACAAAACACACAAAGCTTAGAAAGATTTGTTTTTTGTCGATGAAATTCGTTGAGTGCTTTGTCAATTCGATCGGCCGCAGCGACGCCGCCAGCGTGCCGCGGGTCCAGTGAGAGGGGGGCTTAAGAGGGCGTAAGCTTAAGTTGTGCACGGCTACATAGAAGAGAAGGTTGGGACGTTGCTTTCCATTATCGAGATGTATGGGTTCAATAGATATCATTCATTGTTCCATGAGGGTTTATTGGTACATTGATATTTTAAGATAATATCGATGATAGATTTCATTGCTCAGTTTGCTATGTAACATTACCTTCAATTCCAGTTGTAAATGATAATGTCCCACTGATGTGTGTAGAGGTATGGGTGAGTTACCGTCTTTTCACAAGCCTATTGCATTATAGACTGCTTGATCTATTGTAGTTTAATGTAGTCTCTCAGTATCAAATTACTTTAATGTAAGACACATTGAATTGCTGTTCTTTGGCCTGTGACATCCCTTAAGGTTAATGCGTATCTAAGATTTAAGTAAATGAGTATCAAAGAGGTTCTCTGAGTTTTGTCTCTTTTATTCTTCAACCGCCAAACAGGAATGGTGCTTCTGTGTTACATTGCTGCGTTTTGTATCAGGATTTGCGTTGTTAAATCATGGTTTCAAGCTGCTCAAGGTACGATATGTCAAGGACGTTGCTTTGTTTGCTGGAGGTGAAATTCTGTGATGATGAATGATAATATCATATCAGCCACGGACGCAGGAGTACCCAGCTGGGCCATCTTCCCTGCAGTTCCAACCGGGACCGCAGGAGGACGCTGTGCAGAAGCCAGAGCTGATGGCCCTTGTCGCAGATGGCACTGCAAGAATACGTGAGAACGAACAATTTAATAATTCTGTACAGATTATTTGCACCACTTAGATTTAATTTCATTACTTAGAAAAACTGATGAAACTGCATATAGGCAGAGTAGTAACAGCCGATATATCTGGTCAAGACAGGAAAGATAGGTAAATGTTGAATAAAGAACACGTAAAAAATCAACACCATAGCACGTCCAGGTCAAACGATAGACAAAACGGAAGTTCAGATGCAGTAACAAGGTCACATAGCAGGAGGCCCAAAAGAGACATTCGACATAGAGAGACACATCCAAAACTACAAATTCATTTTTCAGGTAGATAATCAAAGAAAGACAACGCAACGGAATGTTCCCTACCTGCACAGTGGATACCGCCATCTTGGCTCGTGCAGGCCCAGTCAAACGGACAGGGGTTCGGGTCGCACAGGTTGACTGGAATGCAAGATACAAGATATGAATAGTGAGACAGCATCCTATTTCTAGAAGGCAACCTTGCTATTAGTAGAATAGATAAGCTGATTAAATGTAATCCGTGGTATAAAATCTAATATCTACACAGTACGTCTGTTCCAACATACTTCATACATTGTTATACTGACTGATTTAAAATAAAGATAACAGCTAGACAATGTATAGACTTGGGAGTTGATGAAATAAAAACACTCTTGCCTTTTTCACAGTAGGTTCCCGTGTACCCTTGCGGACAGGTACAGAAGATGCTGGAACCGTCAAAACACGAGCTGCAGATTCCGCCGTTCTGACACACGTTCGGCTGACATGACGTCACATCTGGAAAATGTAATAAGGCCCAAGTAAATGTACAATTATAGGCTATAGTTCTGCAGTAACGCACAAGGTGAGATGTTCACTTAAATCCACGTCCAATAATAAGACAATATGTTGTCTTATCAATGGCTGAAACATGTATGGTGTCAGAAATCATGTACATGACTGGACTTGTGTCTTGAACCAGCATGTCCTTTTGCTTCGGTCCCAAATGGGAAAAGGGGCCCCACCGGGTAGTTCACGGGATTTCTTTTTGCACTTTCGGGCCTGACCCCCTACGTGGCCTCGTGGGACACCCTGCGACTGCCGGGCTATTTCTAGGCCTGGCCGGGCACCGCGCGCGGTGACTTTGACTCGGACTTAAATTCAACGCGGGACCCAGTAACAAATAGACGCGATGAGCTAATCGTGCGAGCATCGGGAGCTTCCCCCCCCCCCCCATCCGTACCCGGAAGCCCACCGGGACAAATTTGTAGCTTCGGGACCCTGCCGGGACTACACCCCCTGCGGGCACCGGCGCAATTGGCATCAAAGCATTACACAGGAAGCATTGAGTATTATGTACTCACTAGTTTCGCAGACGTACTGGTGTTGCTCGTTACATGACTGGTAGGTTCCCATGTACCCCACGGAGCTGTCCAGCAGCACACAGATGTCAATCTTGGCACTCCTCTGCATCCAGGGAATAGTCGCTATATATGGTCAATAAACAGTGAGCATCTTTGACATTCGTAACATCAACAGCCAGGCGCGCTGCAGTAAGTAGCCTTTGTCTGTTAACGTTAGTCTAACCGACAACGACATCCCTACATGGGCAAAAAAAGGTTCCTCTAGAGCGAGGATGACTCAACCCTGGAATTGTACATGTCAATGAGTAAGAGGAACTACTGCATATATTTTTATTGGACCAGGCTTTATTCCAAAATTTGTTGTGCTTTCACCATTTTGCTTTTCTCTCTTTGTCTACGTAGCTCAAATACAAACATGGCTCAAATGAGGTATTGCTGATTGGTATGGTAGAAGAGAAAACAAACACGTGGTTACCCGACAAAGGAGTATTATCTGTACAGTCACACAGTCCGAACGGAGAGACGCTGGTGCTGGTGGAGGTCCAGGTGGAGACGTCATACCCCAGCTGTATGTAGCTGGCGAGCAGCTGCTGGTCACCGCTGTCCTTGATGTCTGCCAGGTGACCGCCCATGCTGTTACAGGCCGCGGACGCCTCCTGGTAGGGCAGACTGTCGTTGGAGAAGTGGTAGCACTTGTCTATGTGCAGTACTGCAGGGGACAGAGACAAAGCAAGATGGTGAATGGCTGTATTTAGTGTACATGTATTACATTACATGCATATGAGGTGTTTTACCATTTCAACTGATGATAGCTGCTCTTTAAAGGCGGAATCATGTCCCACATGCCGTTACTGACAGCCTAATGAACGGATTTTGTTAAACTGCACACTGCCATGTGTTTTCTTTCTTTGCCGAAACAATACATTCCATCTGGCCTTTTGCTGTAAACGGCATGTTCAGTCAGTGGGTGACATAGAGACAGAGCTTTGTTGCTATGTAAGTCATTATCGGTGGGCTAACATTGTGGTCACTTTGTCCACTGTGTGAAGTCCTCTGTATTGCATTAAGATGTTCTCTAGTCTCTAACATGTATCTATTATTAGTAAGTATTATGAAAAGCATACCTGTTTCACAGTTCTTTCCCGTGGTGTGGGGATGACAGGTACAACTGTAGCCGCCCACCTCGTCGGTGCACGTCCCTCCTGACACACACGGGTTGCTGGCACAGCTGTCAATCACTATAGGGAATCAGACATGAAGAAACACTTTTACAACATCCAGGTCATCCAAGAAATACAGACGAGGGGTCGTTCAGTGTATCTTACACTGCCTTTTTACTGGGGGCTGCGACCGCGCTGCGACCGCTGAACGACAAAAATTGACAGCTTGCTCGACTTATTCCATAGAAAAAGAACCATGCGCCATATTCCAGTTATGAACCCAAGGGTCACACAAATCCGATTTCGGTCGCTGTACGGTCCCTCAGTCATCGATCGTTAGTTAACTCACGGCGTCCATTTGTTACCCGGTCCCGCGTTGATTTTGTGTCCAAATTAAAATGATTCGGGGTCCCGGCCGGGCCCAAAGATAGCCCGACAGCCGTAGGAGTCACCCCCGAAAATGCCCCCAAACAGCCCTGAACTACCAGGCAGGGCCAATTTTTCCGATTGGGACCTAAACATAACTTGTAATGGTTTATGATAACTTGTGAAAATATACCAACCTTTATCACAGTGTTCCCCCGTCCAGTCCTCGTCACACAGACATGTGTAGTTCTTCAGTCCGTGTACACAGGTCCCATGATCACATGGGGAGATCTGGCACTGCCGAGCTGTGAAAGGTGTCAATTTTAATTAAGAGTGTCATTCTGTTTTCTACCTGTCAACAAGCAGCTGCAAAGGTTACTTATCTTCATTGCCAACGGTGAACCAAGCAGCTACGACGAAAAGTATTCGATGTATGTTTGTGAATATGCTCAAATTGGCAGGTATTATGAATTATTTATTGTAAGCAATATACCAGGCATTCGAGCATTGTGTATAATAAACGCTATGGTTTTATAGGTTTTAGATGATAGCAAAATAGAAGTATTCTGTGTTGATTATGTTGATGAAAATTTGATTCAGGGAAATCCTTACCCGCACACAGGGCGTACATGTCGTTGTAGTCGTCTCCGTTCAGTTGGCCGCCGTAGTTGTACCTGATCCCGTGGCTGTAGGCGTGCCGGGGGTAGTACACAAACGTGTAGTTCAGGGCCTGACAGGTATAATCTGACGTGGTCCCACACAGCTTGTTGGCGAGAGATGTTGTAGTTTTACAGTTGACTCCGGCGTGGTCGAACTTGATGCAGTTGTCGCTGTAGTAGTATGTGTGATGACACGGGTCGTGGCCTGTGTACCAGCAGGGGTAGCTCATCCCTACCCGCTCACACGTGGCCTGGATGTTGGCATTCATCATCGTGCCTAACACACGGATTTTAAAAAAGGCCCACCCGTCCCAGGTTGTCAGGTACTCCTGATGGCCTTGTAAAGAGGAAAATACAACTTAGATTCTAGAACTTTCCGAGAGTGTCGGCATAGCCACCCTTCCGCGTAACACCGGCAAAACAACATCTAACATATCAATCAACGCAATCATGGTAAGGAGAATTTTTCCGTTTTGTGTTTTCTTTTATATCGTATTTTTCGTTCACGCAAGCTACCCGGTCGGGCCCCGCTTTAAAATGTGACCCTAGCATAACCGGTATGTAACACATCAATCAACGCAATCTTCCACATATTAGTAATGGTTCTTACCAAAATTGTGAATTCTGTTCTTTGCAGAAAAAACATCTGTTGTATCATAGTCATAGACATTTCCTTGATATCATGCAAGAAATATTCTGCATGTTACCCAATATCGTAGGCATTGCTGGTGAAACATATACAAAATTCCTTCAACTTGACGCTTTGTAAATGGTTACATGTATGCCACTAACGTTACGCTATTGCATCACATAAGCGTATATTTCGTATGTTTGTATGAATAACCAGTCATCCTTACTTGCACACAGAGCGTACTTGTCGGTGTAGTTTGCCCCTGTCATTCCCCAGTGGCCAGTGTCGTAGTCAAGGCCGAAGGCGCTGTCGTCAGTCTGCCAGCCGGGGGAGTACACGAAGGTGTCGTCGAGCGGTTCGCAGGTGTGGGCCTCGACGGTCCCACACAGCAGGTCCGAGATCGCGTTCAGGGTACGACAGCTCGCGCTGCCGCCGTCAAACGCCACACAGTCCGCCCTGCCGTGGCTGCACGCCCCGTGGCCGGTGTAGGAGCAGGGGCTCCACATCCCCGCCTCCTCGCACGCGGCCTTGACGTTGGCGTTCGTCATGGGGCCGACAGTGGGCACTTTGTGGAAGTCCCACTCGCCAATAGTGGCCAGATACTCTTGCTGGCCTGTCAGATTTTAGAAAAATCATAATTTAGTATCTAGTCACATTTTTAAAAATAAATGGTCCCAGGAACCTTTAGTGGCGTCGTGTTGACGTAACGGTTAGGCTGTTTGGCCCAGAACCCAGACGTCCTGGGCTCGAATCCCACGACATGCCACCGATGTTGTGCACTGGGGAAAGGCACTTAACACGACTTTTCTCACTCCACTCAAGTGTGAAAATGCGTACCTGACTTCGGTTGTGGAGGTAAAAGGCGGCGATGAAGAGGGGTGGGCTCCGCCTTCCAATATCGCGCACTAGACACAGTGGATGACAGCCCACTGCCCCTACAGCCTCAAAAAAGGCTATTTACCTGCCTGTCTATACCTTTATTTCGAATTCTTTTATCATATTCAATCCACCCAAAACATGATGAGAGTACATTCTCTCTACAATTCAAAGCTTTATGAATATGTTGGATCTTGTCTTTTGTTCGATCTTTTCGAATATAGCATACCCACCTGTGGAAGAGCCCGTCCACGCGACGCAAACCGCCACAAAAAGAAGAAGCCCTGCCATCCTTGCCGCCGGTCAGGTTAGAGTCCGACTTTCTATGGTGTCGTGTACGGTAATCCGTCCGTATGTGTATGTTTACTCCTATACCTCGTCCCTAGGCCATGGGAACCACACACATGACTGGGGGATGGGTGTTATATTTATGGAACAGCGTCACTGGTAATCAGGTCATCTGTAATATTGTGTACTAACCCTGGTATATCTTTGTATGAACAATACGCGTCCATCATACGAGTGCAACCTTAAAGCTACTAAACCAGATAAAAACTTTGAAGGCAAATCTCTTTTTACTAGGTGCCGAAAAACGTGGTTTCCTCGTAACATAAGCTTTATATAAAAATGAATGGCCACTGTACTGCAAAGTTAGCACATAACAGGACATGTACGCAATGGCAGTACTTGAAGCGCTAGATAAACATGAATGTGTGTATTTTATCTAAAGGGTCACGACCCTACATCCGTCCACCTGTATACCTTGAACAATCAGTAACTTCATATAATCTGTCTAACTGTTATGGAGCAATAAAACTGTTATTCAACCAAAAAAAACGGACTAGCCAGAATTTTCGGCTGAATCGCTCAGTCCTCTTAAAGTTATCTGATCAAAGAGGACTGAGCGTTCCAGTCGAAAATTCCAATGAGTCCAGTCTTAGAGTCGGATAACAGTTGGTTCTATAATGCAATTCTCCATCTCAGATTAACTCTCATTCTAACTGTTAGAATTTCTGTTGAAGGTACCGCCCGAGATGTGGTAGATGTTAACTACTGTATGTATTGCAGCAAGAACAGACAACCCAAACATGACAACACCACTAAAACTTCATGGACCTAAGATTGAACCAGGAACGGCAGAGGGGTCGCATCTCCTCCTGTTGTTTACCACCATTCTCCCGGTTGCTCAGCTGTGTGATTCTCATAGCCTTGTGGCTCAAAAGAAATGTTCACTTTTGACCAACTTCTCCTCGTCAGCAAGATATTAGGTGATGGCTGTCTTCTCATGGCTGGTGAAAAAAAGTTTTAAAAAAAAGAAGCTAATGCAAACAAAGCAGAACATTCATACCTGGGTGAAATGTACAAGTTATTGTCAGAAAGCTGGGAGAGCGTGTGAGTGAAATTGATGGCAACCAATCTATGACAAATCTGAACACAACATACTTCTTTTCTCCCTTCTCGACCTCTTTTCGAGCCACAATAAAACAATCAAAGAAGCCGGTATTTTCCACAAACCTTTTTTATTCATTTTGGTCTTCTTCCATGACAAATAACAGCCGTTAATAAGACATAAGCTTCCTGGGTTTTATCTGGTAATTTGCATGTACCGAGGGCAAGCCGTTTAGATAAATCTGATGAAGGTTATGATCACATGTTAGTCACTAAGACAGTAGTACCCAGCAGGGCCATTCTCCTTACACGTGAGACCCGGTCCACAAGAGGCCTCGCCGCAGAAACCTGAACTGGTGAGCCTCTTTTCAGATGGTACTGCCGAGGAAGACAAAAATGTATTAGATGACATGCCAATGTCGTGCTTTGTCTTTAATGAATAGTCATGTTTGGTCAAAGATGAAATGGAAATCTCTTTCAATGTCGACTAGACGGACCAGCCTCCAGGGCGTACAACTTATCCAGCATTGGCCACCATACTGAATCTACTAAAATAACTCTTTACCAATACTGACATAGTATCATGTGTATGTACGGGATGAAAACACTTGTGGCACTGACTACTCTCAACAAGCCATTGATTCATCATACATGCAGGCATATCAAAGGATATCAGAGAAAGAGGACTTTGGTTTACACATGGAAGCTCTTATACAGAATTTCGAAAGCCGGTAACTGGCAAAAAAACGTACCTGCACAGTAAATCCCGCCATTTTGGTTCACACAGGCCCAGTCCAACGGACATGGATTAGGGTCGCACCAGTCAACTGTGAGTACGATAGGAAATGTTGATATTGAATACAGATCGCCTGTGTAGGCGACTACTCCAATTAGTTTACAAAGAAAGAAATTCTGTTTGCAAGGATCAAGAGTCAAGAGTTAACAACCCCAGAGCACATTGGAAATCGCTAAGATGGCGACATGTCCCCCCTGGATGAATAAAGAATATCAAATGAAATGAAAATGAAACACATGACAGCCTACGATAGATGAAATGCAAAAACCATGATGAAGCATTTCTCAATCTAAAGATCATTCCAGCAGAAGGATCGGACAATAGATTTTGTTTGCTACAAAAGATTGAAAACTGAATGTAAGTTTAACTGTTCATGGGGGTGTGTGTGTAAGGAAGAACGTGTTACCTGTCTCACAGAAGGTACCGGTGAATCCTTTACGACAGTCGCAGAAGACAGTTGAATCACCAAAACAAGAGGAGCAGTTCCCTCCATTTTGGCACTCGTTGATTCGGCATGTCACAGCCTCTAAAGAACAACAGAAGAGAAACATTTAGCACCGGCGATTTTATCAACATCATTTGCGATACGCTCTAAAATATTTGCTTTATATCTTTATATCTTTATACATCAGTGTAGTAAGCTGTACATGGAATAGGTACAAGTACTGTTATGTGTTTTCTTAATCCCATTATTTGTTTATCCCTGAAAGTAGACAATCTGATTAGTTAAAGGCAACGTTAAAGGCACTGTTAATCAGACTTACCTGACTGGCAGACGTAGTTGTGCTCCTCTGCGCATGCCTGGTAGGTTCCCGTGTAGCCTACGTCACTATCAAGCAACACGCACATGTCCAGGTCCGCAGTCGAGTACATCCAGGATGACGTCACTACAACGCATGATTCAGAAAACGAAATAATCACAATACAGACTAATTTTTAATGCTTAATGTTTAGGTCAATGGGAACAATCCAAGGGACCGACAAAATGGCCGCTATGCAAAGGTGACTGCTTATACAGGTTTGACTGTACTCGCGACATTTGTAAGATGCCAATTGGTTAATGATACACCAAAAACTGTCTCTATGTGCTTCATTAGATAATACTAGTACAGTATCAGTTGTGAGAAAAAGCTACTAAGGTGACCGTTATGCCTGATGAGAAAAGTAGTGCGTTATGGTCTAACTTGAACATATAACACTAATATTGCATGGAAGTCAAAAGTAATATGTCATTAGGCCATTGTTAATTTGATTATATGGATGACATCCTCTGGGAACCTTTAATAAATGCATGCGAATAAAAAAAAAAGCTTTGCAATAAAAAGCTACCTCCATTATGAAATCTACGTGGTCAGGAAGGTTGAACATATGACTAAACACACAGAGTATGGCATACCGAATAATCGATTCTTCATTTTCGTTCTTTCACATCTTCTTCTTTGACTTTGGCATTCTACACCATTAGCATCCATTCTCCGAAATATATTTTGGCAATTTACGGCATGTATTTGCTCATTCTGTAGCTTCTTTGTACAATCACCAGTATGGTTCTTTTGTGTGTGTGTGGTAACGGACGACATTTGATGCGCGCGGATGTCATCCTTACAATCAAATCAACATGTCCTTACCGGAAAGGGGTGTTCCATCCGCGCATGTGCACAGAGACATGGGCGAGATCTTGTTCGATGTCCAGTACGAGACGTTCCGTCCGTCGTCCAGATAGCTGGCGAGCACCTGTTGGTCAACGGGTTCGTTGACTTTGGCCAGATGACCTTCCATGTTCAGGCACGCCATAGAGGCCTCCTGGTTGGGCAGAAGGTCAGCAGAGATCCAGTAGCACTTGTCGGTATGGAGCACTGCAGTGGACAGAAATTAAATGCAAGAAACAAGCATGAATATACCTAAAGTAGATCCTCACAAACATCTAGATATCTAAATCCCAGTGTGATATGTTAGTTTTCGTAGTTACTGACAAAAAAACAAAGGGGGAAATGAAATTTGGTTCCAACTTGATGGATTCACGAAATGTAATAAAAAGAGGTTAAACGAAGTTCCTTGAGGCGATTCTTACAATGAATGTCCATCAGTTTTTACACTGACTGTATATGTAAAGAAATATGGGCAATGCTGAGCTTTACAGGAAACTTCCCTCCTGTAACCCTTATTCCAATACCTGTAAAATGTGACATTTGGAAGATAAGAAAGAGTATACGTAGAGAGACTACCTGTTTCACAGCTGTTTCCGGTTGTTTGTGGAGGACAGGTGCAGCTGTAGCCACTCTCCTCATCCACACAGGTTCCCCCGGATAAACACGGATTACTGCTACAGCTGTCAGTCACTGGGGAAAAAGTAAACTACTCAGAAAACTATGATAACAGCCTTGACGTAGTTAGCTTGAAGGTGGAAGAAAATCATCTAAGCTATTCTACGATCGGCCTGTAGTAGATAGATGTACAAATATTATAAGTGTGACAGGTCGTTCACAGCAATATAACCAGCTACTACCGCGCCGCGTGAATCTACCGGCTATATGCTCGATTTACACACAAGTTTTGAGAGTCGACTAGAGGCTGTGTGTGAGGAGCTTTGGGCTGGATTTTTTCTACTAGAAAACGATACTTCAGTGTCTCGGGTTCTCCTTGCACAGTCCTGGCTCGACTCCAAGTCGACTCAACAATGTGTGTGTAAACCTGGCCATAGATAGGCTGGAGAGACTGTTCACTCACATGTATCACAGTGGGGTCCACTCCACCCGGCGTCACACAGACAGGTGTAGTTCTTCAGGCCTTGCGCACAGGTCCCGTGAACACATGGGGAGATTCCGCAGTGCCGGGCTGAAAAATCACACCAACTTTGTCATTTTGTCACACCAAGTTAGAGAAAGCCACTTACCGATACAATGTTGACTTCTTCAAGTACAAGTTATCAATCTATCAGGGAAATTTGATTTCCAGCTAAATAGGCACATTAAAGTTTTTTACTTGGAAGCAATGGGTGGGAGTAAAACGAACTACTGTTCAGAGAATACTAAATACTTCATCAGTTAGCCACAACCACAGAATATCACTGAATACGTGAATGCTCGACAATTTTAGCGAAAATCATTTAAGCTGTTCGGAATGACCACTCATCCAGAGTCGCGACTAACCTGTACACAAGGCGTACATGTCGTTCTTCCTGTATCCGCTCGAATCGAACCCGTTCTGAACCACGCCGTAGGCACTATCACGATAAGCGGCGGGATATTTGACATACGTGTTGTGCAGAGCCGGACAGCGGTACGCGTACGCGATGTCACACAGGCGAGAGGAGAGGAACGCCAGGGTGTTCTGGCAGGTGCTGGAGGTGAGGCCGAAGCTGACACAGTCGGCTGACCAGTGGGAGGTACACGTACCCAGGCCTGTACCGTAGCAGGGGTAGTCCATCCCCGCTAACTCGCAGGTGGCCTGTAGGTTAGCGTTAGTCATCGAACCTTTCACACGAACTTTGTAAAAAGGCAGTGTATCCCAGGTGGTCAGGTACTCCTGTTGACCTTGTAGATGAAAAGAAGACATTGAACAATGTTAATGATATACAACTGTATTCCATGCTTACTACTACTTTTGATATTGTTGATAAATATGTACATCGAAATATATAAGGAGTTGGGTAGTGGGTGTGATCATTCCATGTTGAAGATCCACCAATATAATTTGAAATTGGAAAATAAAAACTACACAACATCGAAGTGTAGGAGTACGCTTGTCATCTGCGTAGCGTTATTGTTTGAACCTTTGTTTATCAATGAGAAGCTCAAATAGGCATGCAGGTCGATTTTCATTGAGGTCATGAGGGAAGAGGTAAGGGTCAGATAAAATATAACAGAGATACAGATTACATCATTATTGGTAATTTGATATCAAATAAGTTTACGTTTACATCAAAGGAAACTCAAATATCCTCACCTGCACACAGAGCGTACTTGTCGGTGTGATTGGCCCCCTCCATGCCCCAGTGGCCCGTGTCGTAGTCGACTCCGTACGCGCCCTGGGAGCCTGGCTGGTACACAAAGGTGTCATCTAGAGCCTTGCAGTCGTGTGCATCCGCGGTCCCACACAGCGAGTTGGACAGAACGCTCAGGGTACGACAGCTTCCGCCATTGGAGCCGTCCAACGTGACGCATTCTGACGTCCAGACGCCGGTACACGTCCCGTGGCCCGTGTAGTAGCATGGGTGCCACAACCCCTCGGCCTCGCACGTGGCCTTGACATTGGCATTGGTCATCGGCCCTGAAGCACGAACCTTAAATAGGTCCCATCCTTCAAGGGTGGTGAGATATTCCTGTTCACCTGATTATGAAATAAACAAATGAAAAATAAGGGAAACATGGAAAAATGAGAAAGTGACAGGACGGCTTCTATTGTTTGTATGGCATGATTATGTCGCCCTTCATAACATTATTCGAATCATACCATAGATCTAAACAGCACATTGGTACATATCTGTTAAGTGATTATTAATATATTCTTAGGATAGTAATAGTCAACATTAAACAAACAACGTCGAGACACAATTCAAAACCTTTGATCTTAGAATAGTAACACTAAATACACATTAAGCACAATTTGACAAAACTCCTACTACAGACGTTAGTATGTTACAAACCACTCGCTCCTAACTTTTCAGGTAAACTCTAATGTTCCTTACACCCTCTTCCACAAGAGGCTGGGACCGCGCTGCGACAACTGAGCACCCAAAAACTCAATGAATTCCATTTTTTTAGATCATACTTTAACATCGTACACCATATTCTAACTATAACATCAAGGACCACACACGTCCAATTTTGGTTGTTTTACGGTAGCTCAGCAATCGCCGTCTATAGTGGAAAGGGGTACAACGCATCATGTAAAATATATCATAGTTCGTTCTATTAACCATTTATGCTACCCTTAGGCTGGTTTATCACAATGATTGTATATGGAACTCGTAATGGGTTACTTCAGTCATGATCAGAACAGAGTTGTCTGTTGTTCTTTATCTGTGAAAAGGAATATTGCAATTTGCATGAAACACATACCTAGGTGATTGTTACTATTCAAAGAGCTAATAAAGTCATCTCAGTTCAATTCTGTGACATGACAGGAGTTGTGCACTTTTCAAAGCGTAGGCAACACGTAAAGTGTGTTATGTATTTTCTAGATTCTTAGTAACTGTTCTGATAATGACATTAGCACTGTACCCACCTTGTGAAAAAGCCGGCCACGCGCTGAGAGCAGCGACAAACGTTAACAGGACGAGACTCCACATCTTTGCTGCCCGTCGGGTCCAGACTACGTAATGTGTGTAAGGCTATTACAAACGCTGCGGTACATACCCCGTGACAAGGTCGTGAGAAGCGTACAGCTGACTCACAGACAGAGGTGCTATTTTTGTGGCTGGGCATCGTACCGTAACGAGATCCCTCTCATACATTTTCGGACACAAAGGTCTAAGCTAGCGAAGAATAGCATCATTCACTCTTTCGTTACGTGCTGATAAAACAAACAAACAAGCAAACAAACAAACAAACAAACAAACAAACAAAGACAGTACAGTCAAACCTGCCTATAGCGGTCACTCAAGGGACTGGCCAAAATCGACCGTTATGGACAGGTGGCCGCTCTATAGAAACGGTTGATTTCACGAGCAATAAGTGGCACATGTTTTCTGTACCCACTGAGAAACATTTATTCACATCATAAAACCTCCTTGTTCACATACATGTAATCAAACTTGGTCTACCGACCACTTCCACAAGACGACCCGATGCTCGGCTCAAGATGACTGCTTTCGGTAGGTCCGGATTTTTCCACAAGCAATTTATAAAGTCCAAGTCGATCCATCGATCCGCCCCCAATCCCGGAGCACATGCGACCAAAATGTTGCCGAAGACAACCGTGTCATTTTCAATTGCGCGGCGACATCATTTATCAGCAAATAATTGCGGAATTTCACGGTAAAATCAGCCTGTTTGGGTCGGATTCCTTGCCGGGAGAAAAAAAAACAAAACAAAAAACAGCTGCAAGATGGCTCCTGTGAGGTCAAAGGGTCATGGGATAGTCTACTGTAATGTGGGTGCAGCTGCAATGTGTGAGTTATGATTTTACTCTACATTAGATAGTACAAAATGTAAACTTATTTCGTCAAAGAAGTTCTTTGAATAAAGAGAACAGAATATACAAAGAATGGATGACTTAATAACCTTTTCTTAGAGGATAAAAGGCATCTGTATTTTTTTAACAAACTGCTCGCCCATGGTACTACTAGTGAAGTAACCCAAGTAAACAAAGCGTCCCGCTAGGACCACGCGCAAGAGGCTCTGTTTGTCTGCAAATTTCTGGCGTCTTTAGCGGTTTTGGAAATTCAAAACCCACACCAGGAGCAAAATAAAACCATGCACAACATTTTCATGGGTAACACTGCAGCTATAATGACAATTTTTTTTCTGCCGAGATTTGAAAGAAGGTTCCCGAATCTTGCGGCGACCATGCGCCGGGACCGTTATCGGCAGTGTTTCCAGACCCGCGGGACCGAAAATCGTGTGGCCGCGACCGCGTTGGACAGGTGACCGCTATAGCCAAATTCTTAATGCTTATGTCAATGGGAAAAATCGAAGGGACCGACAAAAGTGACCACTATGGGCAGGTGGCCGCTATGCAAAGGTGACCGCTAATACAGGTTTGACTGTAGTAGATAAAAATCAGACGATACCACCAGCTGGATATGTTATGTTTTTCTAAAACGGCCACTCAGAGAAGTAGGGTACCTCTTCAACTCGGCTTTTATTGTTTGTTCGGGAATACAAGGTATATTACAGGTAACGTTAGCCTTCGTCGCAGTCTCTCGCTCTTAAACCTTTATTTAGTCAGGCTAACGTTACAGGCAGGAAAGCAAAAGCATGTTCCTCTAGGGGGAGCCAATTTTCAGTTTTGATAGATACCAAATTGTCATTGACTGAGAAATTAGAAAGTTTGTCGCAAGGGCCAAAATGCCACCGGCTTTTCGTACGTCGGCCACGGATACAGTTGGTTGGGCCTGCCTCAATCTGATGCAAATCCAACCGGGACCGCAAGAGGACGCAGTGCAGAAGCCAGAAAAGGGCAGTCCTTACTGGAGTTGCTCAGTACCACCATGGAAAAGTTTTATAACGTTACCGACAGTTAGTTAGTGGGTGAGTGTGATAACGCCAGCTTACACCATCCATTACATAAATAAATGTTGATTTTGTTTTCTTTTACGCCCTGCTGTGTGTGGAGATGTAAAAGCCAATGTAGAGAAAAAATAACCCTTGAATCAATGGTGTGCGGATGTGTAAATAGTGTCATAGATTGACCTTAACTCTTTAACACCGGTAGTTACTTTGTCAACTAATCGATTCCGTAACATTGGCACGTTCCTCTGAAGCAGCCTGAAGCATATTTATTTAATGGTTAGACAGTCTACGCAAAGAGACAACAGAGAGGGGATGGTTCAAGTTGTACTGTTTAATTGGTAAAGCAAGAAGTGTTGAAGGCCAATAGATGCGCCTTTGGGCCATATTTGACATAGACCATACATTGTGCAGAGCAACTTGTCACTTGGCCATGGGTCGCTTCTGGCTTGCAGTGGCCCCTGGTCCCACATCAGCCACTGATGCAGAAGTACCCAGCCGGGCCGTCCTCCATACAGGTCCGCCCGGGACCGCAGGACGACTCGGTGCAGAATCCAGAAAGGCCAGTTTTCATTCGGGTTGGTACTGTAGTGGAAGAAATTCAATGTATATTGATACTGTCTATTCGGATGAATCAAAACTTTTCACAATTAAAGGTCACTTTCCTTATATTGCAAACGTTTAAGCCATGACTGAATGTCAAGAGACATAGGATGTCAGTGGTTCTTAGGCAGTGAGTTCAGCAGACATACACGTATCCATAACTTAGACTTTACTCGGCCACAGCAAGTGAATTTTATGAATGACATCCTGCATGTCAGTGCATTCGTAATCATTGATTCTAGCCTGATTTTGAAATTAAAGAATAATATTTGTTCCGCTCCGGAGATGTTTAACATGCGAAAAAATATCGAAAATGGGAAAATATGTCGGATAGTAGCCTTGAGCGTACTTGTAGAAGTGACTCTTTTGGGGCAGCTGTAATTTAGGCAGAACTTGATAAAATTTAGGCATTTTTTTTCACACATCTTATTTTTTCTCACACTGTCGCATTAGATTCGGAGTCTGCAAAGGATATCATCAGATTTACTTGCTGTGGCCTAACATACGAAAGCACAAGTAAACACATTGATATATATATATATATATGTTTGTTTGTTTGTACTGTCATCAAAAGATCTTATACCTGTGCAATGGGCCGCTCCAATATGGACAATGCAGTCCCAATCAAACGGACAGGGGTTGGGGTCGCACGGGTTGACTGTGGGAATGGAAGGATTATAAGGCAAACTTGTAAAACCATTCTTTCAACATTTGTATATGAGAAACGCTATGGGTACAACACATCAAGTAAAGTCATACTGAAAGCATCAAAATTTGAGAAATGGTCTGTAATTTGCATATGTAAAGGCATTACCTGTCTCACAGTAGGTACCGGTGAATCCTTGAGGACAATCGCAATGGACAATGGAATCGCTAAAACAAGAGGTGCATATTCCTCCGTTCTGACACAAGTCCGGCTGGCATTGCAAAGCGTCTGTAGGTACATGAAAGACATGCTTTGAGCAAACAGTTTATACGTGAAGTATTGCTGACAAATTCCTGAACTTGAATTACTTTTTTAGGTTTTTGGTTTCATGACGTTGTCGCAGAAATACTTAGTCTACCAATGGGCAACACAGTCGATTTCCCATGACCGTATCGACCTGGATGTTGTAATTAAATGCATGCATCTACTCACCGGATTCACAGATGTAGTTGTGTTGCTCCAGACAGGAATGGTCGGTCCCCATATAGTTCATAGAGCTGTCCAACAGCACACAGTCGTGGTACATCCAGGAGGGCACTTTAACAAATAGAGCATTCAAGAGAGAAATTCAGTTTTAGAATTCACCCACGACTCAATTGACAACATAAACCTTTCATATCTTTTGCGTCCTATCTCTAATGATCTTTATGAACTTCATTGTTTACTTGCATTTAAAAATCTCAATTAACCGCTAGTACCAGATCCTCCTGCGACGTTGGCGATCCAAAACGATACGTCATGCACATGGTTGAGGGAGCTGACCAACATCTGCTGTTGTGCAGTTTCCTGAATATTCACTAGGTGCCCCCCCTTATTGTGACACACAGTAGAGGCATCCGGATTGGTCATGCTGTCGTCAGAGAACCAATAACACGTGTCACCATGAAGAACTAAGAATAATGAAACAAAAGAAGGTATTCGTTACACAGCGAACAATAGAAAGATACGGGTTTAAATACACTGTTTCTTCATAGGCATCACTGAAAAGGCAATGTGTTACATCTTAGGTGCGGAGAAATTTGTTTGTTCCTAGACGCGAGTGAACGTTCCTTGTAATTCGTGAAAAGTATCATATGGACACACTCAAAACCAATGGCAAACGGACATGTTTTAAAAAGACAATGAGGAGTACGTATCAAAGAGAAGAAAGAAGGAAAATAGTACTTCATTTCAGAGATAGGAGTATCTCAATTCAGGCAAAAATGATATCGAAAATAAAATAATAAAAAAATAAAAAATAAAAACAGACGAGTTGATGAAGGCATTTACCTATTCCACAGTTCCGTCCTGTTGTCTGTGGGGGGCAGGTACAGGTGTAGCTGTTCAAAGCATCCTGGCAGGTCCCTCCTGACAAACAAGGATTGTTCGCACAGCTTTCAGTCACTACAGGAAAGGAAAGGTCAAGAAAAAAGGTCATTTCACTGTGTTTTCTTGGATGCTATCTACTTAATACTGGTACTGCGAAACGTGGCATAAGACACGCCACTTGCAAAGCTGCAGCGAATCTTTTAAAACTTACAATTAGTAAAAAAACCCACAAATAATAGTATGGAAGGAAGCATATGTCTGAAGTGTCTATTATCGTATACGTAAGGGCCCTGTCACACTTGTGCGTGTATACAAGTCTGCATGAATTGCGTATAAACAGTTTTTTTTAAGGGTTAAGTTTGCAGCCGAAGAAGTAATTCCCTAGGTTCGATAACTAGGCTGCACAGCGGTGGGTCAAAGTAGAAAACAACTTCTTTCCTGCAAACTTTATATAAACCAAAAAAAGTTCATGCGCAACTCATACGCACTTGACTATACGCACAAGTCATTACAAAATATCCCTTTAACTTATCCATTTGCAGGATCTAGGAGACGTCATGATGTATGTCGTCAGTTTTTTTCATAATTTCGCATCAAATTCATAGTAGACTGCATTACTACATAGAACAAGCTGGTGCAAATGGAAAATATGATATATACAAGGATAACTGTAAGTTCCTACATACAACGAATTTGTCAAACAAAACATGATAAACGATTTCTTAGAACAGAATCGAAATCGAATGTGCCATGATTATAAATCACCATACATCTATCACAGTAATCGCCTGTCCAGCCATCATCACACCAACAGACTGCTAAACTGCTGCTGTACTGGGCGCAGCGGCCATGGACACACGGGGAGGCAATGCATTCCGCGACTGAAGAAAAAAAAAAAGAAAGTAATGTTCATGCGCTCTGTTCTGTTCCAACTATTTTTAAACATATGTGCCTCAATACTGAATTGACTATGACTAGTTTTCATCCACATCCCATATGACTTTGTGAATCATACCATTATTGATGAATAACCGAACAATGCAAAAAAAAAGCACCACCTTATTCCAGGGGATCATTGCTAAAGCAAACATACATTTCGGCCATGTTTACAATGCGAAATCAACGTCAACATAAAACACATGCTCGATATATGGACAGTATTCGCGTGAATTCTAGATGTCGGCGCAAAGCTCTAGCAACTCGTCGTCCACGTTGTACCTGTAATAGCCACGAAGCTGTCATCGAAATATCATCTGAAGTTCTAGGTTTTGTTAACAATTTTATTCATACTTTCATCATGTACAATTTATCATTTTTCAAGACTTGCTTTGATTATTCACTGACACATGCAGAAATTCTATTTCAACTTTGCAATAAACAAGAGTCAGAATAATTAACTGTCATAAGATCTATTTCATCAGATAAAGAGACCTCTACCTGTGTGACTTGTTCGTAACTTCCTTCAGCTTAGTTTTGAGAGAAATTTCCTACATGTGCTGTATGTGGAAGTTTACACAAATTGTTTCTTTACCTGCACAAAGAGCGTACAGGTCGTAGTATGATTCTCCAGACACCAGGCCGCTCTCTCCGTATATCACCGCTCCGCTTTCAGATCTTGCGTGGTACACAACAGTGCCGTTCAGAACCAGGCAGTCGGAGGCATCGGTGGTTCCGCACAGGTGGTAGGAGAGAATCTCTGTGGTTCTACATGTGATATCTGCATGGTCGAAACTGATACAGCTAGAGGAATAGTAAAGTGATGAATCACATGTCCCATGACCTGTGTACCAGCAGGGATAGCTCATTCCTGCATACCCACAGGTGTACCGGACTTCAGTATCCGTCATCTGCCCGTCAGCACGAACTTTGTAGAACATCCATCCCTCATAGGTCACCAGGTACTGTTGGTGTACTTTGGAAAGAAATATTTCAGTAGTGGTAACGTAGCACTACCAGTCATGATGCACCACCAATTATCGTCCAATTTGGGTCATACAAATATGACCAGGTGTATTATGTAAAATTGAGTTCCCATGAGCAATAAAGAACGACTGGTATGATCCTTAGTTGCATCTCCTTTATACAAAATAATGGAATGTCTGAAGTCGGGACAAGTTCCCTGGAATCGTTATGCATGACGTATTTCACATGTAATTCGACACCACGCACTGCATGTTTTTCTAACTCGCACAATAGCTATCATATTTCAAAAGTAGCTGACGTTAAACCTTTCTTTGATATTCAATATCTATTGCGATTCGAGGCATGAAACTCTTACTAGTTTTACGAAGGTTTGGTACAACCAAGCGACCCATTCACCTACGCTACATTTTCGCACGTCAAAACATTATTGCAATGCGTTTATCACGTGAACTTCACGTGCCACTCGGCGTGGTTGAAATTGATTGAACGATATTATTATCTTTAATAGCATTTAGCAAGCGATGGGACAAATAGAGTTCGTCTGTAGACTACTTTGAACAATTTATGTGCATTTCGTTATTAGACATGTTCTTCAAGTAGATCGCTAGAAGCAGAAAGACTCAAGTGAACGATTATGGGTAACCCTATCAAAGTTATTCATCGTTAGACCTCTGTATAAATACATGCTCGCACGGCGTTATACAGGTGGAGAAAAGGTTACAGAAGATTTTCATTTTAAAAGAGCTGATATTTCGACCACCGCCCAGCTCCCGACCACCACCCTGCACCCGATCACCTCCCTGCACCCGACCACCGCCCTGCACCCCACCACCGCCCTGCACCCGACCTCCGCCCAGCTCCTGACCACCGCCCAGCTCCTGACCACCGCCCTGCTCCCGACCACCGCCCAGCTCCCGACCACCGCCCTGCACCCGTCCACCGCCCAGCTCCTGACCACAGCCCTGCTCCCGACCACCGCCCTGCTCCCGACCACCGCCCAGCACCCGTCCACCGCTCTGCTCCCCACCACCGCCCAGCTCCCGACCACCGCCCTGCACCCGTCCACCGCCCTGCTCCCGACCACCTCCCTGCTCCCGACCACCGCCCTGCACCCGTCCACCGCCCTGCTCCCGACCACCTCCCTGCTCCCGACCACCGCCCTGCACCCGACCACCGCCCTGCACCCCACCACCGCTCTGCACCCGTCCACCGCCCAGCACCCGTCCACCGCCCAGCTCCTGACCACCGCCCTGCTCCCGACCACCGCCCAGCTCCCGACCACCGCCCTGCTCCCGACCACCGCCCAGCTCCCGACCACCGCCCAGCTCCCGACCACCGCCCAGCTCCCGTCCACCGCCCAGCTCCCGACCACTGCCTAGCTCCCGACCACCTCCCAGCTCCCGACCACCGCCCAGCTCCCGTCCACCGCCCAGCTCCCGACCACTGCCTAGCTCCCGACCACCGCCCAGCTCCCGTCCACCGCCCTGCACCCGTCCACCGCCCTGCACCCGACCACCGCCCTGCACCCCACAACCGCTCTGCACCCGTCCACCGCCCAGCACCCGTCCACCGCCCAGCTCCCGTCCACCGCTCTGCTCCCCACCACCGCCCAGCTCCCGACCACCGCCCTGCACCCGTCCACCGCCCTGCTCCCGACCACCGCCCTGCTCCCGACCACCGCCCTGCACCCGACCACCGCCCTGCCCCCACCACCGCTCTGCACCCGTCCACCGCCCAGCACCCGTCCACCGCCCAGCTCCTGACCACCGCCCTGCTCCCGACCACCGCCCTGCTCCCGTCCACCGCTCTGCTCCCGACCACCGCCCTGCACCCGTCCACCGCTCTGCTCCCGACCACCGCCCTGCACCCGTCCACCGCTCTGCTCCCCACCAACGCCCAGCTCCCGACCACCGCCTAGCTCCCGTCCACCGCCCAGCACCCCACCACCGCTCTGCACCCGACCTCCGCCCAGCTCCTGACCACCGCCCTGCTCCCGACCACTGCCCAGCTCCCGACCCCCGCCCAGCTCCCGACCACCGCCCTGCTCCCGACCACTGCCCAGCTCCCGACCCCCGCCCAGCTCCCGACCACCGCCCAGCTCCCGACCACCGCCCAGCTCCCGACCACCGCCCAGCTCCCGTCCACCGCCCAGCTCCCGACCACTGCCTAGCTCCCGACCACCTCCCAGCTCCCGACCACCGCCCAGCTCCCGTCCACCGCCCAGCTCCCGACCACTGCCTAGCTCCCGACCACCGCCCAGCTCCCGTCCACCGCCCTGCACCCGTCCACCGCCCTGCACCCGTCCACCGCCCTGCACCCCACCACCGCTCTGCACCCGACCACCGCCCAGCTCCCGACCACCACCCTGCTCCCGACCACCGCCCTGCACCCGTCCACCGCCCTGCTCCCGACCACCGCCCTGCACCCGTCCACCGCCCTGCTCCCGACCACCGCCCAGCTCCCGACCACCTCCCAGCTCCCGACCACCGCCCTGCTCCCGACCACCGCCCTGCACCCGTCCACCGCCCTGCACCCGTCCACCGCCCTGCACCCTACCACCGCTCTGCTCCCGACCACCGCCCAGCTCCCGACCACCGCCCAGCTCCCGACCACCGCCCTGCTCCCGACCACCGCCCTGCACCCGTCCACCGCCCTGCTCCCGACCACCTCCCAGCTCCCGACCACCGCCCAGCTCCCGACCACCGCCCTGCACCCGTCCACCGCCCTGCTCCCGACCACCGCCCTGCTCCCGTCCACCGCCCAGCTCCCGACCACCGCTCTGCACCCGTCCACCGCCCTGCTCCCGACCACCGCCCAGCTCCCGTCCACCGCCCTGCTCCCGACCACCGCCCTGCGCCCGTCCACCGCCCAGCTCCCGACCGCCGCCCAGCTCCCGTCCACCGCTCTGCTCCCGACCACCGCCCTGCTCCCGTCCACCGCCCTGCTCCCGACCACCGCCCAGCACCCGACCACCGCCCAGCTCCTGACCACCTCCCAGCTCCCGACCACCGCTCTGCTCCCCACCACCGCCCAGCTCCCGACCACCGCCCAGCACCCGTCCACCGCCCTGCTCCCGACCACCGCCCTGCACCCGTCCACCGCCCTGCTCCCGACCACCGCCCTGCTCCTGACCACTGCCTAGCTCCCGACGTTAAACGTTAGCAGGTGAGAACAATACTTGGTTGTGTACAAAGAACCTCCTATATCCTGTACATCAATGATATCGACAAAGGCATAACATCCAAGCTACGTCTCTTTGCAGATGATTGTCTAATATATCGCCCCATACACACTGACATAGACCAACAAACTCTCCAAAGCGACCTAGACAGTCTGTGCGCCTGGTCAGATACCTGGCAATTAAGATTCAATGTAAAGAAATGTTGTATATTGCATGTACACAAACCCAAAAGGTCACCACATCACACGCCGTACACAATGTTTTCAGAACCGCTTGTGACCAACAGGCAACACTCCTACCTAGGGATTATACTTTCACAAGATCTCAAGTGGACAGCACATGTCAACTCCGTCACCTCCAAAGCAAACAGAACACTGGGATTCTTGAAGCGTAACTTAAGGGAGGCCAACAGACAGGTAAGGCCTAAAGCGTACACCTCGCTAGTTAGACCCCAACTAGAATATGCCGCTACAGCCTGGGGTCCCCAAAAACGACAGCAAGCACAAACAAACGTATCACAGGAGAAGTTAGAATCTGTACAAAGACGGGCAGCCAGGTGGGTACATAATGATTACAGATACAGCACCAGCGTCACACAACTCATGCATAACCTAGGGTGGCCGTCACTACACGACCGCAGAACATTTGCACGCTTGGTTCTTTTCTAAAAAGCGCTCAACAATTTAGTCGCCATTCCCCTACAGGATTATGCCACCCATAACACCAACAACATAAGAGGCCATCCGCTCCGATACCAGACTCACTACTGCAGAACTGACTCATATAGAGGCAGCTACATCCCAAGAACAATAGTAGAATGCAACATTTTACCTCCCAACTTAGTCACAACATCAACACTACCGAAGTTCAGGTCGGGATTGCCCAACATATGGGCCTTCCCACCTCCCAGTAGCCCTTTTTGTTTGCTAAGGCACTTTTATACTATATTATTTTTCACACATTAGTTTAGACGTATTTCACTTTTTTGCATTGTTTTGTTTTGTTTTGTTGAGCACCACTTCCACCACCGGCCGCACTTAGCCATGCACCCTAGGCATGATGCCCCATATTGTTTTTTTCCCCAGTATATTTAATACTAATACTAAGACTAAAGGAGGCCTACGGGAGGAACTTTCTGGCACCTGAGCCCTCGCCCTACCACCCCCGCGAGCAGACAAAGCGCACATCTAATCAAACTTCACAGTTTTTGACGGGTAACTTAAGCATTCGCCTTTTTTTACATAGTTTTAATTGCATATGTCACCAATATACAATGACACTAAAATACTAATTACTGAAATCCCGAAAGGTAGTGGATGCTACCTGAAACGTGACCGTTTCCAAATCCACCCGGATGCTCAAGGAACCGTTTATTGCGTATCCTCTTACCTGGATGTCTAACCTTCATCGACGCAATTTTTCGGTATTCATTCAGCACTTAATCAGCAATACATAGTCATCTATTCAAATAGGAGCTAGATGTGATAGACTGTATCTGCACTTGTAATTGTATGGGAATGTTAGAAGCAGCCTGCAGCAGTTACTGCTCACCTGCGCACAGTGTGTACTTGTTGGCGTAGTTTTTCCCGTCTATGTCCAATTGGCTGGTCTCAAAGTCCACACCCAAGGCGCCATCGTCAATGTCAGTGTAGCGGTTTTCTGGGTAGCGCAGGAAGATGTCGTCAAGAGGCTGGCAGTGTTGGGGTTGATTGGTTCCACACAGGGATTGAGACAGGACGCCCAGTGTACGGCAGCTGATGATATCAGGAACATCAAGTTTGACGCATGGTGATGCCCAGTGATCGTTGCACGTTCCATAACCTGTTTCATGGCACATAACCCTCATCCCGATATTCTCACAAGCGGCCCTGACATTGTAATTTATCATATTTCCTGGCACACGAACTTTGTAGAAATCTGTTCCGTCCACTGTGGCCAAGTACCCTTTGGATAAAAAAACAAACCATCTATAAGTCATTTCATTATTGTCTGAATTCAGAAAACCTTGCTCCACAGACATGCTTAGTATCTCTGACAGTAAATTTATCTTTGAATATCCCGGCAGAGATCGAACTTTTCGACGGCTTATTGCCTCAATACAAATTCTTGTTAGGTTTCGGGCTGTCTGATATCCATAATGGCGATATCCATAAAACAAAGGAGTGTCATAAAACAAAGGAGTGTGAATTTCCGAAGGGTGGGCGGCGTCACTCAAAAAAGTGGTCATTTTCGTTTTTAATCAAAATAATCCATTCTTGTAAATATGTTGCTGATATCACCGAGAGATCAAATTCAGATCACGATTAGATTTAATACGGCTTTTAATGTCCTCCTTTGTTTTTGGTCGTGTGAAGGTCGGGGGGGGGGGAAATTCGCCTCAAAGTTTCAGTTTTCAATCAAAGTTTTGAGTTTGTGGAAAGGAATCTGTTGGTGTCATCGGCAAAGAGTATAGAATAAAGTATTGCTATGTTACGGACCAAGTGCACAGAATAAATGAGTGTGCTTCGTAAGACCGGGTCAAGTATGTGACGTTACAGATCAGGTGAGCAGAACTAAGCGTGAACTTCGTATATCGTGTTTCTTTTTGAGCTACAGTTCAATTTTTCTGGAGATATGACGAGTTTGGCCCGCTTGGATGTGATTATGACGCGGTACCCTGTCATTTGCATCTGAATGTCAGGCGTAAAAACTTGAGTCACTTCTTGCCACCTGCACCCAACGTTGAACGACCAACGAAATAAAAATGAACCCGGGGACAAAGTCGGGCTTCACGAGGCCCCCGGCAATGATTGTTCTTGTCATTATTCCATATGTAAATATACTATGCAAACGATGCCTTTGATAGACGACGTTGAATAGCATCAGCATTACATGATGATTTGTTTTCCTTTGCTGGCAACTATTAAAGAGGACTTAAGCTCTGCCCAAAAAACGACAATATAATTTGTGTGACTGTGTTTACAAAGCTTGAGCCCCGGCCCCTTCACACTTGTGTGTATATTCAAGTCCGCATGAGTTGTGTATTAACACTTTTTTTTGGTTTATGTGAAGTTTGAGGCCGAAAAAGTTATTTCTTTGCTTTGCTTCGATAACTACGCTGCACAAAGGTGCGTTAAAATAGAAAACAACTTCTGTCCCGCAAACTTTACCTAAAGCAAAACATATCAATACATACACAACCCATGCGCACATGCAAATACGGACAAGTGTAAGAGGGCCGGCCCTTTAGCCCTTATGTTCGTAACATGTACTTACTTTCCACAGAGGCTGGTAAGGCGTTGGCGGCCCCGATGAGGAGAAGGAGTGCCCACATTTTTGCTGTCTGTTGAGTTGATTTCAGAAGCTTGATGTGTGAGCGGTTTGGTCTGTGTGAGACCATTTATAACTAGTTCCAAGGGCACGGGAATCACACAGCTGACAGGATTTATTTTTATCAACTATTTAAAAGACTTTGAGCAACCGCTCGGTTGGCTGACCGGGCAAATTTAGTCACGGATGACCGATGACCGATGACTTACATTTTGGTGTCAAGACTACAGAGACTTAAGAAACCACATAAAGTCACCAAAAATCTCATCAGGCACCAGCAACATGTTTTGATATATGTCTCAAGCATATTTCGGGAGTAAACAGCACAAGTTCTTGGGAATTCTACAGAAATGTTCATGGTTTTATGTTCATGGTTTTCGCGGCAACCATCTCACCGCGAACTTAAAGCCACCGCAAACATCTTTGTCCAATACTGTAGCAGTATGTGACTATAGCGCTGTCACGAACTTAAAACAACCGCGAACGCTTCAATTTCGCCTTAGCGCTAGATAAAAACCACGCGAACCTAAATGCATTTCCAGCTTCAAGATTATGACACACGCCTTGAAATGTTAATAGACATAGTTTTTAGTGCCAGTGCCGTCTGTCATGCATTCCCTAAGCATATAAATGTCCTCCGAAGTATAGAATAATCTAAAAGTGAAAGAAACTGTCACGCCATCGCTGGAGCTAGCTAATCAAATTTCACATGGCCTTTTATCTGCCGCATTTCTTTATGTTCCGACATTCTCTTCCCGACATTGTTTGAACAGTAGGTATCCGAATATGTATCTGATGCTAAACATGGACTTAGAGTGTTTAACACCGGTAGCCTCCTTTCTATTGTCAACTGATCGATACCGCAAGCGTACATTTTGCTTGTGTAACGTCCGGGAGGAGAGATAGATCAGCTATATGGTGACATTGCCAAAAACAAAATTGTCTGGAAATTTATACAGCTGTATTGAACAAAATTTGAGATATCTTAAGACTGTCCTATACATGTAGGACCTGTTGTAACATGAAATATTTTTATATTAAACAGGTCTGTAATTTCTGCAAATGATTAGGAAACTAAATTATCAGGTATACATTTTCATTATGTTTGTAAAGTTTATTTACAAGATGAACAGTTTATTTAACAAGATGAATATTATTCTGAAGTATGGCTTCGCATTTCTCTACACTGTGGAACACATTCAGTTCTAAGTCTGACTTAAAGAATGAAATCTTAAGTCAATCTATATCACTGGATTATGATTTGAAAATATCAAAAGTTTCAGATTTCCATCCGACATCTTTCAACGGTGATGAAAATAAATGTTTACCAAAGACTAACGGAATATAGCGACATATGTATGTGCTATTTTCATCACTAATGAAAGATGTCGGATGGAAATCCGAAACGTCCGATATTTTCATATCATAATCCAGTGGTATGGATTGAATTGAAATTCTATTCAATTCCCTGGATGACTAATATTCACAAACGTAAGTCTGACATAAGTACCCAGAACATGTAATCTGATTATTTGTATGATAACAAAATTGGAATAGTACTCAAAATTACCCTTTTGCTATGATAGAAGCTGTGGGCCTTTTCCCTGCCTTTGGATAGGACTACCCATTTCAGGAGTAGCCAAGAATGAATTCTCCAAAATGTAAATGTACCAATTGAAAATGTTAAAAGGTACAGACATCGCCAGGGTGTATTTTTAACTCCACCCTTATTGTGACCGGACATCATGGCATGACGAGATCATCCACTCACTCTCCATTTTCAGACACATAGACCTAAGTTCGTCAAACGTCAAATCACTCTGTATATTCTTACCCTTGTCAATTTGTGTTTATACAAATTACAGGCAACACTTCACAGCCACAAATCAATATGTTGATAACGTCGATAGACGTATCCATTGTGTCATGGTGAAAATGTTTCGAACCTAAAGCAAGGGGGAATTCTCTTCTCTGGAGCTAGTATATACGTAGTAGATAATACATAAACAAGTGTATTGTGAAAATACAAAGTGAAGAAATGTAAAGTTTATTTCCATGCATTGATATGTAAGATTTTGTTTGCTGGCGCTGTTAACGTAACTCTGGGCAAATTTCAAATGACTTCTGAGATAGGCAGATGTAACTGGATATGTTTGCAAATATGCGAGTGGCTCCTAGTCTCCAACCAGACCCAATAGATTGCAAAGACCGTATCCAACTGGAAGAAGGAGCTTGTAATGCAATCTCCAACCAGACCCAATAGATTGCAAAGACCGTATCCAACTGGAAGAAGGAGCTTGTAATGCAATCTAAGGTTGGGTTGCGAAACGTACTTCCTCTGCCAGTTTGATACGGTCTTTATGCAACCTATAGATCTGCTTGGAGATTAAGTGGCTCCCTCCCCTCTGAATATTGCCGAAGAAGCAGAAGTTTGATGCCATCTTGAAATACCGTTATTATGACAAGGTTATGCGTTACGAATTATAATGATCTAAATTAAGAATCTACAGTTCTTTTCATAGCTTATTGGAGCAAATTGGGTCACAAAATCAAGTGAGTACAACTTCTTCTTTTTTTTACCAAGGAATAGCGTTATTCGTCTATCACAAATATAATTAAACTATAGAAATGTTGTTCAGTAGTGACACCTAGAGACTTCCCCGGTACTGCTGATTTCAATGTTTTAAACAGATGACATCATCCTGAGAGCGACACGCGGCATATCTAAGTCTAGAGATCTCAAATGATCTGACTTTGCTGCACTAATAATGCATTCAGTCCGACACAATATAGTACACGCGTGAGAAACACACTCTAACATGAAAGGGCATCAAATTAAGTTGGGTACTATAAACTAGTAAATGTAGAAAGTCTACATAACAATGTAGAAATATAAACTGTGGATGTAAGGGTAAGTAGGGGTAGGAAAGTTCAGTCTAATTCAAAAAATTTAGTATTGATGATATATTTATGGATTCATAAAATGAATATTTCTGTTCATTTCTTGGGGCTTGGATGATACGGATATCGAGTAGACACACAGGTGGTGGGGAATCATACACATTAATAAGTTCACTGAGACATGTATTCGTCCGTTGACATCTCATAATAGCAAGAATTTTGTAATAGCTGTTGTTGATGGAAACCTTTACGTCGATTGCTCTCCGATGTCCTTCATTATGAAATAAATTCTGCGCTTCACGTCAGTCGTGAATAACAAGAATATCCCAATAGCTGTCAACGTTACTCAGTCTGTCCTTGATAGAAAAACAGTTATGTAGAAAAAAACATCGGCGTATTTAGAAAATTCTCCTTATGTTTTGAAGACAAGAGCTCACTTGATTTTCAAGGAATTACCTGATGATGATGGACATCTAAAGATTCAGGAACAAATGTTGTTGACTGCAACAGTTATTAAAAAAGTCATGTAAAGATCAGCCGCTGAATGCCTTTAACGTCAGAGAGGACCTTCATACGCAACAAAAACATTTTTCCTCGCTAAGATACCACGTTTTAGCCCCTGAATGATGGACATCGAAAGCTTCAGGAACAAAAGTTGTTGACTGCAACAGTTATTAAAAACGTCAGGTAAAGATCAGCCGCTGAATGCCTTTAACGTCACAGAGGACCTTCATACGCAACGACAACATTTTTTCCCGCTAAGATATGACGTTTTAGCTCCTGAATTAATTAGCTATCTTTAGCCATTACGTGCCATTGAGTACGCTACTGTCTGGTTCAGCTAACTAGAAAGTGACTCTCCGCCTATCAATATGGAAGGAGAAACTGATGGTCCGTTAGAAGAAGATGGTGTCAACCATGTTCCATTTCTCGGGTCAACATCTCGAGATCTCCAGACGACATACCTCGTCTTTAGCCTAGTGCTGTCCGTGGGATCGGGGCTACTGCTCATTTTCTTGGTTTGGAAAAAAGAGCGTCTGCAAAAACCGAGCAACTTCCTCCGCTGCAACCTGGCTGTCGACGACATCATCTTCACCAGTTGCTTGATTCCCATCCGTATCTACGCACTTTTCAGGCAAGATGAGCACCTGTTTTGCTCGGCTAGATCACTGGTAGCACCCGTATTTCTTCTGTCTATGTCTAGTACCTACCTCATGATGGCGATAGATCTGTATCATTTTGTGTGCAATCCTCTACACTACCACGACAAAGTCACCACAAAACGTGTGGTTGTGGGCATCTTGACCATTAGGGCATTCTCCTTGTTCTTCGGACTGGCTCCCGTGGCTTTCGGCGGACTGCCCGAAAACAGCCTGTTTTGTGAGTACGACCCTGCAAACAGTGCTGCCGTATCTGCCATTTTCAGAAACATCAACTTGTTTGTCTTCTTACTTGCCACTCTCTCCGCTCTCGCGCTCTACTGCCGCGTCTTCAAGGAAGCCAGGAGACAACAGGAAAGGGACGAGAACCGCGACCTGTGGGTCTTCCAGACCAAGGCATTCAAAACGATGGCGCCGCATGCCATTGTTCTGACTGTATCCGTAACTACTATCATTTTCCAGGTGGCCATGGCGCGAGCTTTGATCAGTAAAGAACAAATGTTGCAGTATGCCCTGATCGTCATTGATCACGTAGCCATCCTCCTGTTCCTGACGGTATCATCCATTGCCAACCCCATCATACACAGCTTTCGGCTCCCAGAGTTTCGTCGAGCCTGTAAGGAGCTGTGTGGATTGCCGACCAAACAACCTGCAGCATCGGCACCGCGGCATCAGGACATGAGGATAGCCGCCATCGCTGGTCCCGATCGCGAGCAAGGCGCGCCGGCCACAGAATTGACGCCAGCTCGAACCTCTGCAAACAGCCTGAAGCCGACGGTGAAGGACGCACCTTCCGACCAAGCGCAAAAGCAGACACAGGCAGACATGAACCCGGGACTAGCGTATGGTACAGAGTACCGTGGCCATAGGAACGCTTTAGAGCGACCATTCCATCTAACAGTAAGGGCAGAAGTACACGCTGAACCAACACCATGTTCCGGAGAGTACACCATGGACACTCTTCCCGAACAACTGATCTTGGAGGCTGAATCAGCACACGTCTCTACATCAACGTTGAACACCGCGACCGAGGGGGCAACAGTACGACACACCGTGAACCGGTTCGCTTCAGGGCGCCCACTCGCGCGTCCGAAGTTGGCCTGGGAGTGAAATGAATTTGGACAAGTGAAGAACTACCCACGAACAACAGTGTCAGTGCAAGTATATGTCGACGTACTTCGCAAACACATGTTGATCTGGAAAATGAAAACTGAGTAATCTGGACAATAGCTTGCCCAGCCACCTCGGGCACCTCTGCCGCTCGTTCCCGCCCGGTCAGCCCGCGCACTCCGACATCGGAACGGCCTCTAGCCCACGGGGACGGCGGACCCCCTTCCATTTCAGCACCAAGGACGTCACCCGCGGACGAATCTGCAGCGTACCATCGCCCATCCACTAAGGCAGAGGTAGGCTTGTTTGTACAAATTTAGTCAGACATTTGACATCCACAGCGCGTGGGACTGAAGACTGTTTCAGGTTATGTTGTCTGTTCATAACATGCCGTTTTAATGTTCTTGTATGAGTAACATTTATTGATGCCCTCATAACAAATACGAAGAGGGGGTTTCGGACCATCTCAAATAATTTATTTCTCTAAGCGTACATTTGCAAGGTTTTGACTCCACTGTTCAAAAGAATCCCCAAATCTAAACTGCAGACCGCGATTTTATTGAGTTGAATATGTACTCATGCCTGTACAGAAAACTAGAACGATTCCTAGAGCTCGAGGATACACATTTAGTGGCTCCATTTCATTCGAGTTGCTGTAAGAATTTACTGAATTTGTATAACTTTGATTGATGTACAGATAGATGTACGATTGCTTACATGCTTGTTCCAGTTCACCATTAGCGTCCGTTAACCTTTATCCATCTAATTACCATTTATTCGTCACTTTCACAAACGGTAATGATTTAAGACAGTTGCTGAAGCAAAATTAATCATATTCAATGTAAGTGTACTTTAGGAATGTAGCGATTTAATGACTATTTTCACACCTCTGTAATCTTGCACACTGCAGTTCACAGTTCTGACGTTACAATTTTACAATCTGCATGCGACTCTTGGAGGAATCGCCCACGACGTAACGCATGATTTTTCGCGGCAATGCTTTAGGTTAAACTAATCAATAACTTGAGTAAAAATAACAAGAGTACTCCATAAAGTTGCTTTTGCCAACCTGTTACTGGACTAGATATGCCTTCCATCAATAAGAGAACTTGATACACTCTAATTTTCTCTGTGAAATGAAAACGCCACCATCTTTCATAACGGCGGCTTTCCGTGACTCCGCCATAGTTACGTAATAAGCAAGATGACTCCGCCCCCAATTCAAAATGCAAACACCCTGTTGTGCATACAATCACATGACTCAACGACAACACAAATACTGGTTTTGCAAGGGGTGGGTAAGTTGCAACAATTGAATATAATAGACCAATCCCAAAGCCACGCCCCCTGTTCGATTTCGAGCACCTCCGTCAAAAACAGGGTTTGACGGACCAAACATGGCCGCCGCGGCTAGGTTGAAAATAATGCCACTGACTTCGGTTTAGCTTTTGTGGCACTGAAACCCTTTCAAAGAGGGCCAAATAAGAATGCTATGTCTTCTTTGTTGACGGCTGTATCCACCGGGTAGAGTTGTTTAAGGAGGGGGTAGGTGTAGTGGCGGTGAGAGCGTAATGTTTTCGGTCAATGTTAGAGCGGTATGCACCGCATAGCTTTCCCTTGTTGGTGGACATCAGGGCCCAGTTTCTGACAAGCAGCCGATGCACGTGTAAAACAGGGTTCGTATATCTGTGACAGGGTTCCCACTGTATTGACTGCATGCATAACAGCTGCATGGTATTTATTAACTAAGAATTAAAATGCATCCTTTTACTTCCCTGTTCACTTTCAAGTTAACCAGTTTCACACACCAGTAACTGAAGATACGAAACTCTGCGCCAGCGGACTATGTAGTAGTCAGCATGTGGTACAAGCTTCCTATCCTTGAGTGCCCGATCTATTTTCTTTTTAAATTCGTTTTTGTTCTGAGCATGCATTCAACCAATACAGTGGAAAACCTGTCCCAGATATACGTACCCTGCTTTACACGTGCCATTTCTGCCCCGCCAACGCTGTTTTTGACGGAGGTGGGCTGAATAGAACAGGGGGTTCTATTGGTCTTCTATTCGTTCGATATGGTGTTCGACAGGATCGGTCTATTCTGCACTGTTGGTTGGCGACAGAATACGTATAGGGCGTATTCAGTCACGTGACCCTCCCCCTAGCAACGAGTACTGGCGGCCATGTTGGTGCTCACTTGATAGTGGAGCCCTATGGAACTCTCTGTATAAATAGCAGATGTTTTCTACGCCATTCACAATTTCCCTTCGAAACGTTTTGTCTCACAATCATTGTGTTTTGCCTCGTGGTCAGATGTTTGATTGGGACTGATAAAGCACACACTGATCGGGTAACAGTAAGATTGGTTTGGCGTTTCTCGTGTAGGTAAGGGAAAATACGAAGGGACTAACGACTGAAACAAAAGTGGATTTCTGACATACGAACAGCGGATCTAAATAGTTGAAGTTTGAGAATCAACGTGAGTGTATGGAAACCTTTGTATCTGGTCGAAAAGCAAATTACAGGCCCGTCGTGTAACACAGTGGCGGCACCGTGTAGCCGTTGCTTGAGATACGTTCGTAAACTGGGGGGTCTTTCAACGTCGAACTTTCCCGATCATAACGTACTCCCTGTCAACAAAATTTTTCACGACACTCAAGACACTGTACTACGTGGTTGCAGGCCTTGGAACACTTGTATGCTGTGAACTGATTTTATGCGTACTCTGTAAACAGTTTAGCGGCCATGTTTGTAGGCAGCTGGGGAAAACCTTTCCTCGCTCGTCGATAATGGGTCATTTCCAGTAGGTGAAATTGAATTTTTGTAACGAAAAGGATGTGAGGCTGGAGACTCTTTGCGTATAATAAAACAGCGATCAGACGACTTCGCATTCCTTGGAAATTTAGAGAGCGCCGGACACCGAGACATTCTTCAGGATTCTTTCGAATCTAGAACAATGTCAGTGGCGGCATTTTTTTCGTGGTTGTGCCGCCACCTGACACCGACTTCCGGACCAGCGGCGCCCTTTAGTCTTTTCCGTAAACATTGGACTTTTATATTCTCCTCCAATATTCGTCAGAACGGTAGATTTTACTGACATTTTCACCATGCAACAAGTGCTTTTGTCACAAGTACACGAGTCAGAACTACCATATTTCACGCGGTATTCGCCAAAATTTTCTTAAATCAAATTTGTTTTTAATCCAAAACATCCGGGAGACAGTATAACATAAACATCGAAAGTGTAAAAGATGCTCCATGATATCAGCACCTAACAGACAAAGATACTGGTTCAAAATTTTGCTAAACGGGTGCCACTTGGCTATTGCCCTGAAAAATGACAGATAAAGGTTAACGGACGTTGACTGAAATTAAAAAAAAACAGACAGATAAATGTACAGGTAAATATGTGTGCGTCAAAATGTAATAAGACAGTAGCTCCTAAACTTAAAACTAAACATATTTAATATCTTGACTATTACCTTAAGTCAGATTATATGACTTGACGACGGAGAATTTTAACACTATTCTAGCTCCTCGCTATTGCTATTTCAATGTAGTTATTTGAAAATTGCTGTTATGTTACGTACTATTGACACGTAGTTTTTCATGCAGTTGCAGTGAAATAATAACGATAATAACGAGATCCGATAATTACGCGATTGATCAGATGTACTAATACATCAGAGGATGTGCGATATAAGGCATTTTAACGAAAAGGTATATATGATAATGATGAGAATTGTTGTTATGTTACGTACTATTTACACGTAGTTTGTCATGCAGTTGCAGTGCAATAAAGTTTGGTGTCAGATATTGGCTTCCTCGTATTTTGGAAAACGTGTATCATGATCGGTTCGCAGTTTTAGGCTATCATTCAATTATTTGTCAGAAGACATAAACCCTAGTGTAAAAAGTCCCGGTTACAATCGCTTTTACAAAAATGGTCTGGTACTACGCTTAAGCCCAGGTCTACAACGTCTGTGCAGTGAAGGTTGGATATAATTCATTACCTCCATGCAAAACGAGATTATATTTCAGCCAGTTGCGCGCGCGCGTGTGTGTGTGTGTGTGTGTGTGTGTGTGTGTGTGTGTGTGTGTGTGTGTGTGTGTGTGTGTGTGTGTGTGTGTGTGTGTGAACAGCCCGACAAGGCTTGGATGGATTGTTCTGAGACTTGATACGTAGGTAAGTTTTGTGATGCGGCCTCTAATTGATTAGATTCCGGGGCCCCTAGCGGCTTGTTATGATATTGCAGTCGAACCTATTTTTGTATCTTTTGATTTGAACAATCCAGAAAGAAGTGACGTAGGTTTGGCACCCCTAGCAGCTTGTTCTGGAACTACAGGATCTAGGAGCGTTCCGAAACCCTAGGCCAAACTAGGGCTCACTTGAAAGGTCTCTTAGCAATCTGACAGCCGCTTTGAAATACCGTGCTTTGTTCCAGAGTTACGCGTGTTTAAAGGTACTGTTGGTACTTTATGTGAACGAGTCTCATAGCAGATTCTAAACTTTTAAAATGTATAGTCACCTCTTATTAGTCTGACACTGCTATTTCATTACTGTGTGTTTGCCAATCCGGCCGTACATGACAGGACACGCGCTCTGCGCAGTGCTGCATGTTTTCATTCAACAAGACTAATCAATATACGGCTTCTATTTTTTCTTTCTTCAAATATTTTCTCTCTCTCCGTACGTATATGATCGCCCTATAGTCACCCCATGTTTGATACATGTCTACGCCGGAAATTCAATGTTTGTTATATATTTATACGATTAATTAGAATTTAGGTTATGTCAAAAGCCGTTTTAGAATACTGTAAGACAATTGTTTGTACAAGTTTCCAACTCAAAGACATTTTTATAGATATACACGTATTAAACTTCGTTATGGGCAGTGACCCTTATTTGTGGAAATACGAACCGTCTGTCTACCTGTCTGTCTGTCTCTCTATCTGTAAGCCACTCCGGCTTCGAATGTTTCAGTTTCAAAGTATCTTTGGGCAACAACATATCAAACGTTTCTTAAAGTAACCCAACAACAGCTCAGACACTATGAATGAAGGTTTCTTGCGTAATTCTACATTTATTCGACCATCATTACTGAGCACCCTTCACGTGCCAGCCGTGGACCCCTTCATATTCGAGAATTCAACCTGTGATGACGTCGATGGGGCCGTCGGGGCCATCTGTGACTTTAGGGACATCGGTTATGTCGTTACCGTCGGTGACGTCGTATCCGTCAGTGACGTCGTAACCGTCGGTGACGTCGAAACCGTCGGTGACGTCAGTGACTTTGGGGATGTCTGTTACGTCGGGGCGGTCGGTGCCGTCCGTGACTTTGGGAACGTCGGTGACGCTGGGGGCGTCGGGGACGTCGGTGACGTCAGTGACTTTGGGAACGTCAGTGGCACTTGGGGCGCTGGTGGGGTCCACTGAAACAAGGGAGAAAAAACAGGTAAAACATCATCTGTTACTTTGATACATATTGTGTTGTCCTTTGTTATGATTGACACTGGCTTCGCTATTAATAACCAAACATCAACCATCCACAAAATCATTTTCAAAAGCATGACAATAACGTGTAGATAACATGATTGGACCGCATCATATCTTTTACAGCCATGTACTTTGTTATTATTTGAAAAACAAAACATTTGCTGCAGATGTTTACATCATTTCCTTCATGTCGTGTGCATATATCCGTTACTAAATGTTAGCCCACAACCGGTAATGGCTTGATTACATAGCCCTTGCCTTACTCTCCACGTTCGGCAGCACGGAATTAAAGTAAACAGAAAACGTAAAACAATGATGGTTAGATTGATAGTAGAGCCAAGGCAAGGAAAGGGAAACGTGACGACAAAAAGACAGTTTTTTAGTCATTGTTTTTTTCTCACTTGCAACGTATTGGAATAACGTCATGTTATTGGGTAATGGATGACGGTTAAGGGCCAAATTGGCCCTAGCTTATTTTGATCTGTTCTTTGTAATCAGCAATGGCTTGAAACCTGTTATCTAACATCATTCAACTGCAATGTTGCCTATTAACGTAACATTTATTGCTATCTTTTAAAGTTACTTATTCAAGTTAAGCTGAATGCCTTTGCTCAACACGATACAAACAATCGGTATAAAAGAGAGAGAGAAACGAATTCCATGTCGTTCAAATGCGCCAAAGCACCCAATGCCAAATACGACTTGCTTACTGCTGTACAGTACAGTTAATGTACCCAGATAGAGGCCAGTTTCCCTCACCTGCACACAAGGCAATCTTGTCGTGGTGGAAGGCCCCGAACAGGTTGGAGGCTGTCTGAAAGTCCGTTCCGTAGGCGCTGTCCCCGCTCCAGCTCCCGGGGTTGTACACAAACGTGTCGTCCAGCTGTTGACAGTACCTGGGGATGGTGTGGCCGCACAAGGCGAGAGACAGGACGGTCGGGGTGTGGCAGCTCAGGTGCCCGCCGTCGACGTTAAAGCTGATGCATCCTGGTGTCCAGTGTCTGCCGTGGTCACAGGTTTCACTCACGTCATAGCAGGGGTAGCTCATTCCCGCTGCCTCACACGTCGCCTTGACGTTGGTATTGGACATGACCCCTGGAGAAGGAACCTTGAAGAATTCCCAACCATCTATGGTTGTCAGAAACTCCTGTCCTGCATGAAAAAGACAAATTGCAATATCATAGGCTTTGTTTTGACCTTTCGTGCTTGATTCTGAACACATGTACACTGATACCGAACACACATGCACCGTTCCTTCGTAGACCGGTAAATATTGCGACGTGGAAGAAGTAGAGGGCGTCAAGTCATAAGTCTATAGAGTTGTGAAATTAAATTTCAACTATCTTGTATTTTGCGGGATTTTCTGTGAGGTTGTCTGTTATGATTCCCTCCCCCCGTCAAGATTCTCGCCGATCTTCTTGTTATGGTCTTACCTAAGCATCAACACGAACTAAATTTACATGATGTTCTACCGACCTTGTGAAGAGGCCGTCCAGGCCAAAGTAGCGGCGGAGAATAGCAAATGTTTCCACATCTCTGCTGTCTGTTGAGTCACTTGATAACACGCCGTGAAGTGAGTCTGTGAGGGGCCGTTTTTACACCGACGTTTATGTGGTTGTCTCAAGGTCATGGGAATCACACAGATGTCTGGCCGGTAGGAAGGTCACTGTGTCGCAGTCTGTTTGACACCACTAGAATGCATTTCAACTTTACAAAAAACATTATTTGTTTGTTATTTGTGTGCGTGCGTGTCTGCGTGCGTTTGTTTGTATGTGTGTGCGTCTCTCTCTCTCTCTCTCTGTTAGTGTGTGTGTGTGTGTGTGTGTGTGTGTGTGTATGTGTGTCTGTATGTGTGTCTATGTGTCTACACTTCCGTCTATTTTTGCTGGCATAACTAAAAAAACTATAGATGGATTTTAACGGTATTTGGTGTGTGGTATTGGGAAGATGAAAATGAAGATCCTTCTAGCGACTTCCCTTGGTTTTGCAGTGGCAGTTTCTGTATCTTCTGTCCCGACAAACTTATTAAGATATTGTTTGTTTTTTTGGTGGCAGAAAGCCTTTGACTTCGACAAGAAGTGGCGAGGGCTTTGGCTCTCTATATGTAGCACCTAATTTCGGAGCTGCAGGGGTGTTTTGTTAAAAACATTGGAAAGCAGAGGAAAACTAGGAAAATTGACTGCTGCATTGTTGATTTTGAGTGTCTTCATCATTTTGATGCTGAAAAACGCAATTTACAATACTGCATACTGACACGTATTCTTTGCTTGCATTTCCGTGGGGTCTACTCATCAACTTCTAGCAATTGTTGTTTGCTGTTACCAATTGAGATTTGCTCTCTTTAACCATTCCTATAGACAGTGCACCATACGGGTCTACCTGAGAGTTTGTGACTTAAAGTCCCCTCTCACTGGACCCGCGGCACGTTGGCGGCGTCGCTGCGTCCTAAACTGGATTTGTGCTACCCTTGACTTCATAATGGGAATATCATTCAAAACGTACGAGTATGACCAAAAAGACAACAAAACACACAAAGCTTAAATTTGCCGATGAAAGTGCTTTGTCAATTCGATCGGCCGCAGCGACGCCGCCAGCGTGCCGCGGGTCCAGTGAGAGGGGGACTTCAGCGCCCCTGTGGTGTATTTGGTGTAAAAAGGGCCCTATTTGAAATAACTGCAAAGCTCGACAAGTTCACAGTTGGTATAAAACGATCAGATTCAACTTTTTATTGTCATTAGTTTTACCTGAGTAACGTTAGTCCCAATCTGTCCTTGGGCAAAGCGTATTATGAATCTCAGTAAAATTGGCACAATAATGGTGAAAATTCAAAATGGAATGTAACGTCTCTAGCAATTAGATACAGCCTTAAACATCTGTAGTGAATGTAAGTAATAAGTATTATTCCCTCCTACAACGTTCAGACTTTGGAAAGTTCGTAAAGGTGTCAAATGTATAAAAGGTGAATACAAAGAAATTCGTTTGTAAAGGCGCAAAGCTCCAACCGATTGATATAGTTGATGTACATGTATGCATAAAGCTGTTTGTTTTGGTTGCGCAATGACTTGGCGGACTTGGAAAATCGCCGGGGCCAAAGGTGGAGGTGGGGTCTGTGAACCAGTAAACCAAACCAAAGTTCACATCCGGTCCAACATACAAAGCCATAGTATGATAAAACATATGCAGTACTCAAGAAGAAAATGGTGTGACATGTCGGTGCTTTAAATTGGATGCCACAGGTTTTTGTCTATCATTCCATAGTCTAGGAATATTCTAGAACCAGTCTCCGACATCACAGTCAGGGAATCATCTTATAAATCCTTATTCCGGTAGCGACAGCGTCGACCTCATTTGCTTCTAGTCCTACTGTCTTCAGCACGTTCCCTTATTAATGACTTTGAATTGGCCTGTGTGTAAGCCTGAGTGGACAATTTGCTTACATTCCACTTGTTTCATTCATCATCGTTATATTCGTCATTGTTTCATTCATGAAGAATCGAGGACACACACCGTCAAAAACATGACCAAAGGCGAGACCGTAGAGGACTCCAAGAAGGATGACATAGCCGATTCCGACAATGAGGAGACCAATGCAGAGCTTGTTGCAACCGGCTTGTGTATGGACGTTATACCCGGCAAAGACGATCTGTATGATTGCCACTAGAGGGCGACCAATGATGGCGCACAAGAGAGCCGCAGGGTGTTCTATCTTCAGCCCCACGGCTTTCACATAGCCGTTGACGTGGTCTATGTAGGAAGCAGTTAGGGGCACTAGTGTACCTGGAATTAAGACGTTCAGGAAGATGTAGGCCAAGACGTGATGGTCTTGTAGGGCTCCACTTCTGTATGTTGTCATCCCATCACAGCCACCCGGATCCCCACAACAGTAGGTGTACAGGAAAGTTGAAGCACGCCAAAAGGGGTGAGCGTTGAAGATTCCTTCGTATCCGCACAGACGGCTTGCTGTGGCGATGAAGAAGAGACCAGAGAGGCCGATCCCGATGAAGTAGGTCCAACTGGTGAAGATGCAGTTCACAATGTCGTCGACGTCACCAAGCATCGCTAGATTGAACGCCAACCCAGCGATCCCGATGATCTCAAACAACAACGCCGAACGATTTTTGCAGTTTGGAGTTCGGCAGAAAGCTCGGAGCCGTTGAGCGTAACTTTGGCCCCCCTCGCCTCCACTGAGTCCAGGGTCCTGGATATCCATGCTGGACACTCGAGCTGACACAGATGGCACTGGTCCGGACATGTTGGATATGATAACTGCAGACTTACACAATATTACTGGAGTACTACCGGTAAAACGGTACTACGGTATATGCCTTTCACTTTCGAACACCAGTCCGACAGGCGGTGTACCATGTATCATGATTATAGGAGGGAGAAAAATGTACATGTTGTAGAATTGAAAAATACATTGGCATATATTGATTGATTCTTCATGTCTTTTCTGCAGATGTAGGTATGTTTAGTTTCAGGTGACCCCGAGATGTATGTTACGTACCTCTACGAGGGAATGCCAATGAGTCAAATTCACATTAGTCAACCCCGCGTAGTTGCAATAGTTCAGTCGAGGTAAGCACTTCCGGTCTGAAAGAAGCACCATATTGGTTTGAAGTCAAGGTCGTTGAACATGGCGGACAAGGCAAGAGGGTTGCGTGTTACACTGAGTAGTCAGTATTTGTCGGCTTTCTGTCAAACCACAGAGGACATCTAGCAGATGTAAAGGCCAGTCTGAAACATGTCACGGTGGCGACCCGTGGAGAAAGGTTCTTCTAAAATGATGCACTCATTGCCGAAAATGAAGTAATGAAAGCCACGCACACATGCATGCACCTAGAGATAGAGATAAATCAGTCAGTCAATCAATCAATCAATCAATCAATCGATAAATTGATCGATTTTATTGAGATTAGCCTGGTAGTACAAGTATGGTACTGAATTACGTTGGTTTTCAAAAGGCCTGTTGGGTCCCTTGTCAACTATAATTCGCCTACAGCGTTATTTATAAGGGTCCTAAGTCTTCTTAGGGCGAAAACTCGTGTGCTAGATCTTGCACTGTGTGATATCTTTCTTATGACGTATTCAATGTACTCAAGAGTTTATCTTGAAGCCGTAATAAACATGTTCATTTGAAATAAAAGTTTCATGATGTACGCGTCTACATGTGAAAATGAACAATGTTTACTCATTGATTGCAACATCGTCATCATTATTTGACAAACAAACATTATGAAATGTAACACAATCAAACTCATCATGTGACGAATCATAGTTTGAAGCAGTGCCAACGTTCAGTGATAATATTCTGATGGCGAACAAAACACGTGCTTGTTGTCGGAGGGGGCGTGGCAATTTGGCCTGTGCCATTTACAAATCGTTGTTCTTAGACAAATTTTACTCAAATTGCAGGAACATTACATATATTTCAATCAAACATTTGAAAAAAGAGTACTTTATTGTAATATGTAACTCTTCTGCTACGTCTGTTCGTAACAGATTTCAGATATATAAATTTCGTCGTTTGCGGATGTTGTTTTTATAATCACCCGCACACCTCGTGACATCCTCTGATCCAAGATGGCGGCCCCCGAGTTCCTGCAGAAAATTTTCAGGTCAGTCTGCGGGCTTGTTTTTCACCATTGTAGACTACATGAAGGTACCAGACAGGTGTGTTAGTGTGTGTAAAGATGACTTGCATGCAGAAGGAGAAAAATCAGAGAAAAATCGCGTTCGCGCCGTATCACAGCTGCGAACGTAGTGTGTGTGTGTGTGGGGGGGGGCATGCTTGGTACATAACAAGTCACAAACACTTAGTATTGTATTGGGTACTGAAAGTGAAAGGTCAGCATATGATGTCACCGAAACTGTCAGGGCTGTTAGACAAAGAAAAAAAAAGCATTGAGCTATTCCAGCTGAGATGTTTGCTTTGCCCCAATCAACGCGGGCATTGAATTTTGTTTTTCTGGGCTTTATTGTCTTGGTTCTTATTGTTGCTTGCGTTCCTCTTGAATGATAGGATGTATGATTTTTAGAGATAGGCGAGACATAGCTCTGTCATGAAATTGAAGACTCCCTCCTCCCCCGTGATGCTTGGAATTTTCTCGAAGATTTTAGCAGATTGAAGACGATGGGGAAACAAATACATGGCACGTAAGCTGGGGTCCACCTAGCCGTGGCGACTCTTTAATCGGGTATATTTTGCTGTATGTCTAAAGACTCTTTTACATTACCCTCTTGTGAGGGTAATGTAAAAGAGTCTTTAGACATACAGCAAAATATACCCGATTAAAGAGTCGCCACGGCTAGGGTCCACCCACCTCCAACCTTAGCATACAACAGATGTTATAGGTTGTGCAGTGGTTAATATGTAACCATCCTCATCTTTAGCAATGATGATGATGATTCACTGTGTTCTGCGGCTCAGAGGTTGAGGAAACAGCCTCTGTCTGCATTCAGTCTTTCTTCATTTCTTTCCACTGTGCCTTCTTTCCTGCGAGCTGCCGTAGCTCTCTGAGTTTCTTTGCTGTTCTTAGGTCTCCAATTCCTTTGTTCTTGAGGTCTGTTTTTAGGACACTTAGTAGGTTTGTGCAATGTCTTCCTTTTCTGGCCTTGTATTTGTTGCACCCCACTGTAGCAAATTCTAGTGCCTTTTGTACTGGAGTGTCTTCGGGCATGCGGAGGATGTGCCCTAGCATGCACCACCTTAGGTGGTGAACTTTCACTGACAGTTGGGTGGTGTTGCACATCTTATATAGTGCTTTGTTAGAGATCTTGTGGGGCCATTGGTACCCTGTGATTTTGCGCAGGTGTTTCCGATGACATGCATCAAGTTTGTCCAATGCTGCCTTTGGCACTGCCCAGCTGTTGCAGTTGTATAGCATTATGGAAACACAAGTTGCGTTGTATATTTGCAGCTTTTTAGTCAGGGGAATCTTTGACCTGCGGATCCACAGTTTCCAAAACGATTGGAAGGCGATGTTAGCCATGATGCAGCGTGCCTCTATGTCTGAGGAGCTGCACAGTTGCGATCCCAGGACCTTACTCTTCCTCCAGCTCTCCACTCCTCGGAGAGTTTCGTCATTTTCTCCTGTTTCCTGAGTGTCAGCCAGGTAGATGTGTGTAAATTCTGTCTTACCCTCGTTGACAAACAGGTTTGACTCTTTGAGGGTTTTGGCAGCTATTGGGAGGAGTCTTTGTAATGTGTCCTTTTCTTCATCAATGAAGTCCACGTCATCCGCATATTCCATTTCTAGTGGCATGCCTAGGCCGGAAACTGGAGGGTCTGGTCTTGATGAACTCCTCCGTATAGATGACAGTGCAGAAGCAAGGTAGCAGGTGAACAACACCGGGGATAGACTATCTCCTTGTGGGGAGCCAATAGTGGTTTCAAAGTCTGCTGAGTAGGCATTTTTGACTCTGACTTTCAGCTTGGTTCCTGCCAGTAGTAGTCTAACCAGTCGGAGTTCATCATCGTTGCATCCTGCTTGATCTAGCACTTCCAGGATTTTGGACCTTTTGATGGTGTCAAAGGCTCGGGACATGTCTATGCCCATCTTGTAGAAGTCCCAGTGCTTGGTCATGACCACAGAAACTAACATACGTTGAGCCCACACAATATCTGCGCAGCTGCGTCCCCTCTTGAACCCACTTTGATAGGGTCCGGTGAAACTGTCTATTTTGTCCCTTGTACGATGCAGAGCAACAGTAGACAGGATTTTCCTTATGCTGTTGAGAAGGACAATGGGGCGAAGGTTCGCAGGTGGACCAGGTGTTTTTTGGGGTTTGGGCAGGGCGATCAGGGTGCCTTGACCAATGGATTCGATTGGATGGTGGTGTTCAAAGGCATAGTTAATGGTGGAGGCAATGATTGGTGATATGACATCACTCCCATACTTATATAGTTCATTGCTAATTCCATCTGGCCCCTCTGAGCGTCCGTTGTTAAGGGTCTTTATGGCATTTCTAACTTCCATCTCTGTGATCGGTGCTTCCAGTGGTCTCGGCTCTCCCAGGAACGGTTCTAGTTCTTCCCCATCTGGGTCAGAGAACTGTTTCTGAAACCATTCCCTGATTGCTTCCGCCTTTCCCATGTCTGTTGCGATGAACTGGCCTTCTGTGTTGTGCACTGATAATGTTGGTTGAGGGAGTCCAACCTTGAGGGCACGGACGGCTTTGAACATCTTTCGGCTTTCCTCTGTGGAATACTAGCAATACTACATACAAAAAGTAACTCCTCAGCTAAGGAATGTCTTGCAGCTGTGCCAGGTAATAGTAACTTAATGTAGGGGAACAAGGCAGAATCAAACAAAATGAGATCAAGTATTAGCAAGAGGAGTGAGGTACAAACATGCAGTGTGGTTTAATGAGGGTCTGCATGCTCTTTTCTGTAAGGCACAGGCAGCCGTTTTTTATGTCCCGTAATTCCTCAAATTTCACGCCACACGCTCAAATTTCAACCACGTAACACCCGGACAGACTCCTACAAATATTCATACTAGTACTTCCCCCGCACAATCCCCGAGTGGAACGCCCTGCCTGGCACGGTTGTTACGGCTCCCACCGTTGAGTCATACCGCGCCAGGCTGGAGGCCTGCCCGCCTTAGCCTGGGACCTCCTCCCCCCCTACTTTGCCCCTCGCGGGGTTATCTGGGGGTAAATCAAGTTGAAGTTGAATTCGTAGGGAAAGCTGTCTTAGTCACATGATTTGTAGCGAGGCGACTCACGTAATTTGTATGGGGGGTGACTTGAAGTCTTTGACTTATGCAGACCCTCTTATTTAATAGATCTCTTAAATATATCTGGGCCCTCACCACTTCAATGCTGTTGATTTTGTGTAGGTAGAGATATGGCAAACAACCAATGAAATACTAGTATGCTTGTACCAACCTGTTGGTACCACATGCTGGTAGAGCGGGTGTGAGTCTGGATGGATTCTCCACATGTACAGAACCCATCTACATGTTGCTCCCACTAGGGCACACCCACACTGACTTCAGGAACTGTTAAGAAAGTGGCTTTGATTTATTTAGAAGGAACCTTGGTTCATCAGAAAATCCTACATACTTAGTGATGTATGTTTAGTGCTCTAAATGTGGTCTGTGTAGCATTACACAAAGTTCCACCAGAATGCTTCAGAACATTGTATACTACAACATAAATGAAGTAGCTGCATAACTCATGTCAGAAGTTTTTCCCTTACATGATGTAGACAATACTGTACAAATTTCTAAGCACAGTAATATGGAGCAGAGAGAGCATTTGATGGAATTTGTCAAGGATATGGCATCCTTAACTCTTGAATCTGAGGAGAGATTCAGACTACAGTACTACTAGTAAACCTAATCAGACTTTCATCCTGGTTTTGGCTTGACAACCTTCATTCTTTCAAAAAATGTTACATACATTGAAAGCAGACATATTCTTCAAAGCATGTCATTCCTTGATGACTGCAGTTCATCAATCGAAAATTTGGGTAAGCCCTGGAAATTCTTGTCAGAAATTGCAGTTAATTTTGATACAGGATATTATATTTGCGCAGGTGTGTATTTCCTAACCCAGAACAAACACAAAGCTGTACACAGTACTGGTCTTATCATGTTGTGTGCCTCTAGTGTTTATCGTAGCTGTACAACACAAGAGCCTAGACACACATAGGCAGGTGTGATCATACATGTATGTGTGAGAGTCAGTATGATACATGTAATGGTGTAGCCGAGGATGTTAAACTTGCCAGATGCTTCACTATAATTTGCAATATCCTCTCCCTTCATCCTTTATTAGCAAAAATATAATATCCTGAATATTTTCATAGTAGGGCAAGAAGTCCACAATGGTTTATCAAATGTATGGTAGTCTAAAAGAATCTTATATCATAATGCTGTGATTGTCTGGATGAAATGATATATATTAATAGAGTGATGAAAACAAGTTTCAGTTTTAGTGCATACAGCTTGTTTTGGTCCACTGATGCCGGTTGGTCTGAAAGAGTGACCTCATGTCTTGGGCATGTTCCAAGCTGATCCAATGTTGGTATTACTTTCAGTTTCAAAGAGTTACAGTAACACACTCCACACAATGTTGTTATGTAAGTCTTTTCACATTTGGTGTATGGAAATCTTCTCTAAGAGAAGAATATACTTTTAGAACTTGGTACCGTATATTAGCAATAGGGTATCATCATCATCATAATCATCAGTAAATCAAATCATGATGATGTATGATTCTATCTTTCTCAAAGTCTTATGATCATGATGTAATGATGTCTTGTTGAAATTGATATTCAGTACATGATTTACAGTAATACCTTTTCTGCAACACCATCTTTAAGATGTTTATACTTAGTCATAGCCAGACTTAAACTAAGATGTAAAATAGGTTACTCTTCTTCCCTGCAGTTACATTGATGACCACCAGGAGGAGTATGTGAAGCGGCTGTCAGATGTGGTGGCCATCAAAAGTGTGTCTGCCTGGCCGGAGGTCAGGGGGGAGGTCACCAGGATGGTCAAGCACACAGCCAAGGTACATGTATGAAAAGGATCATACTAGTAGATATCTTGTAAAATATCATAATAGATCGTACATTTATTGACCTTTGTACTTAGTACTTCTGTTTCCTGTAGAAAACAGTAGCCAAACATTTCTGTGTCTTTGACCTTGGCATATCAAGGTTACCATCTGCATTTCCACGTTTGAAAGTGGGTTCCCTATGGTCTAGGGCTGTCTCTATATGACCTGTCCCTCTGGCCCAGGACAGAAATTTTCCAAAAAATTTGACCCTGTTAGTCCATAAACTTATAATAATAAAGTCTGAACTTCATGACATGAAATTGATGAAGAAGTATTTTCCGATTTTACACTGAAAATTAATAACATGGGCTCCCAAACAATGAATGGGACAGTCCTTCTGCTGTGTCAGGAATGCATGATATTGTCTTGTTTTTTGCACAGAGTTGTATACATATTTGCCTACATAGGTAGATATATGAACAGGACATGATGATATCATATTTATATCTCAGTCTGTAATGTGATACCATGACTCCTGTAGGAACTTGAAGCCCTGGGTGCCACAGTAGAGCTCTGTGACCTCGGGATGCAGAAACACCCGGACGGCTCCGAGATCCCCCTGCCGCCATGCATTCTGGGATATCTGGGCAAGGACCCCAAGAAGAAGACTGTTGCCGTATATGGTCATCTGGATGTGCAGCCTGCCCACAAGGTGAATTTTTACCATTATTTTTACCTTTACTACCTGATACACCTGTCCACTATATTTATCTCCATGAAAAATGGTGATATAGTTTTTGGCGTGTCTGTGTGTGTGTCTGTGTGTCTGTTTGTGTTTCCAGACTCTTGTAGTCAGCATAACTGGCACCTCTGGATGGATTACGATATTTGGTATGTGGGTAGGTGTTGGGAAGGTCAAGGTCGATTTTGGGCCCCCTGGTATGTGACCTTGGTACTGCAGCATAACTTTTTGTATCTTTTGACCTGGACGTACTATGGTCTTGATTTTTTTCGTGGCAGATAGCTTGTGATGTAATGAAGAAGTGATGTAGGTTTTGGCCCCCTAGTTTGTAAAAGTTTCTCCCATACTTCCACATTATTAGATCAAGTCAATAGCATTTGATGATTTCTTACATTGTATTTTCTTAAAATCTAGTTGTGATTCAACTGCACTTACATTAGGGCTGAGGAAACAAAATGTCTGACAGATTTCTTTTTCCCCCTATGATTTTGTCCAGGAGGATGGGTGGGACACTGAGCCGTTTGTTCTGACAGAAATCGATGGCAAAATGTACGGCAGGGGCTCCACAGATGACAAGGTGCGTTGTGAAATTGTGTATGGATAAAGGTTTGTAACACAAACAAATCAACCAGAAACTCTGTATCAATGATTGCATCTTGTGTCTGAAAAATAGGAAATACTTCTGTGAATTTGTACACTCTTAGCTACATTGGGGATGAAAAACAGAGCTAAGCTTAGCCCTTCATTTGAGTAGTAGAAAATGTAAATCTGTAAGTCATTATTATTAAGAAAATGAACCTTGTATGACTCTTTCAGGGTCCTGTGCTTGGTTGGTTGAACTGTATCGAGGCCTACCAGAAGATCGGACAGGAACTCCCAGTTAACCTCAAGGTGTGAATCTGAGAGACTGTTCTTTTACTAATCCTCTCCCTGCTGCAAGCTCATGTATAATATATTAAATGTCTGTTGACTGAAGGACTAAGTATAGGGAAAGGTTTTAGATCCTTCAGGTTTCAGGGTCTTAGTAGATCAATGTTTCACCTTGCACCAGTGCATTGACATGATCAGTCTTTATCATATCAAACTATCAGTGCACCAGTCTAATTTTGTTGTGTATTATGCCTGAAAATATAACACAATGGACTGCTGTCAGAATGTAAACTGTTTCACAGATAAAACTGTTTAATTTTAAACATGATAGATTCATGTCTTCATGATAATTGACTCACAAATGAATCTCTTTTCATGATCAGTTCATCTTTGAGGGGATGGAGGAGTCAGGGTCGGAGGGGCTGGATGATCTTCTGATCTCTAAGAAAGACAGCTTCCTCAAGGTATGGACAAGCAGGCAAAGGCACACAACAGATACAACACATAACCCATGACTGTATCCTATCTCCTTTAGATATGTGTGTCCTAATCTCTATACAGAAGTTTCTCACATGTTAGGTGTGATTTGAGACGTGGTGCATATTTGAAGTTTTACTTACAATGACTGCATGTCCTAAATGTGGCCACTTATTTACATGCCAACATTTTTTCTGTTTTTGAAATGTTACTCTTTCCTAGGATGTGGACTATGTGTGCATTTCTGACAACTACTGGCTTGGGAAGAACAAACCCTGCATCACATATGGACTCAGGTGGGTCAAAACAGTCCCTGAGATATTATGTCAATTACAATGTCAGTCTGATGTATACCACAAATATAATGACAATTGGTAGCAAGTATCTGAGAACTTCCAGCCAATTCCTGTAACTGGAATATTTCTGCAGTTAATTTTTGTGGTAACATAAACATAGCCTCTGACATTGATATGTTTTAAGTTTGGCTTTTTACAACTAGCTCTCAACATGTCTTCTTCTATTATAGTTAGATGCCATTGTGAGAAGAGATATCAAAAGCCTATCTTTGATTGTTTCTGTACTTTTTCTATCCTGCAGGGGAATCTGTTACTTCTTCCTGGAGGTTCAGTGTGCTACTAAAGACCTGCACTCTGGAGTGTTTGGTGGATCTGTGTAAGACTAACATCTCTATATTATTTTTTTGAAAGAAGATTTTCATAGATAACAACTCACTGAATATCATCTATTCTTAACAAGTAAATAACATCAGAGCATTGTACCAACAACCATGTGTGTGTAGATTGCTTGATGATATATTCTCTGAAAGCAGCAAAGGACAATTTTTCTATCATTGCTGGTATTTTAACTGGTCGATAGGATTTCCTACATAAGTGCATCATAGATCCACTGTGGTAGTTAAGACACTTTGTTCAATAGACGAATTTGAACGACACAAACTGATGTCGTCATAGGGGAGATTTAACTCACAAACTGTCTATGCAATTGCGCATGTCTGTTAAGAATAGAATGTGTTTGAACGACAGTCCCCGAACCCCGGCCTGTGTCATGGAGCATGGTGTCTCCCGGCTATTCACTTCCTGTGGGCGGTCTGGTGCCTGCACACATGCCGTCAAACGTTTCCAGATATCGCTATACAATGTCGATAACTATTCCCTTTTTCCGTTCAAATTCGTCTATTCAGTGACTACTGTATGAACTATGATATATGTTAACTAGGAAAGCTGATAACTAGGAAATGTTCTCCCCCCCACCCCCCATGTGCAGTCATGAGGCCATGACTGACCTGATAGGTCTGATGTCCAGTCTGGTGGACACCAAGGGTAACATCAAGGTGCCAGGTATCAACGAGATGGTCACCACGGTAACAGACGAGGAGTTGGCATCATACGAACCCATCGACTTCGACATGGTCAGACTATCAGGATATTCTTTCAACTGTGGACTCTTCCTTGATCTTGTGATTTTTAGAAATTTCTTTCCCACTTGCTTTCTTTTTGAAACACACATTTATTTAGTAATTCGTAAGTTAAGTTAACAATAGCAGTCTGTTCATCTTATGTCATGATTATGTATATATACGTTCCTTTTAATATTGCAATCTGTATGTATGTCTGTTTGTATTTGTATGTAAGATTAACCCTGTAAGATACGACTAAAGGGTATTGTAATAAATGAAATGAATGAAGCAATGGAGTTTGAAGCCTCATTTATAAGAGTTTCATGGGCCAAAAAATCTACCATCAGTTGAATTTTTGTCTTCCCTTTCAATTTCACAACGTTGAAATAGTATTGATTCTAAGTTGCCATGAAACCTCAACATCAAATGTAAGAATCTTTTATACCTACATGTATAGGCAATACAGAGATGATTCTTGTAAACATGGAAGTATGGTACTATCTGATTATGCATTTGAAGACTTGTGTCATGACCTTGGTTGTCCTCTGACCTGAACAGGAGACCTACAGGGCAGACTTGGGGCACAAACGTCTCCTTCACGACACCAAGGCAGGAATCCTCATGCACCGCTGGAGGTTCCCCACCCTCTCCCTCCATGGTACAGTCCAGTAGGATTTCACAGCTTACATTTGTAGACTGATATCACATGTCATGCATGTCCTTAATGATGGAGTGTAAGCATCTAAAACTTAATATTTATGAAAATGGCAAATGAGGCACGAAGACAACAAATACAGCCAAAAAGAAATAGCTACATCAGCAAACTGAAGATACATGGAAACATGTGTGTTGTAATAAAAGACTGGCTCCATACCTTTTTTCAGTTGGATGATCATGATTTGATGTTCTTTTTTTTTTAACGATCTCGCTCAATGCAAGGCTGTAAGAGGCCACTTCTCGGCATTGAACTTGTTCATATATTTTGCTAAAGATTGCAGTGGAGGTTATATATCATCATCAGTCGACGTGCTTACGGGTTATACAGCCCCTTATGGGGTGACATACCCTTTCGTTGACTGATACAAGATGGGGATGCACCGGCACTATAACTACATGTTGTATTTGTCACCGCTGCAGGTATTGAGGGTTCGTTTGACGGTGCTGGTGCCAAGACTGTCATCCCGCGGAAGGTGATCGGGAAGTTCTCCCTGCGCCTGGTGCCGGACATGCTGCCTGACCAGGTGGAGAAGTGTGTGGTGGACTACCTGAACAAACTGCACAAGAACAGCGGCAGCCCCAACGAGATCAGGTAAGGAATGTTACATGCATTTATCTGGAAAGAAATTCTTAAGTAAAAGTCCTCATGTTAGCTTCCTGGTGAGCCACCAAAATGCTGGACAAGGGGTGCGTACATTAATGGGGTTTTCCCCTTGAACGTTTTAGCTCCCTTGGTCAGGTCTGCGATCACCCCCAAATTGTGAGTGCATACTTTATAGGGGATGCATACTCTATTGGAAACTTTACAATAATAAAATTTTGAATTGAAAGGAATATGTCCCCAATCAGGTTTCTTCTTTAAAATCACATGTGACGAATCCTTTTTAAAAATCTTAAACCTTTTTTAAATCTCATTTGTAACTGAGTTGCTGTCAGTTACTCTAAAATCTAAATCTTTTAAACCTTTTTTAAAATCTCCTTTATAACTGATCGATGAGTTGCTGTTTTTAATTTCCCTTTTGTAAAAAATGTTGCTATTTTTAGTTTCTGTTTAAAATTTCTCTTTTTTCCAGTGTTACCATGGGGCATGGGGGTAAGCCGTGGGTGAGTGACTTCAACCATCCTCACTACATCGCAGGACGTAAGGCAACCAAGACTGGTGAGCTAAATACTGAGAGGATTGTGTTGTACATTCTGACAAAAAGATATCGAGCTCTTGCTTGAGAACTTACCCAAAATCTTTATTACATTACATGTTTACTCTTTCCCCAAATCAACACTTAGGAAACTTTAAGGTACATTCACTTGATATTTGATGTTGATACCATCTATTGTCTACATCTAGATGAGCTGAGCAACGTATATGTTAACATCCTTTCTGATCCACAATCTGAACAGTTTGGAACTGTGAGCCTGACTTGACTCGCGAGGGTGGGAGTATCCCCGTGACCTTGACCTTCCAAGAGGTCACCGGCAAGAACGTTATGCTTCTGCCCATGGGCGCCTGCGACGACGGCGCACACTCCCAAAACGAGAAATTTGATCGGAAGAACTACATCCAAGGGGTACGTAGATCATGCCTTATTGATTATGATTGTGTATTTTCTATTTCATCCATTAGTTTGGGGCGTGGAGCCAGATTTGACGAGGGATGGATGTAGTATTCCAGTGACGTTGACATTTGCGGATGTGACAGGGAAAAACGTGATGCTTCTCCCAATGGGTGCATGCGATGATGGGGCCCATTCCCAGAATGAAAAGTTCAACAAGAAAAACTATTTTATGGGGGTAGGTCTAAAATGTTGACTAAAGTTGTTGATTGCAATGGTATTGTGGATAAAAGATATCCTGCAAGTACTGATCAACATAGTACACAGAACGTACAACAAATTTTTAATCTCTAATATTAGGATTTTACAGACCTGTATAATTGCTATTTCAAGAAGAATACTATATCTCAGCAATTATAGATTTTTAATTGATTTCCAACATAAAATTTCAAACTCTGACCCAAAACTGGCATCAGTAATTCTTCACTTAAATGTTTATATTTTAACTAACGTGATGTAGGTTTGTTCCAGCATCTTGGAGCAAAAAGCCCCAAATCATGTTGAGCAGCTGCCATATAATCTTCAAACCAGCAATGTAATAACTTTCAGCAGTCCTATGTATGTATAAGTAGTTGTTTGAACTTCTTCCTTTTATGATCATAGACATGATATCCAGTTCGGAAAAAAACACTGACATGTCAACATATTACAAAGAATTAAAGTGTTCTCCAGCTCAAAAATATGTACTCACCGGAATTTTCGACTGGTTCTAACAGTCTTCTTCAGCTGATTACATTTTTTATGTTGGAGAACAGTTTAATTCTTCATAATGAATTTTACGAGATGAACTTTCCTGCTAATGTCAACATTTCTTCATCCCCTCCAACAGACCAAACTGCTCGCTGCCTACCTCCACGAGGTTTCCCAGCTGGAGTGAGGACCAAGGACAGTCCAGGAAACATAACAACATTTCCACTACAACCACAGAAACAGGACCAGGCTTATACATGCTATATCAAACTGCTGTTCTTTCTTTTCAATGCCTTCCCCTTTCTTTGGTATCATTTTGTCAAACAGATCAAATTCAGTGTTGCAGGTTTACAGAATATTGTTTTCTTCAATGCGATTTTTGTGTAGAAGAATAAGTCGTAAATCAGATACTTAGTTGATTATGCTGCTTTCTCTTCTGTCTTAATCATTGAATTTGCTTTGAATGATTATTGTTACTTAAGATTTGTGAATCTTCTGTAAATTTTGTGGAAATATCATATCAGACTTTATTCAGCCATTAAGTGGCAAGATATTCATCATCAAATCTAAAGGGAATATTTATAACGTATTACCTCAAGATGGCAATGTTGTCGATCTTAGATTGATTCAAAAATCTCCATTGGACCAAATAATGCTGAAAGGCACGGATAAAATGTTTTAAAAAATGGTACAGCTCTTGTATGGTCTTATTTGCTGTCAGTCACAAGGAGACTCCCTGTTTCTTTTATTGTGCATTACAGTTGAAATAGTCTGTGTAACACAAACTCTGCTATCCGAGGCTGTAATAGCCCCTATAAGCGCAATGTCAATCAGGCTACAGTTGAATAAGTTGATGTTGTGCATTACAGTTGAAAAAGCAAAATAACAGTCAAAGCTTACTCATTTCCTATTCCAATATCGGACTCTTGTAACCTGACCGCCTCTCAAGCTTATATCTTCAGACACATTGGTAAATACCTTACACAGCTATGCTGCAACTTTGCAATTTGTGGGGATTTACCATGCAATTGTATGATTAAGGATGGCCAGGTCTTAGAAGTGACTGAATCATCAAGTGCCTTATTGTAGCCAAAGCCTGCTCTTACATGTACATGTAAGTCGACTCATATTAAAGTTGTCAGAAAATGTCGATCAAGCTATATGAGGCCCATGTAAAAGTAACAGACAAATTCGAGGACTGTAAAAATTTAGAGTTGTGAATAAAAGTTCTCTTGCTTCACTTTGTTTCAACTTACAATGTTGTGTTTGTATATATACAGTCTGATGGAGGACCAATACTATATGTATATATGTGAGCAAATGTCAAATTGAATTATTTACATCTTCAATACAATGGTTTCAAATTTATCACCCCCCTGCCTTTTTATCTCTTTCCATTAAATTATTCAAGAACCATTAATCTGTTTGCAAATTATATTTTAAACCCATTATTGAAAACAAAATTCGGATGTGAAATCAGTAATTGACACGTTCACATGTACAGTATGGCCCTCAGCAAAACAAACTGCCTGTGTATTGCTGACTAATAGACAATGTCAGGCTCAATATGTTAATTTCTTGAATACAAGGTGCATGTGTCCCAATCACATTACAAAGCACTAGTCATAATGGCTCAAAATAAGAACGATGCTGGTCATGCATTCTGTGATGAATTAAAAGCAGCTGGAACTTAAGTAACAAAAATTATCTATTAATTAAGGACAGGAAAAGATGTCCGTGTTACTGAGATATAAACACTTGAGATTTGCCTAACCAAACCATTTAATTCTAGCATCTATACTGTCTCACTGGTAAAATATAATTCTTATGCAATTTTTGTGCAACATTTGCAAATCTAATCCTGGTTCAGCCTATCCAAAACCAGTCGCTTGTACAAAAGAAGTATAAACAGATCATTGATTAAGATGAGTGAGAGGGTCACAGAATAGGAAGTACATTCATTTTTTTGTAAGACTAGACAGCAACAGAAAGGAAAATAACACTCATGTAGAAAAAAGCCTGCTTGCAGGTACATGAGTAGTTTGTAAATTGTCATTTTGTATTATAATAATCATTTCAACAATGCTGAGGTTTTAGAAAAGACGAATTGTGAGTCTGCGCAAGCTGAATTTGTCAATCAAGTTTAAACCCATCTGGTCCTCAATTCAAGAAGTCCTCCCAGCCTCCGCGGTCCTTTGCTGGCTGAATCCACAACAAACAGATTTTGTTAATGTTCAGTTTTGACTATCCAACAAACAATACAGGCAACAGTTTCTGGTACATATAATTTCTACAGATTCAGTGTCATTTATAAAGTTTGAAGAAGAAATTTTCATCAAATATACAGCAAAAACAATACTAGTTCATCAATTGAAAATGAAAATTTGAACTGAATGCTTTTGCCTAAACACAAAAAGAAATAACTCAGTAAAAGGGAAGTAACTACAAGTCACCTACTTTCTCTGGCTTTTTCTTCTTTGCCTTTTCAATCATCTTCTTTGCATACTTGTCAGATTGTCCGTTCGCTTCCTAAGCAAGGACAGATGTACAATAATTGTTCATCAGTCAATAGAATACTTAATGATACATGTTTCACCTTCCATGTATGCCATTCTTTGATTGTAACTTACAGTACTTTCTTCATTAAAGATAAATTATTGTGTATCATATTTCTCATAAAACAACTGTACCTTCTCATAAAACAACTGTACCTTCTCATAAAACAACTGTACCTTCTTATAAAACAACCTTCTTACAAAACTGTACCTTCTTATAAAACAACTGTACCTTCAGCTAAAATGATACACGTTTCACCTTCCATGTTTGCCATTCTTTGATTGTAACTTACGGTACTTTCTTCATTAAAGATAAATTATTGTGTATCATATTTCTCATAAAACAACTGTACCTTCTCATAGAACACAGCTACCTTCAGCTAAAATGATACAACCTACATGATAAGAAAGTCATGACGTTCTAGAGCTGAATTCAATATTGCGTAAGCTGGATTTGTGTACCAAATTTCGTATTCAATTCCTCGGAAGAAACAACTGGAAAATATCAGTCTTTGAGTCAGGGTTATTTCCTGTGTGATCATACTCACATCTTTACTCTTTGACTTGCCCTCCGAGCCTTTGAGTTTCTTTATCAGATCAAATAGTCCACCGCCAACTCCTGATGCTTTAGGCTGCTGTTGTGTTTCCTGTGACTCTCCCTGTGATGTTTCCTGTAGATTGTCTGTGGGCTTTTCTTCAGATATTTCTTCTGGCTTTACCTGTATTTCCTGCAATGGTTCCGCAGCCTATCAGAAACAACAGGTTCATGGAAGGATTCGAACACCCATAGACATGAACTTCTTATTGATAAGTATACCTTTTCGTAGTAAAATTGTTTTGAAAAACAACCACACAGTCAAGACTGCTATATCTTAAGACTAGTATCAAACAGGAAATGTTTTAGTGACCACCATCATATAGTCAAGTTTATTGCATAACAGGTACAATGTACGGCAAATAACATGCATTGGAATAACAACTACGTATATACTGTACTAGCTCCTGTATTTCAACTTTGGTCATCGGTTTTAAAGCAGCTTAAATATCAGGCAAGAAATTTGTAATGCATCATTCTTATTCAAGTTAGCAAGAAACTTGGAAGTTGAACCCACCTCTGCCATGTTCAAGTGCCTTGGAATGTGGATGAATCTTGATGATGTCCGACGGTGAGTGTTGCTCACCTTATGTGTTAGCATACACAGGTGTCATACAGTTGCGCATGCGCGTTTTAACTCGACAAGTGAAGCACATCTCATCGTTTAATCATGGTCATCAAGTATTCATGCTTTCCGGCATAAAATGAGTAACGTGATATTTCATCACGTTGAATGATGATCGTAGCAAGATGCCTTATGCTGGCCCATTGTTTCCTTAGCAGCTAAAGAACCTGTACTTGTTTGTGAGACTGTAGCCCTTATCACTGAACCCTCTTGAATGGAACATTCACAGAAACGTTGCTTTCAAATGTGATGATTGGGTTGGATAAATAATTAGGAGGGTTGGTCTCCTGGTTGAATAACCTTGTTTTATAGATCAGGGGAGTTTTATGTGTTCCACTATTAAACAGGCCATGTGGTCATGTCTTGTCTAGTCACTGTGCATACAGCTGGTTTGTATCATGGTAACTAATCCTGTTTCTTACTGTTGATTATGTTCGTTACACAAGTGTTCTACTTCACATAGCAACAAGACGCAAGAGGAAACATACAAGCTAAGTGACCAGGCACCATCCACTCCAAAATCATATTTTATTCATCTCACTGGCAGACCATCACCTCAAGAATTGATTACAAAAATGGAGCAGAGATATTTGTCACTATCATACTAGTTTGTCAACAATAAATTGACAGAGTCTCTGGGCAAACTGTCTCTCTTTGTCTGATATTCTCCTGTAGGATTGTAAAGACTTCTCCAGGCCTGCCTGAACATCCACAGAACTGAATCTTTTTCCTGCATGGGGGATATACAATAGTTAGTAACTTAATTCACTTATTACACTGTTTAGTTATGTGTGTGGACATTTAATACAATACTTAATTGCAGTGTTATATATAACATTACAAGTACATGTAGTTGTAATAGTTTAAAACTCATTTTATGAATCACAAAAAACAGACCATACTATCAAAGAATTCGTTTCACCTTACAAAATTTGTTCAACTTCATAAAATCTACCAAGGCTGTAATAATTTGTTTCCATATATAGAGCTTGTAATTCATGCTTTAGCACACATGATTAAAATTGGTATCAGACAATAGTATTAGACAATATTCACCATATGGTAGTGGCATTATAGGGCCCCCATGCTGCCTTGTGGAACCCTTTCAGATAGAGTAGCTGTGAAACATATGCAAATTTCTGCCGTACCTCTCATGGAGTACCCTATATCCTGGATGACTCCCTCTGACACCCACAGTAAGGGACACTCCAGGTAAGAGTCCACTATCACTCCCTTCTTAACCTTCATGTACACGCCTAGGGGCTGGAGTAAAACAGAAGGTGCTTTATAACATTTCTGATAGCAACTAAAATATGTTTCAAAAGAGAAACTAGTGGGTTGGTTAATATGATGAATACAAATGTCAATATTTGAAAGTGTGTAGCTTACCACAGCTAGTCCATCAACAGGTTTTCTTAAACAGATATTGAAAGGAGGCGTTTTTCCATAAATCCACTCCCAAGACTGGAAAAGAAATGGCGTTATCAGATTAATATCATTTACATGCTTTGCCTTAGGCATCATCATTCGACATACTACAACTGTACAATGTAAAAAACTTTTACTTCATGAAAAGCACAAATCCCATCCCTGGCATGCTCCACAAGCTTTCACCATTCTAGAGATGCTCATTAGCAATTAGTTACTTCAGAATCTATAGTCCATTATACAGTCAGTTTTGTGAATCATTATAATGTTTCTCAATATTTCAGGCAAATCCAAATAACCTAGATTTTTTTTAGTACTAAGACTTTGGGCTCTAGCTTTGAAGGGAGATGTTAACTAGAACCCCATTCCAAAACACATCACTTCATCTCACCTTCAGCTCTTCTGTAATTTTGCCTACACCTGGGTACAGGGCCTCACTAGTGGGGTCCACATCACATACCTGGGAAAAAAAGGAAAGGCACACTTTATGTATGCTCAAGGCTGAACCAACTTGCTTCATGAAAAAATTTAAAAATGCAAGTAAAAATGATAGATCAAAGAAATTGGACCTCACCTGTTTCATATCCCCCTGATGATTTCTAATGAAATATTCTGCTATGGTGCCCCCTAAAACTTCAGTGTCAATGGTAGGGTCCACTTCTTTTAAGTTGATGACCTCTGACCTTATACTTTCAGTAGCTGTGGTCTCCAAGCCATCCTGAAGTGCAGACAACAAACAAAACATTTACCGTGTTATCAAATACAGTTAAACCTGTCTAAGGTGACCACTCAAGGGACTGAGCAATAGACAGGTGGTCTTAATAGACAGGTTACTGCCAGACCAAGGGTGAGAGGACATCTCTCTTGAAGCACTTTAATCTGAGATCGCAAGGGTGGGTGAAAAAACAATTGCCAAGGACAAAAACCCTAGAAAGAAACATAAATGCAAATTGGCAAATTACACCACTATTTCCCCACAGTTATTACTGTGGCCACATGCTGGTATAAGTGGTAAATTGTATGGTCAGTTTAGGCAGTGAAAATGTAACTTTTATGCAGTCACCAAACCAAGCTGGTCACGGTGATGTTAGTCTTTAATGCGGGTGTCTAGTTCCATTAAAAAAATTTAATGGGACTAAGAAAAAGTCAGATCAAATTGAGCAGGTGATTGGCCTACCAGGTTTAAGTGTACGTACAACTATTTTAGATATTAGAAAGTCTGAAAGCAAATTGCAATGTAAAGAATTGAGGTAACCTAATACTTTTGTCATTACATAAGTCTTTGTTTGGAAAAAACAATGAAAAGTAACGTAAATGGATAACCCACAAATCCAGACACCAGGATGTCCTTCAGAACCTGTGTGTTGACATCGCACAGTAAGGTGCAGTGATGGTAGGCTGTCTTACGGCCCAGCTTCGCAGCAGTTCCTGACAGCTACACGACAAGGAGAAAAATGTAAATTTTAGACACAGATCTTTAAGGTTATGGGAATATGCTTATGTCATTTTTTTCAACTTCTTTCTTTATATATATGTAGCTTTAAACAATGCTTGCAGCTATATGTGCAAAGGCTTAGGTGTGACAGGTCGTTCAATGTAGTATACTGTAACCAGCTGCTGGCATGCTATATGCCTGCGAAGTTGGTGTGATATGTTAAGGGCGGTTATACCGGCTATACAGATCAGGGCTGTCTCCAGCTTTGAATTTTTTCCGTCCCACTCATTGTTTGGGAGCCTATGTTTTAAATTTTCGTTGCCAAATTTGTCATTTTAAGCTTACAAAGATACCTTTTCATCAATTTCAAGTCATAAAGTTCAGAATTTGGGACGGAAAGGGTGAATTTCTTTTCCGTCCCAAGAAGCAAATTTCTGTCCTGGGACGGAAGGACGGGTCCTGGAGACAGCCCTGATACAGATACAGACACAGATATAAAATCACATATCAGATATCTATTAAGAACTACATTTGCATAAGACTACTGTTACAGTTGTACCTTGTATCTGTCGTTGAGTACTAAGTCGTCCCTCTTGTTGACAGACAGGTCCAGACTTGGCCACCTCCCCTTGAGGGCTGTCACCAGGTCCTGTAGGTTCTGTTTCCTCCTGTACGTGTCCCTGGAGGTCAGGAAGGTCACGTTCAGGTTTCCCAAGTCCTGATTAGATGAAAGAGAGGGCTTAATCAGTTGTCCAAGGGCAAATTCCCTCCTTTTTATAGCTTAAACCAGGTCTGTTCATCCACATACACAAATACATTCACACACACACACACACACACACACACACACATACATACAAATGCTACCCAAAACAAAACCTTCTTGGCGAAGGTAATACGGGTATACTGTGGTCTTCTCTCATTGGGGCTGTTCCACTACAAAAAGGGGAAAATATCTTTTTTTTTCTTTTATATATGGCTGCATCAAACTACCTTGGGTGCGAGCCTTTTTAGCTTTCCGGCTAGCATCAACCTCTTCTTTTTTAGAAATCAAATAAATGATTTAAATAGAAATTGAAAATGTTGAACCTGCTCCCCTTACATGGTAGACTGTTCCCCCTCCACTCCTCCTCCTGGCCAGCTGGATGCCCAGCTCCTGCAGTCTCTTCACCTTACACTCAGCCCACGGGTTCTGGTGACGACCAATCACAACCTGGGGATCAACACACAGAGGACAAAACTTTTCCAATACCATTGTTAAGAGCAGCACTGTAATATTGTTAATGAACATGTTAATAATATGTCTATTTCAACAATATCTATTTTATATCAGCATCTCGGATGTCCTTGCTCAGTAGACGTATAAGAAAAAGGATAAAATGACTACAGGTATCATGATTGATAAAAACAATATGAGATGAATATGAAACATGCCTACATCAATGTTTTTGATAGTCATCTCTGAAAAGGAAACTCTTCCATCTACTACTACTTACAGTAGGTTCATTTCTCCAGAGTAGCAGAATGTCTGTGTCTGTGAAGTCTTGGTTCTCGTACAACCTGAAACATGTTATCATAACATTGGGAGAAGCCTTGTCACTCATCCATTTATTCACTCATTCAATCAGTCTCTCAGTCACTCAGTCAATCAATCAATCAATCAATCAATCAATCGATGGATGAGAAAAAATGGAGTTTCACTTACCAGTCTTCAAAAGCCAGATTTGCAAATGTATCTGTTGAGGTAGATTTGTACACAATTCCCTGTAAAGTATGATGGTAAGATGGTACAATGTTTTTGTCAGGGTTTAAACTAGCTTGGTATACATTTCGTTGTAAACAGGCACAATTATCTAGTTCTGAAACTTATCAACTTTGGTATGACAACATCCTAATGCTTAAATGACATCATTTTATAAGAAGGCAGGTTTTTTTTTTTTTTGGCATGTGTGTGTTTGGGGGTGGCAGGGGTTCTGCCTTTCTCTCAACAAAGGTACACACATGTTGTGTAAGTGTGTGTGCACGAGTGTGTGTACATGTGCGTGACACATGCATAATGCAGGTGTATGAGTGTGTGCAAAAACAATGTGAATGTGTGTGTGTGTGTGTGTGTGTGTGTGTACTAGTACATGTACTAGTATCTGCATATCTGTATACTATGTGTGTGTTTGTTTGTGTGTGTTTATGCATATGTGTGTGCGCGCACGTGTTTGTGTGTTGAAAAACATTTGTAGCACATATTAGTACATTTTTGTCTGCTCTACCACAGACACGCCCCCTTCCTGTGTGCCATAAACACTTCATTAAATTTAAAGAAGTGTTTAATTCATTTTAGATAACCTAATTTGCTGCTTTTTAAATTATGTGTCAGTCTGTGATAGCGCTATTAATCGCTTATCATCACAACAAATATCAAGGATTTTAATTAACAAACGTCAGTAACATTTACCTTTGGTTTCGGTCGAGTGTCTGAAGTTACGTCAAAGCCGCTGTCCGGGGTAACAGACGAGAAACACCGACGGTGGGCGGTGGTTCTTTCGGTAAGCTTTCTGCACCTAACCTTCCAGTTTCTTCCCACTATCTCTGTTTTAGTCACTCTAGAAATGTTTAAGGAGCGTTCTGATGTCAAAGTCAATGTTTTTAACGAGCGAAACAGCGAGAGATAGGTAGGAAAGCGTCGTGTTGAAAACGTAAACAGAGCCGTGCCACTTCTACAGGGCGCAGCCATCTTGGATTGTCCCAGTGGCTTCTGGGATATTTCACTTCACCGGGGGTCATGGGTTGACCCAATACTTTTGTATGTAACAAGATGAGCAAAACTTAACGAAGACATTCCATGAATTAGTCGAAACAGCGACAGATTTCTATGACTTGAAAGATTGATCATGCAAAGGATTGCATTTCGAGCCCATTGATTTCTACTCCAAAACAGCTAATGGAATACGTATGTAACGTTATATTCCTAAAGATAAAAAGCTACGCTAAACGATGAACAGAAATAAAGACACCGACACTCTGAATATCAAGACGTCAAGTTTATTTTCAGTGTAAGATCATTGACACAATTTTAATATCACAACTGATTTTCTTTTGGAGCCTCTCGGTGAAGCCGCAGCATCGTTAGATCGGCACAGTTGATTGGACGGCTATGGAAGGCTGATCAAACAGGTGTCATAGCGGTAGCGACGGTCCCTGGGGAGGAGGAACAACACAACCTTTTAAGCGTAATGTTACATCATTATAAGCACAGATCGAATCGTACAGTATGACAGTCATGTAACAATACGTTTTGTAAAGTTGTAACATAACAGAACGTTAAGGGGCATCTCACTGGACTGCGGCACGTTGGCGACCTCGCTGCGTCCTAATTTTTTTTTTGTTACCCCTGACTTTGTAATGTGAATATCACGCAAAACGCACAAGTATGACCACAAAGACAACAAAGCACACAAAGCGTAAAAAGATTCGTTTCTTATCGACGAAATTCGTTGAGCGCTCTGTAAAATCTCTCGGCCGCAGCGAAGTCGCCAATTGCAATGTGCCGCAGCTTCAGGGTCCTTCACGAAATAGGGCCAAACTAATATTCGTCTTTCATTTGAGCAAATATATAGAAAAACTGACAGCGACAGCCACAGTGTCCATTTACATTCAAAATTTCACAAGAAATTATCTCGGTAAAGTTCTCATTTTTCTAGCTCTGTTTCTTTTATCAAAGTGTAAGATGACGAGCATAACAATTATACCATGATAAATTGTGTTTATTTACCCGTAGTCGTCGCCATGGTAACTGTGCATGCCCCTCAGGTAGAAGCCGTCAGAAACGTTGTAGTCGCCCGGCTGGGCAAGTTCATTGGTGTAGTTGGACAGGACGTTGTTAAACGTGATCATGTCGTAAACCTTGGAACACCTGACCTGTGGTTTTAGGCGAGAATGGTACAATAAGTATCATTTATAGCTATTAAAAAATTATATGACCAAACGCCACTGACTATTTCATATTTTCACAAACTACATGCATGTTGTGTGTAATTGAAAAAAATGACACGATTATATGGACCATGCAAAGCAGTGTGTCTTTTTCAGCTTTATTTCTACGTGTGTTTACAAAGCGATTTTAATTTTGCTTGGAAACCATGATATATCAGAGTCTAGCGCGTTATAAAGTGACCCAATTTCACAAGTGAACTTTCAAATTGATGGGCTTACTACAAAGCACCGAAGAAGGCATTTTTCTAAACTTTCAGGATACTTTGAAATAGCAAGCTTTGCAAGGCAGCCAACTTAACAGTAGGATTGCTGAGACAGACTGGTAGAGGGTTTTTTTTTCGCAAAGCGCTCTCAAACAAAAGCGCTATATTTCAAAATCTATCAAAATGCACAGGTAACAAAAATCTTAAGAGCGAACAAACTCACATTCCACCTGCGGTCCTCCCTGCCGTTGCTGTGCTCGCTCTTGAACCCCGTGATGATAGCGTTGAACGGACACTGGTAGTTCATCACGCGGTCGTAGTCATTAATCCAGCCCGACCAGAACAACTCGTGGAACACGGACACACCCGGGATCGACTCGCAGTCGAACCGCCAGACCCTGTCTTTAGCAGCGTCGCAGTAGGCGCTCCGGATGCGCCTGATGACCTGGAAATCCGGGCACAGGAACGTGAACGTGCCGTCCCAGGTGGTCTGGGCGCCCGGTAGAACGTCGGCGGGGTCCGGGCAGCGGGGCGGGGGACGGGGTCGGGGGCGGCTGCGACGAGAACCCCGCCGGAGCCAGAAAGCGTCGTCCAGCCCGACCAACAGCCCCACCACGGCGATAGTCAGGAGAGCACGGAGGAGCATGTCGAGAGTAGCCGGTCTGTGTCTTGGACTGATCGAATATCTTCAGAACCTATATAGCCATGAATACACAAGTACTTGCCAGGTTTCTTTCCGCATTCTGAGAAGGAGTATATGTAAATTTTCTGTGTGGCTGGCAATACTGAGTTTTTATAAGGAAACGATAATTAATTTTTTTTTTTTGCACTGTCTGCAAGTTCAATGACTCTAAAGCTAACATCCGGTGTCAATCCTAGAGATGCCTTTTTGGCAGCAAAGCCGTTTCTGTGTCACGTAGTCGCCTTTGGAGTTTATAATCTGTTATTACATATTTGTATGGTATGTTCTTCATGTTAATTCTCTGTTATCATCCTTACTGACTTTAATGTTGACATTTTCAAATACTACCTTGCTATCTTTTACCGAGCTACCCTACCACATGTATATTAAGATAACCGGACGGAGACTATAGTCACTAAACGATCTTTGTGAAAGCTTTTCCTTCTTAGTTACGGTATCAACTTAAGCATGCTCACAGAACAGATGTCAACAAAAGACATTTCACAAATCCATGTTTGCAACGGAAAACATCTTTATTAAAAACTGACCACAATTGAATATAAACTAAAAGGTACAGTTTCGCAACTGTATAGCAGCAATGGACGATTTACATGACGGGCATCTAATTATCGATATAAACTTGTCACTCAAATGTACAATTTACTGGCATGAAGTCCTGATCAACGATGTACAGTACAAAACAAAAACAACACATATTTGAAAAATGAACAATATAGATTCACGACGTATCAGGCTAACTACGTAATACGCCTTAACGTGCACTTGGAAACAAAATACATTGCCACCGCCCATTATTAGCATTCAGATATATGATTCCTTACAGTCCCGGTGGAAAGGCAACTTTACGTCGTGGCATTCTATATCGCAAGCGTTAGCGGCTGGTCAGATAAGTGACGGTCAGAAAAGGCTGACGATTTACAGCCCTAAACATCTGTATAAAAGTTGCCATGCTTATTACTAGAAATACTATCGCTATGCATATAGGATACAGCTCAAGTTGATTATAAAAAACTGTGATAAATCCTTGCAGGTAAATACTACGAGCCCTGGTTAGCCTGCCTATGAAAAATGCAATACAAACACCATAAATGGAAGAACGAAATATTTTGTTGTTGGCGCCGCACAAACATTAAAAAAATGAAATAAAAACTTGTGATACAAAATCTAAAATTGTTATACAAAAATACAGACTTCACAAGATGGTCATGGAATGCAGCATTTTCACCACTTTTGCAGAAGGTGTCGTCTGGACCTAGGGCAGGTTGATCAAGCAGATCTGGTACTGGTAACGCCGGTCCCTGTGGAGATTGAAGAACAAGATATCGTCAGAGGTCGCAAACAAAGTAACAAACAAACAAGTAAGCAAACAAAAAAATCAATAGAATTACGGCCTCATCGGTGACAAGAAACTGATAATACATAGTAATAAAATTCCCATCATTTACCACCATAGAATTACAGTATCTTCTCATTAATTTTTCAAATTAGGCCTTCATTTGCATAATTGATACCTACCAATATTCATGTCTTTCTCAGTCACATATGTCACATGTTTGAGAGTCCTATCTTTGAATGCATTATTTCAAGGTCCCAAAGACCTACCCACAAACCAAGTATGAAGACAATCCATCTAGGCATTCTTGAGTTATCGTGTTCACACATGTACACACACAGACACACACGGACGTTGACGAAAACAGCGAAGGTAATGAAAGTATCATTTTTAATAGTTACCCGCGTCTGCCGTCATGGAAACTGTGCATGCCCCTGAGGTAGTACCCGCTGGGCACGGTGTAGTCACCGGGAAGGTCGAACTCATTTGCATAGTTGGACTGGGCGTGGTTGAATGTCGTCATGTCGTTCACCTTAGAGCACTTCAGCTGTAGAGGAAATTTGAAATCATGTTTGAATACAACATCCTGCTCTTTGATGGAAACAGCGTGATTTACATAGAAAATTCTTAATACCTTTCTTGCGGTGTAGTGATGATAGTGACGTAAAAGGCATGTGTGAAGCTACTGTTATATAGTCTAAAAATCAAACAGCAGAGTGCATATCCGCGTTGGCTTTCTTAAAATATCAACATTTCTGTACCCCACAAATGATCGTTTTCTTATCATATGTATCATATTTACAATAAGACTACAAGCTTCCAAGTTTTCAAAGGTTAAAAAAAGGTTAATGTTCTTGACGCGTATTAGGCCATATACTGATGTAGGAAACTGTAAAAATTTAATCCCAGACACAAGTATAACGAACTCACCTTCCACTTGCGGTCGCTCCCCCTGTGTTCGCTCCTGAAGCCGGTGACGATGGCGTTGAACGGACACTGGAAGTTCATGACGCCGTTGTACTCGTTCAGCCAGGCCGACCAGAACTGCTCGTCGAAGCGGGAGACACCGGGCACTGCCCCGCACTCGAACCGCCAGACCCTGTCTTCTACCGTGTTACAATGGGCGCTCCTGATGCGCCGGATGACCTGGCCACCGGGGCACTCGAACATGAAAGTGGCGTCCCACGCGGTCTGGGCACCCGAGAGCGCGTCCGTGGGGTTAGGGCAGCGGCGACGGCGGCGTCGGCGGCGCCAGGCGTCACTCTGGCCGACCAGCAGCCCGACCACAAGGACGGCGAGGAGAACGCGGAAGAGTGTGGTAGTCATGATGCTCTCAGCTGTGGTGTGGGGTTCTTTCACTAAAGTCTGTAGTTGATTAACGCCTTTATATGCACGCCTTCTATTGTGTTTCTTTCCATATTCTAAGAACACAAGAGCGAGGTTAAGCCCCAGGTGGGGCCAGGATAAAGAAGCTCCCAGTCACGTCAAGGAAACTGCGGTCGCACCGGAAGGTACATCAGGTCAATGACCTGACATTTGACTTCCGGTTTATGTCTCAGGTGCTTAGTTTTAACTAAGTACCTGAGACATACACCGGAAGTTAAAAGCTTGTTTGACATATTCGTAAACACAATGTTATTATGTAATAATAAACCATAGGCGATAATCTATCGTTAGCTCTTTGCCATGAAACAATGCAAGTATATTAGGCTTTTTCGACAGCTAGGGTGTTACCGTGTTTCGCTGGACGTTACATGTGTCATTATCTAGTTATACATGGACAAACGAGTGGAAAAGAACATTAAGAATGTTGCTGAAACAAATTTCATGATAAAGCAGTGCGTAAGTTTGCCACCAAGGACGGATTTCTCCTGGCACTGCTCTCAAAATATTCCATTCCTTATAACGTTACAGAACAAGCCATTGTGACTTTTTATCTTTCCCTAGAAGATTATGTTTTCGGGAGCGTTCGTGTTAGTGTGTGTGTGCGGCTGTTAACACGATAACTCGAGAAGGCCTTCTCTCGGTACGTTGACGGTCAATTCATCAAGCGACGACCTTTCTAGGTTTCCCCTGCATGTAAATTTCCTGTCTTATTCTGACAACATCCGCATTAGCGACGATCAGTCAACCCTGTTAGACTACAGAGGATCGCAGAGTTTTGTTGTCCTTTAGAATTAATATTTGCAATTCATATATAATTAGGAGGGGCGGAGCATTATTGTTACAAGATCAGAGATCAATGATTACCAGGGGTGTTTTGTTTTAACAGGTTGAAGGGGACCGCCAATGAATTTCACTATTCGGTCAAACATGCATAGTGCTGACCTAAGCTTATGAATGGCTAAGCTGTGAGTCAACAACCGAAAGTTCGATGACCCTTCGCCTACTTCCGGTACCCGTCCGACTTCCAAGTACTTGGTTGTCAACATTAGCATTCCTGCCAGTGTCTTGGTATACGTAACTAGCTGTTTAAATGACACATAGAACATGTTATAAATTGCAAGGGCAGGGATAGAAGTTTTAGTTAAAGCTTTGGCTTACGTGTAAGTGTAATTATTATACGTTCATTTGTAGTGTAGGTTGTTGTTGTATTCACTTTTACAGTGTATAGATATTTTTTCTGATCTATATAAGGCAATGTTAAGTTGGTTATATGGATGATATCATCAAAACTCATACGAGCGTGCGAATAAAGAGATTGTCTTCATTATGAAATCTACGTGGTCAGGAAGGATGGAAAAAAGTAAACACACATGTATGATATACCGAAAATATGAATTCTTTATTCTTGTTCTTTTAAAACGTCTTATTTGACTTTGGAATTGACTTCGGTATTATACGACATTAGCATCTGTTTTCCGAAATATCTATTTTTTTTGCAATTTACAGCTGTATCTTCTCATTTTTCAGTTGCTTTTTACGACTTACAGTATGGTCTAAATTTTTTTTTTGAAACGGACGAAAGTTGAAGTGTGCGCGACTGTCATCCATATAATTAAATCCTGCCTGTCATCCATATAATCAAATCAACATGGCGTAATCAGCAATAGGAAGAACATCATGGTTATCTCATCTCCTCTCTATGGCGCGATTACCTTCTGATGACATGATGTATGGATTTGGAAAACACTTTTCGGAAAAGATGGGTGAGATACTAGTATTCTGTTTAAACCAGAGTTGTTTTTTCCAACTTATTTTCTGATGGTGACGTGAATGAGGGACTGTAACTCCATCCTACTCTTTCATATGTAGTTGCTAACGTTACGTGTTAGCTTTATTATCTTCGCCAAGAGGGATATGTTTTGGGGAGCGTGTGTCTGTGTCACGTGTGTGTGTGTGTGTGTGTCTGTCTGTCTGTGAACACGATAACCCGAGAATGCTTGGGTGGATTATCTTCATACATGTATTTAGTATGTGGGCAGGTCTTCATGAGACCTAGAGATAGATATTGGGTCCCCCAACGACTTTCTAAGGTACTACAGGGGAACTTCTGGTTTTGATATATCTCGTGTTCTGGACATGCATATGCTATGGTTAGTCTCTACCGGACTTACTACGCCAGCTATAATCATGATAGGGAGAGTATTTGCCAGGGAAGTTTGGCCACCAGAGGGTTTCATTTGCAAGCGCATTTACTCTGGTCATGATTTTTGAGTCTTTGGTAGCTCTTTGGAAGGAGATTCAGTCGTGTAGCGGAACTGCAGTGGCCGATTTTGTTTCAGACTTTGATAAGAGAATAACTCAAGAAGGTGTTGGAGGATCGTCATGAATTTTGGTGTGAAGATAGCTTGAGCGATTATGTACATAACCATATACTAATTATGCAAATCGGAATCTAATTTGCATAATTAATGAGAAAAGTTTATAGTTCCGCTGCATTGCATGATAGGACTCTTCAACGTGCGATAGCTGTCAGTTGACACACTGGAGAAGATATTCCACTGGGCAGGAGTGTCATTTTGAGTATGTGTTGTCTGAAAGACATCTCACTACCACCAGCATTGAACAACAAGCAATTTACATTTTGGCCAGCGTATGGGTTTATGGAACTCTAGTTTAAGCCTAGTTTTTCACAGTTGATATGAGCCCTTGTACGGACTCTTGTAATGTGCTTGGCTTCCATACTTCCCTATATTTGTGGTAATATCATCGGCTATGTATCATTGTACCATAAAGCTATTCTCCAAGCAGAGGTTGGTGGAGAAGATTGTGACATTTTTGACGAAGCTTCCTGGGCGAGCTTAATACAATGTAGTTTACTCCCGATTTACAAGAATTCCCAGAATTGCACAGGTATTTTTTATCATATGTCCCATTTTTCTGTCAGCCCTCTCCACCAAAGAGTGTTGATAGAAAACGGGGCATATGATAAAAATGTCACAATTTTTCTCCACCAACCCCTGCTTAAAGGGTACTATAAAGCACCCTCTCCCGTGAATAGCAGTCTTTATTCAATAACACAGTCCGGGACGTGACGTATGTGGTTCATTAGTGTTTATTCATACTTAGGATGAATGCATGATCAACTCGATAATGGCTGTGATTACATGACATTGGTCCTGCTACAGGCAATCAGCTACATATTCAAGAAAAGTACATGTACAATCAAGTCAAACTCATAGCGATTGCTCCAGATTATACCCCACGTATTATAAAAAAAAACGGGGCATAGGATGAAAATGTCACAATTTTTCTACACCAACCTCTGCTTGGAGAGCACTATAAAGCACCCTCTCTCATTCAATAGCACAGTCCGGGACGTGACGTATGTGCTTCATCAGCGTTTATTCATACTGAGGATGAATACATGATCAACTCAATAATGGCTGTGATTACATGACATTGGCCCTGCTACAGGCAATCAAATACATATTCAAGAAAAGTACAATCGAGTCAAACTCACAGCGATTGCTCCTGATTATACCCCACATAATACATATGACACCTGCCTCCGACCGCAAGTGTCCACAGCCCAACTCTATAGGACCACTTCTAACACATCAAAGTACAAAGTACATAATGAACAGGTAGATACTAACATACTAACTATAAGCTATCGTATCAGTGCTTTTACATCTGGAACAGTCAAATCAATAGCTTACTCAGCAACCGTGGGTAGATCCACAACAGCAGGTTGTGATGTGTTACTTACTACAGCTATCTGTGGCGGGGCTGTGGCGTCCACACTCGGAGCTACATGTACTTGTGGGCGAACACAGCACCGTTTCACTCTGTTCCAACAATTCCCTAACTGCCGCCTGACTTCATTCCTCAGCGCCGGTAGACGAAATGCATAAATTACCGGGTTAGCCAGAGCAAAGATATAGCAAAACACAATCGCCACACCCCAGCCTTCAAGGCTACCAGCTGCTAGGCGCTCTTCAATTGTAGTTAGATAGAATATGTTTAAAAAACGGATAATCTGGATGAGGAAAGGCAGCCAGCTTACAAAGAAAATAACCACTACCATCCACAGGACGGTGGCCTTTTTCTTGGCCGATGATATGTGTTGAACGTCCGCGTTAGCACCTAACTGTCCGTCTACAAGTGCCTGTAGCCTACGTTTGATGACTAAGTAGATACTAACATTGGTCTGGGTCACAATCAACATGACAATGAATATGATAGCTGTTAAAAGTATGATGTAGTTACCATCTAACTGTCCGACACATCGTTCTGCACTGATTCCGAGGTTCTGACAGTTCCAACCCAGCATGACGGAGTAACAGAGAAGCGCGCTGCCCAGCCATGTTATGATGACCGCGGCGGCTGCGTGCCGGCCCGTGATGGTGGTACCGTAGAAGAGTCCGTAATGGATGGACACGTAGCGGTCGATGGACAGAAGGGCGATGCAGAGCAGGGACAGGTACAGCGTGAAGAACAGCGTGGTGTACAGGTCCTGGATGGGGGACTGGGCGCCGTCAGAGCGGAGCAGGAGCGGCAGGGAGATGCAGACCGCCCCGGCCAGAGTGTCCACGACAGCCATGTTTCCGATGAAGTAGTACATAGGTTTGTGCAGGACATGTCCTTTGACGATACCGAACACGATCAGCATATTCGGGACGATGATAGCCAGTCCGAAAAGGATCGTGACAATGCTGAGTGCCGGGCTGCCGACTGCCTCGGATCCGGTACTCTTACACGTAGAAAAGGATTTCGCCAGTACGTCATCACCAGTGAGGTTGTAGCTGAGGAGGATCAAGCATTGCAACAGGCTGATGGGGGACTCCTCCTCTGAGATGGTCTCGGTTGAGTTTTCCATAGTTTTCTGGTAACGTCAGATGAGAGACAGATCCTCGCGGGTCTTGTGCGTGCTGTGGACTACCTTGTCGTGTATGCAGCCTCTTGGGATGTTCTTTGATACACGCCTACGGCAGTAACTTATAGTCTTCTCAGATGCCGGACGTTGTCAAACCAATGACATATCATATCCTATAACTAACATATTCAGGAAGGACGGTACCGTTCTGATTGGGTTATTGTTGCTACATCCCCTACTTGGCGATTCGCTGTTTGAGTACAGTACAGGCAAATTGGCTTTTCGTTGAGAAGCGGGCACCCCGAAGAACCGAAAATTAGTGGATAGCTTTTCTATAACGAAGGCAAATTCATAGCAAAGTACCACAGGAAATCAAATGATTGGCTTATTGTTACTACACCCCCTGCTTGGCGATTGTTACGATTTGAGAACAGAACAGGCAAATTGGTTTTTCGTTGAGAAACGAATGCCTTGAAGAACCAGAAATTAGTGGATAGCTTTTCCATGACGTAGGCAGATTCACAGCAAAGTACCACAAATAAGCAAATGATTGGCTTATTGTTACTTCATCTCCTGCTTGGCGGTCGATACGATTAGAGAACAAAATAGGCAAATTGGGTATTCATTGAGAAACCAAATTTTGGTTTCTCAATGAATACCCAATTTGCCTATTTTGTTCTCTAATCAAATACATATATGATGAAGGAGCACAAATTTGTGGATAGCTTTTCCATGACGAAGGTATATTTGATTAGAGTATTTGATTAGAGAACAAAATAGGCAAATTGGGTATTCATTGAGAAACCAAATTTTGGTTTCTCAATGAAAACCCAATTTGCCTATTTTGTTCTCTAATCAAATACATATATGATGAAGGAGCACAAATTTGTGGATAGCTTTTCCATGACGAAGGTTGATTCATAGCAAAGTACCACAGCAAAGCAAATGATTGGCTTATTGTAACCACATCCCCTAACGTAACATGACCAGTTAACGTCCGATTTATTCAAAACGTTATTCATTCTTAAACCGCGTGGACGGAGCCAAATGTTTAACCCATGGGTAGAAATATCGGCTCTAGCTCTTCTAACAAGAAAATGCATGTTCTGTAAGTTTTTCTCCGCCTGTTAAACGCCGTGCGAGCATGTATTTATACTGGGATATATGGTGTAGAATTGTGCTAGGCTTACCCTTTATCGTCCACCTCAGTATTTTCCCTTCCCATAATACACCGTGACATGTGCACATGACCCAATCCGGACGTTAACTACTCCTGCACGTAAATAGGTCATGTTACGTTACTTGGTCTGGTTACGATCTGAGAACAAACCTGACAAATAAATTGTCTATTTCTTGAGAAACCAAATACGATGAAGAACAAAAAATGTGTGCATAACTTTATTTTCCATGACGAAGGCACTGTCAGATTCATGACAAAGTACAACAACGACAAAGTTAAGTCAACTTTGATGACAACGACACTTTCGACAAGCTTTGACGGAATTGAAATAGATTAGATTTGACAATTTGTTTTCATTCCAACAGCAATGGACAGCGGTTAAATATCAATGGACGGAGAGTCGTGCTTAATACAATATAAGTGTCACTACTTAATGGTATGAATATTCTCCGTACTTGTTGACAACTATATATTCCTCAGCTATTGAACCGAGAACTAACTTGAACGCAAAACACACACAGTCTGTTATTAGCAGCTCTCTTGGCGAAACCGAAAATTACACTCGTTGCAGTGCCGGCGAAGAATGGATCCTAACTTCTTTGGCCCGCAGAAAAAAAATGACCACCTTTCCATACTGCTTTTCCTCTTCCTTTAATTTCTTGAATACCTGAAAAATATAAATTTTGAATTAATTTTTCTATTTAGGTATTGTGATGATATACGGAAGTATATACGGAATGTTACAGTAGTCAGTTATCAGCTCTACCGATACCCCCTTTACCAGTCATTAAGAAAGGGACAGAGATTTGCTTTTGTTCTATCTGATTTCTAATAGTAGTCTGTAAATGTTGATTTGTTATCCTGATAAGCTGTTTATGAAACTGCATTTGCTACAAGGCAATTTTCAAATTCTGTCTCCCATTCTTTGTAATATATTCAGCATGTTTCAAATACCATTGTTTTCATACATACGTATACCGTACGTATTACAATGTCAATAATATAACCAAAGCTCTTGAGAATATAATCCTGTCTCTTTACCGCTGTCCAATCGGGACGTCCAATTCTGATGTGTTTTTCAAGCCTTGTGATGAGGTCGCGCCTGTTCTCCGTGTACTCCGAAAGGATATCCCTCCACATGGCCTTAGGCTCCCCATTGGCTGTCCTTTGGGATGACGTCATGTACCTGAAGAGAAATGTGCAATGGCGTCATGCAAAGATGGATGGTAAGGAGGCGGTGATTCGTTTGGACACATTGAAGAATATCAAGTTTTATCTTGACAGAATCAATTGTGCTCTCTGAAGTGATGGCTTGAGCTACTTAGCTGTATAGTAATGGAATGCTTTGAAAAATCGATTTACTGCAACACATTTTGCAAACAGAGCATGATAGAGGTTTTTCAGACAAAGTTGTAATATATAGTTTCTTCGCTCATCAACTTGTACATAGGGCACATGTACATACACGCATGTGCGAGTTTGATATTGCTACAATATATGGATGCATCCATAAGGTATAAAATCAACTATTCGTCTTACACTGATGACCACAATAAACAGGGACTCACAGATGGATGTCGATGAAGTTGTCCTGTAGCCCAGATTGCTTGTTCTCTATCTGTCCAAGTAAAGAGCTGAACCATAGGAAGTTCCGGGGGTCCCGGTTGATCCAGAAAAAATCGACCTTTATATACATGGTTTGAACAAGAAAAGAAGAAAAACAAAATTACAAAGCATTTACATACAAAGCATTAACTACTTATATTAAGCAAAAAAAGTATAGTGCATTAGTGGTACTATTTATCCCCGTTTCTAATAATTAGCATCAGTACGCTAATTGATACAGTCGAATTTCAGGCTGAGGAAAAAGTAGAAGACTACGCTTCAACCTTGATTTAAGTACCAGTATTGAAATGTATTGGAAGCATTGAAAATTAAGATGATATCTTGGTTGGGCCATCAAATAGACAATAAAACCACCTAGTCACTTACTTTCCTTAGGGCTGTCGGTGTGGAAGGTGCGTTTCTTCCTTTTGCCCATTGATGTCCGGAATACATCTGTCGTTTGCGATGAATGATGCTTTGTAGCAGTGACGCAAACGGGGTCACGCCGATTCCACCGGCTATCAGCACGGCGTGCTCGGCTTGGATGACGTGCGAGGCCGGCGAGCTGTACGGACCATCCACGTAAACCTGTAAGCAGTACACGGTCATCATCCCACATTTACATCATTCTATCATGTTTTACGTTATATTATGTTAGAGTAACATCGTTGTTTCACACATTTGAATATGTTGTTTCAGTTACTTTGGTTTTTTATCTATTTGTATCAATTAGTAATTTGCGTATCCTTTTGTTATCTCTTGAAACTTGAGTAATGATTTTAACAAACATTTGTTTTTTCTCATGTTTTAAAAGCAATTTTGCTTACTAAACTAAGTATTCAAATCACATAACAGAAAATAATTGCAAACATTCTAAACACAGCACGATAGCAAAGATTAACAAATGGAAACGAGAGTGCAGTAAAATATCGCTATAGGCGCTGATGTAATTGTTGCCTTTATGCCGTTAACCCCGAATAATTCCTCTCTGCAGATGTCTATAGTGACAGGTGGCTCGGTAAGGTGAGAGAAGTCCTGAGCCGTGGACACGGACGAGTCCCTTCTTTTAACTCGTCTGCCCTCCTCCATAGACTCATCTTTACCGACTTCATCGTCATCATCAAGGAATGTTCCTTCCTGTTTTCTATTCTTGACCTGTTGGTCTTGGTATCCGTTTAACAACTCTCGAAGTCGCTTAGTCCACGGTCCAACTGCACGGATGTGGAACCAAAGTGACTCTGGAAACAGAGGATCGCAACATATGTTTTTCTGCAATGTCAACTGTTCACCTCTTACCTCCCAGCCTCTTTATACATCAGAACATGTACAGCTCGGAAAGGCGCTACTGGAAATCTTAAAGGTTAAAGTAAATCTTCAATTGGGTTCTACTTTCAAATTACAGTCTGTATGCAGGTGTTTGTGTAACACTGTAATTGATATGCTATTAGTTATTTACTAATAACAACATGGCCTGTCATGTAGTCTAATAACAGTTAATGATGGTGTATTGTGTTAACGCTAAAATGTTGACAAACTTTTATTCTGCCTTTCATATTATGTCAAGTAGACACGTCTTCCCACCAGAGTCGCCGCGGCTAACATAACCAAAACATATGTTACATGAAAAACTTAATAAGAAAACAAATGAAATTGATCATCACTAAAAAGTGAGTGACACCTGTTTGCTCTGGGGCGCTGCTGATAGTGAAAGGATGCCACTCGAAGCCGGACAGTACCGGGATGTTCAGGTAGACGTAATCCCCGGCACGGAACCGGAAGTTCCCCGGTCGAGACACCACAAGGTGGGTAGTCTGGAGGACGGAACATCATGGTTGCGTCTTGAAATGTATTTCATGATCATCAAAATGTCTTTAAGGAAAATATAAGATGAAGTAAAATGGTAGGTAGTCTCATAGTCGTTTTGAGGCGGTAGAGGCAGTGGGTTGTTATCCACTGTGTCTAGGGCTCGGTATTCCAGACAGTATTTTTGGGGGTGATCTATTTCGTATAGTATATTATGGACCTGAATATCTAACCTTCATCTAGATTAATTAATGATCGTTTTGATTGGCAGCCTCGTCTGTTTCAAATGCCAATGACCATTAGACCTACTTCGGTCAAAAAGTAGAAATGCAAAATAAAACATAGAAATGCAAACATTTGACAGACATGCAACCACTCTCTCATTGGTCGAGCTAGTAATTGCCATGCTATCATTGGTTGAAATGCTAATTATGATGGCCAGTCAGTCCAATAGCAGCGCTGATTCATGATAAAACATTACATACGTCATACGGCAGGAGGACGGCCTCTCGGATGAACATGTCTCCGTACAGCAGATGTCTGGCGAACTTTGCCCGCAGAACTCTGCCGGCAAAATACAACGCTAACGGGCCCAATAACCACATCCAGGAAGACGGGGAGTGAAGGATCAGAGTGATCCACCACAACGTCACCAACTTGTGCGTCCAGAAGAAAACCTGCACATCACACAACACGATGAGTATGATTGAAGTGTGGGCTTGAATAAAGTTCTAAACAGCAACTATGCGGCTACAGCGTCCTTTCTGAATACATGGCGTGAGTGTGTACGGTTGGCTTGAGGTTGCCCACTACTTTGACTATGATTGAAGTGTGGTTACACCAAAGTCAGGTGTCGGAAACCGAAAAATTGAGCGGAAAATTGAAACAAAAGATGATACCTGAGTTCTATTATTAGACGAAAAAATGTAATAGTGATTCTGTTTAGTATATATCATCATTGCGATCTTGCCCATGCATTTACAAAGTCACCAGTTTTAGATTTAGTTCAGATATATAACAGTTAACGACGCTATGTTAATGACGGCCGTAACTGAGACTGAATCCGCGTCTTTGCTTGACTTTGGTAATTATGAGACAACCTAAGAAAACATAGTCACGTGCCTGCCACGTACCTTCTCAGAAAACAACTTCGTGAGACAATCTGGGTCTTATATATGATCACTGAGTCCTTATGAACCGAGCTACAAGTGGTAAAAACGTCAACTTTCTAAAGCCTGCCCGAAGTCATTGCTATGGGCAAGTCAAGACGATTTAGTCCCCCTCTCACTGGACCCTCGGCACGCTGGCGGCGTCGCTGTGGCCGATCGAATAAACAAAGCACTCAACGAGTTTCATCGACAAAAAAGAATATTTCTAAGCTTTGTGTGTTTTGTTGTCTTTTTTGGCCATACTTGTACGTTTTGAGTGATATTCCCATTATAAAGTCAAGGGCAACACGAATCCAGTTTAGGACGCAGCGACGCCGCCAGCGTGCCGCGGGTCCAGTGAGAGGGGGGCTTTATGGGCACGGCTCTAGTTGCGGCACATGTGTGAATTGCTGTATCAATATTTATAGAGTCGTATGGGTAAAAAGTTTCACCTTCATCCGTCCGCCATTGATGACGTAATGGAGACTTGACGTGGCGATGACGATGAGAAGCCCCACCAGGATCCACCCCGTGAGACAGGCGGTGCCTGACACCCAGCCTATCCCCAGGTGCGTCCCGAACAGGTACTCCAGCAGTGTCGGGGACGTGGTTCCCGCCAGGTGTACTGTATAGGACGATATGAAGCGCTTTATATCACACGTATAAATATAATGATTACACTGAACATGGTGTTTTATTGTATTCAACGGCAATCAAGATCAATTCAAATAAGTAACGGGAGTTTGATATCCTTTTTTCTGTTGTAAGGCTGGAAAACTTAGCTGCCCAATTAGATTATACAAAGATCACTCTGGATACCACTGGTCAAGGAAAATTCAGCAACATTGATGAAAGACAACTCCTCAAGTTTCATAACTTTCATAGGTTAGTAAGACGAAACAAGAACTCTACTCAGCGCTTTACTCTTATTAAAGACATTATAGCGTTGTTTAACTTCAGTAATTCCGGAGAGGTCAGTAAAGACTTGAAACATTGCATTCGCCCTAACCAAGATAATGGATCGTCCAGTCAAAGCTACGAAAGTGACGGTGTGACCCTGGTTAAAAGCAGCACTTCGCGGAAGGGATCCGAATCACTGGATGATAACCGCGATCACAATGTAAGCCTACCGATTCCTGCCAACGTTTGTTTCCTGTGTGGATCAGCGAGCTGTTGTGAATCTGACCCACAGGCACATGTATGCGAACACTGCAAAATGCTCCCTGAGACGGTGAAGTGTCTTGTTGACAGAATCAAGCAGCTGGAATGTCAAGTACATGTAAGAGAAAATGAGACTTGTAATGCACAGGATGATCTGGCTCGTGAAGTTCAAAGGCTTCGGGATGAAAATGCCTCTCTACTACAAATCATCCAGGTCTTATCAAACGAGAGGACTGGTGTAAACAAACCCTCAAACGAGAGTACTGATGTCAACAAACCCTCTCAATGGTGTCATGTAAATGAGGGCCGATCAACACGGCGGCATAACAAACCCACCTGTGCGGATGAAACGATCAGAACCAACAATCGGTTCTCAGTGCTTGATTGCCCTGATGATGTACAGCTGGTCTCCTCAAAGGAATGTGATTCGAGCATAATCGAAGAGGATAACCAGATTGACTTGTACAGGAAACAACAACAGCAGAGATTCTATCAGTCCAAAGCACCGGAAAAAACTGTGATCATTGGTGACTCAATGATCAAACATCTGAAGCCCAACAGGATGTCGAGGGGCAGAAATGTGAAATGCTTCACACATCGCGGAGCACGCATTGAACAGTTGGTTGCCCCGGCCCGCAGAATTGTTTCATCTGAGAACCCACATTCTGTAATCATACATGCTGGTACCAACAATAACCAAGACTCAGTTCAGGCGGTTATTGACAAAACCCACAACCTGACAACAACTCTCCGGGAGACTGGTGCACGGAACATCGCGGTATCCGGCGTCATCTCGCGAGCTGATACCGATCCAGAACGAACACACTTGATCAATCTTGGGCTGGCTGGATTGTGTACTTCTAATGGTATGACTTTTATTGACAACAGCAACATTGGACCTCACTACTTATGCACTGATGGAGTACACTTGAACAATCGGGGAACTATCCAGCTGGCGATGAACTTGATCAGCTTTATCAGGGGTGAGAAGCAACAGAGGATTCGTGTCGGGACGTCCTACTCCGACGCCGTGTAACATCGTTTTGGGAGAAAATTGCATCAGGAGTTCCACAAGGTACAAAATTAGGGCCTGTCCTCTTTTTAGTATATGTAAATGATGCGATGCAATTTTTTCTTAACAGATGGAAGTATGTAGATGATCTAACGGTAAAAGAAAGTAGACTTTTCAGTGAACAATCTTCTATGCAGACAGCAATTAACCAACTGGACACATGGTCATCACAAAATTGTATGTCATTGAATGAAGATAAGTGTAAATTAATTTGTATCTCTTTCATGAAGGATCCTACCCCTTCCCCTGTAATGTTACTGAATGGCAAAGCCATTCAGTACACTGAGGATGCCTGTATTTTGGGTGTTTGGATTTCTGCCGACATGAAATGGGGAAAACATGTCACAACAATCATAAAAAAAGCAAGCTCGCGCCTTTTCTGGCTTAAAAAGCTAAAACGCTCTGGTGTCTGCACTGAAGATCTTTGCGAAATTTATTTACTATATGTCCGACCAGTCATAGAATATGCAGTCCCAGTATGGCACGCTGGTCTAACCACTCTACAATCCCACCAACTTGAACGCATTCAAAAACGTGCCCTCAGAATCATACTTGGCAATAATTATACTTCCTATGCTGACGCACTTTCAACTTTTAACCTCTGCACTTTAAAAGCAAGAAGGGAATCACTCTGTCTTAAGTTTGCAAAATCTCTGATGAATTCACCAACGTTTCGACCCTGGCTACCCCCCACCCGCAATAAAGTTCACAATATGGACTTAAAAGGGGGTTTCCAGCTTAGCATACCCTTTATAAGATCTGACAGGTACAGGAACAGTGCCATTCCGTACTTGTCAAAACTCCTGAACAGCGTATTGTAACTTATACCTATTGTGTAATCACCCTACTACCGTTTCTACATATCCTTGTTGTTCAGTTTTGGTTAGGTTTGTAAATATTGATGATATTTTGTACAGTTGTGTATTCCCTGAAACTGCGTAATTCAGCCTTTTTACTTTGTATCATTAGGCTGCAATGTTGTTTTAGCTCTGTATGAATTTGCGAATAAAACCATTTATTATAACTTATAAGTACTTTTTGTAATGAAGATAAAGTACCTAAATAACTTAAAGACGCCCGTTAACGCTGTGTAACGGCCAACGAGAGAAACTAATACAGTAGCAGATGTAGAACACATGCGCACTTTAGTTTGTAAACCAAAAGAACAGACGTATTAAAATAGCTGATCACAGTTCCGGGAACACAACGTTTCATTCACTTCTTGACATACACACCTGTATCTTGCAAGAATGAAAAAGAAGCTTCGTCCCCAACCCCATAGAATTTAGCCTCTATATGTGTATTTTAATTGAACAGCAATAAATAAGTTCAACCAACCAAAGTTTGTGATGTGGGCGGAGGCATGGACAACGCTGAGAACCAAAATGGCGACACCCACAGAAATGTGGAAGGTCAAACTTTGGTCCAGGGGAAGGTAAACTCCTAGTCTTGTGGAGCGCATGCACGACAAGAGTTTACGTAACACCAGGAGGACGATAAGGCTGTTGTTCAAATTGAGACAGGCACCTGGAAAATAAAACAACATGGAAGGTATCAAAAAGAGCTCCAAAACCGTACTGTAGATTTGCCTGTCATGAAATACCAAGATATTTTACTGAAAATTCGGTAGGGATACTGACTTCTACCTTTGTTTCGATTGATTTTAACTATTGTGCTCTTAAGATGAGCCATAATCTTCCTATGCTCAATTTAAAAAGGTGAAGACAACAATCTGGCATAAACAAACTGTGAAATTTCGAAAAATCACCTCCAATAAAATGCATATCATGAACTAGTAATTATCTAATTACTGAGTCGATGTTGAACATATGGAACATGTACAAGTAGTACATGTTGAAATGAAACTACTTTTAGCATGAACCTACCGCATCCTCTGGCCAGTACAACTGCAAAGCTGTCGTCACTGTATGGCAAAGCAGCAGACGCGAAGACCCCGATGTTTAAAACAAGATATAACAGCACAGCCAAGGCCGGACCAATGTTATTTCGTAGTGCTTTTAAGCAGAACATTTCTTGAATGGGAAGATATTAACTCCCTTTTCAACCATCCGACAAAACTCTGCGCAGTCTACTGATTAGTAAAATCCCGCTCGCGCATAGCTGCTTGTAGACCACAGGTTTTACTCCTTTCAGCTTTCTTTTTCAATACCGAGATGACATCACGAATTACTTGGAAACTAAGTGCAGGAATTGTTCTCCTGGAAACTAAGCATTCGATAATCGAGGATGGCTAAACGATCCTGAAAGCAGCACAAAGCTGGATACCGGAACGACTTTAAGTAGTAGTCGTTAGCCCCGGTGAACTACATATTATAAAGAAGGTATGAATCACACTTCTAATGGGTGTATAATCCAGATTAACAGGTGCCATGGGTGTCAACCGGTATGCATAAACACCTCAAAACACGCAGGAAGTCTTCATGTTAATCCGCTCCTTCCAAAATGAGAAGGTATTTCTGCCCGCCATATTGGATTGTCATTGTTGGAAAGGCATTTATTTTAGTTCGACAGACAACAATACGATAAGACATCCACAGCACCCACCATCTCATCGTGCTGTGGTCTTTCCAACTAAAAACTAAAAATGGTAATACTATGTAGAACCAAGAAGGTTTTATCTACATAAAACCTCATTGGTAGAACTTTCCCAGGCGGACCCCAACAATATCAATGGCGATCCAACATGCGGCGGGCAGAAAGGCCTCATCTTGGAACGAGCGGAGTAACATAGAAAACCGTTAAACACTTAAGACTTGCTGCTTGTTTTGTATTCATAATTGCAAGGACAATGTATCCAGGGCGTCACATAAGGTCATTGCTCCATTTACACTGCATATTAGACTCGGATGAGTTCGGGTGAGGTCTTTAGGCACACCCGATGTCAACCATGCATTGGTAGGTCAAAGCTAATGACTTAGGAGACCAATAACAACTTACATGTTAAGTTCTAACTTGACTTCAGGGTACCAGACAAGAGGTAACTGTGTCAAATTGAAAATCCATAACCCATTGTTTATTTCGTGTATGTAGAAAAACCTTAGTATACTACATACATTGTTAAAAAATAAGCAAAGTTTGAAATGTATGAATAGATGACTATTGCAAACCAACCTTGAAGGAGGAATGAAATATCATACATTATGTATGAAGAATGTTTTTATTTCAACTTCAACTTCAACTTATTGAACCCCCAGATAACCCCGCGAGGGGCAAAGTAGGGGGGGGGGAGGAGGTCCCAGGCTAAGGCGGGCAGGCCTCCAGCCTGGCGCGGAAAGACTCAACGGTGGGAGCCGTAAAAACCGCGCCAGGCAGGGCGTTCCACTCGGGTATGGTGCGGGGGAAGTATGAATATTTGTAAGAGTCTGTTCGGGCGTAAAGTGGTTGAAATTTGAGCGTGTGGCTTCCCCGGGTGCGCCCCTGAGCTGGTTTCAGTAGACTATCTGTATTAATATTGATGTGGTTATTAACTAGCTTATAGAAAAAGGTGAGGCGGGCGTTCCTCCTCCTTTCAGAGAGAAGGGTCCACTGCAGGTCATTGAGCAATACTGCTCTAAGTCAATTACTATTAGCCTTAAAGCAATACACAAGACCAGAGGAGAGTATTGGGGGGGGGGGGGGGGTTACCAGAATTTTGATGCTATATAATGCAACTGCTGCCTAGTCCAGGGTCAAGGTCAAGTTGCCAATACAATTACGTTCTTGGATTCTGGTTCGGCTAATAATATTTTTCTGAATCCAAGAACGTAATTGTATTGGCAACTTGACCTTGACCCTGGACTAGGCAGCAGTTGCATTATATAGCATCAAAATTCTGGTAACCCCCCCCCCCCCCCCCCCCGAGTACTCTTCAGATTGATTACAACCAGGTGTAACATATTATATCGCGAAAAACCATTGGCCACACTTCAATTTGGCGACTCTTAAGAAACTTTGGGTTGAGCTTAAAAAATTACCTTTGCAATGTGTTTCTGGATATTTGTTTGCCAACCCATGGCCTTAGTAACTGTATTTTCCACTT